>NC_083607.1:62677835-62977835 GCF_029168945.1 Cannabis sativa
TCCGGTTTGGGGATGTAGCCACGATCATTTCGATTTCTTCCGTGCCGTTGATGCTAGGCTCTTCGAGGAACTTAGATAGGAACCAAGCTCACCTTGTCACCTTCGTCAAGGACCGGACTCCAAATCGGACGTGTGCGACCCAAATTGGGAGCCGGACGGGATCCCAACCCAAACATTTTGGGCAGCTGCCGGAGTGCCTCCAGGTGCGGGTTCGGGTTTGGTTCTTCATCTGGGTTCTGGTCCTAGTACGAGTCCCAAATCTAGGACACCGACTTTGGTACTGTTCAGTGCCCCGTTACTCCGAATCCCGAGGAGTCAAGATTCTGTATCACTTTATCACGGGTCTCTGGCCTCAGTTCTATTTCGAGTCCTGAGGTCCGATTTGTGAGTTTGGGTTCGGGATGGAGACGGGGTGTGGTTCTGTGGGTCCCGACCCTTGTTACGTGTCCCTAGTCTATTTCCATGTTTTCGTACGCCGAGTTCGAGTTCGGGTTCGGGTCCCGGTCCGGGTTTGGGCCCGTGGGATCCGGGTACGGCTCCCGATTTGGGTCTAGGTCTGATTCTCGGAGTCGGGTCCCGGTCAGTTAGCAGGTTCCTGGATCTAGGTACAATTTCAGTTATGATTCCAAATCAAAAGTCTTAGTTCCAATCCCAATCAACTTCGGGTTTTGGTTCCAATTTTTTTGATCCCCGGTGGTACGGGTTCGGGTCCACTTTTTTGTTTGGGAGGCTGGGTTCAAGTTCGGGTGTGGGTTACGGTGCTTGTTAGGGTTCGAGTCCGGGGCTGGGTCCTAAATCCAGCAGGCCGACTATGGGTTTCTGGTCCAAGCCCTAGGTCCCGATTTGGATCCCAATCTCGGGTCCCCGATCCTGGTTCAATTTACGGTGCGGGGAGTAACGAGCCGGTTCCTAGGTTCAAGTTCGGGTATGGGCTCGGGTACTTATGTCCCGTTCCTAGTCTCTTTTTCCTGTGTCCCCTATCTTGGATTCTTGGTCCAGGTCCAGGTTATTGTGTGGGTTTGGGTCCCGGTTTAGGTTTTGGTTCGTGTCCTTGTCTCGGTTCGGGTTTAGGTCTCTGTTTGGGTTTTTATTTGGGTTCGGGTTTTGGTTTTGGTCCTCGTCCTAGTTCGGTTCTAGTTCCATTTGCTATTCTGAGTTCGAGTTTGGGTTTGAGTTCGGGTCGGAGTTCAAGTCCAGGTCTAAGTTTGGGTTCGGGTCCGGATTTCAGTCTAGGTCCAGATTAGGCTCCGGGTGTGGGTTCGCCTCCTGGGTCTTGGTCTAGGGTGGGTCCGAGTCCCAAGTCCCAAGTTCCAATACCGATCTGAGTCTGGATTCTGTTCTCGGTCTAAGTCCTTTGTTCTGATTTTTGTCTGGGTTCGAGTTTGGGTCCGTGTCCGGGTCTAGCTTTGGCTCTGATTCTAGGTGTGGGTTTGATTTGGGGTCCGAGTCTGTGTCCGGGATTGTGTCCTGGTCTGGACCCCGATCTGTGTCTAGGTTCGGGTCTAGGGCCAAGTTCGGGTCCCGAGTGCGGGTCGAAGTTTGGGTTTTGGTCAGCATCTCGGTCCAGATCTAGGTCCAGCATTTCGATCCCAGTCTTGGTCTTGGTCCGACTCTAGGTTCATATCCGGATCCCTATCTAGGTCCAATTCTGTGTTTGAGAACGGGTCCCAAATTTAGGTCCAGGTCCGGGTCTCAGTTCCGGTCTGGGTACACGACCGTGTCTGGGCCTGAGTTCCAGTCTTAGTTTGGGTTTGAGGCTAGGTCTGTGTTCTGTTCTAGGTTTGGGTCCAGGTCCTGGTCACGGTCGTAGTCTTGTTCTAGGGTCCTGGTTCGGTGATTTTTGTTAGGTTCTAATTTTGGGTCCCAGGTCTAGGTCTGGGTTCGGGTTTGGTTCTTCGTCTTGGTTCTTGTCCTAGTCTGAGTCCCAAATCTAGGAACCGACTACTGGGCTGTTCGAGGCCCCTTTACCCGAATCCTGAGTGAAGATCTGGATCACTCTCACGGGTCTCGGTATCCCAAGTCCCATTTCTGAGTTCGAGTTCGGGATCGAGACTGGGCTGCGGTTCTAGGTCCTGACACTGGTTCTGTGTCCCTAGTCTGGTTCCATGATTGGTTATGAGTTCAGGTTTGGTTCGGGTCCTGAGTCTAGGTTTGGGTTGTATTCCGGGTCCGGCTCCCAATTCGGGTCTAAGTCTAATTAGGAGTCGGGTCTGGTCCGGATTCTCGTATTGAATCTAGGTCCAATTTCGGTTATGATTCCAAGTCCAAGTCCTAGTTCCGGTCCGATCAACTTCGGTTTGGTTCCAATTTTTGGTCACAGGGTACGGGTTCTGGTCCACTTTTGGGTTTGGGACTGGGTTAAGGTCTGGGTGTGGGTTCGGGTCGTTGTCAAGGCTTGGTGCTGGGCTGGGTCCTAAATCCAGACACCGACTATGGGTTTTGTCCAAGCCCTGGGTCAAGATTCGGATACCAATCTCGAGTTTGAATCTGGTTACTTGTCTGGTGTCGGGTCACGAGCTGGGTCCTTATTCTGTTTCCCAAGTGCCTATCCTTATTCTGGGTCCAGGTATCGGTTATTGTGTGGGTTTGGGTCCTGATCTAGGTTTGGGTTCGAGTCCTAGTCTAGCTTCGGGTTTAGGTCTCTGTCTAGCTTTTGATTTGGGTTCGGGTTTGGGTTTAGGTCTTGGTCCTAGTCCTAGTCCTTGTTCGGTTCTAGTTCCATTTGCGATTCTGAGTTCGAGTTTGGAGTTGAGTTCGGGTCGGAGTTCGAGCCTGCTCTGAGTTTGGGTTCGAATCTGGATTTTAGTCTAGGGTCAGATGAGGCTCCGAGTGTGGGTTCGCCTCCTGGGTCTTGGTCTAGGTTGTGTCCGAGTCCCAAGTTCCAATACCGATCTGAGTCTGGATTAAGTTCTAAGTTCGACTTTGGGTCCGGGTCTGGGTCTAACTTTGGGTCTTATTCTAGCTGTATGTTTGAGTTCAGGTTCGAGTCTGTGTCCGGGTTTGTGTCCAGGTCTGGACCCTAATCTGGGTCTAGGTTTGGGTCCAGGTCCAAGTTCGGGTCACGAGTGCCGGTCCAAGTTTGGGTCTGGGTCAAGATCACGGTCCAGATGTAGGTCCAACATTTCGATCCCAATCTGGGTCTTGGCCCGAGTCCAAGTTCGTACCCAGATCCCTATCGAGGTCCAAGTTTGTGTTCGGGATCGTGTCCCAGATTTAGGTCCAGGTCCGAGGCTCAGTTCTGGTCTGGGTACACGACCGTGTACGGGCCAGAGTTCCAGTCTCGGTTTGGGTCTGAGGCTAGGTCTGTGCTCGGTTCTAGGTCTAGGTTTCGGTCCTGGTCAAGGTCCTTGTCTTGTTCTAGGGTCCTAGTTCGACGATTCTTTGTCAGGTTCAAATTTTGGGTCCCATGTCTTGGCCTGGGTTCGGGTTCGTTTCTTCGTCTGGGTTATGGTCCAAGTCTGAGTCCCAGACCTAGACACCGACTACTGGTCTGTTCCAGGCCACGTTACCCGAATCCCGAGTCAAGTTCTGGATCACTGTCACGGGTCTCTGGTCTTGTTCTCGTTCGAGTCCTAGGTCCCATTTCTGAGTTTGGGTTCGGGATCGAGAGTGGGGTGCGGTTCTAGGTCCCGACCCTAGTTCTGTGTCCCTAGTCTGGTTCCATATTTGGGTCTTAATTTAGTTTCGAGTTTGAGTCCCGAGTCCAGGTTTGGGTTGGGATCCGGGTCCGGCTCCCAATTCGGGTCTAGGTCGGATTTGGAGTCCAGGTCCTAGTTCGCTTAAGCTTCTGGATCTAGGTCCAATTTCAGTTATGATTCCATGTCCAAGTCCTAGTTCCAGTCCCGGTCAACTTCCAGTTTTTGTTCAAATTTTGTGTCACAGGATACGGGTTCGGGTCAACTTTTGGGTTTGGGGCGGGTTAAGGTCCGGTGTGGGTTTGGGTCCTTGTCAGGGTTCGGGTCAGGGCTGGGTCCCAAATGCAGACACTGACAACGGTTTTTTTCCAAGCCCTGGGTCCAGATCTAGATCCCAATCTCGAGTCCCAATCTGGTTCCATTTAAGTGCCGAGTCACGAGCCGAGTCCTAGGTTAAAGTTCGGTCACGGTCGGGTACTAGGTCTTGGTCCTAGTTCTGTTTCTCAGATCCCTATCCTGATTCTTGGTCCAGGTCCCTGTTATTGTGTGGGTTTGGGTCTCGGTCTAGGTTCGGGTTCGAGTCCAAGTCTCGGTTCGGGTTTAGGTCTCATGCGGGTTTTTATCCGGGTTCGGTGTTTGGGTTTATGTCTGATCCCTGTCCTAGTCCTAGTTCAGTTCTAGTTTCATTTGCGATTCTGAGTTCGAGTTTGGGGTTGAGTTCGGGTTAGAGTTCGAGTCCTGGTCTGAGTTTGGGTTCGGGTCTGGATTTCAGTCTAGGTCCATATCAAGCTCCGTGTGTGGGTTCGCCTCCTGGATCTTAGTCTAGGCTGTGTCTAAGTCCCCAGTTCCAATCCCGATCTGAGTCTGGATTCAATTCTGGGTTAGGTCCTTGGTTCTGATCCTGATCCGGGTTCGAGTTTTGGTCCGAGTCCGGGTCTAGCTTTGGGTCTTATTCTAGGTGTGCTTGTTTGAGTTCGGGTCCTAGTTTGTGTCCAGGTTTGTGTCCAGTTCTGGACCCCAATCTGGATCACTGTCACGGGTTTCCGTCTAGTTCTAGTTCATGTATCAGGTCCCATTTTTGAGTTTGGGTTCAGGATCGAGACTGGGTGCAGTTCTAGGTCCCGACCCTGGTTCTATGTCCCTAGTCTGGTTCCATGTTTGGGTCTGAATTCAGGTTTGGGTCGGGTCCCGAGTCCATGTTTGGGTTGGGATCCGGGTTCGGCTCCCAATTCAGGTCTAGGTCAGATTTGGAGTCCGGGTCTAGGTCTGGTTACGGTTCTAGATCTACGTCAAATTTCAATTATGATTCCAAGTCCAAATCCTAGTTCTAGTCCCGATTAACTTCCGATTTTGTTTCCAATTTTGTGTAACAGGTTACAGGTTTGGGTCCACATTTGGGTTTGGGATTGGGTTCAGGTTCAGGTGTGGGTTCGGGTCGTTGTTAGTGTTCGAGTCCTTGTCTGGGTCTCAAATTCAGGCACCGACTACGGGTTTTGTCCCAGCCCTTGATCTAGATCCGGATCCCAATCTCGGTCCTGGTGCTCGGTTCCATTTCTGGTGCCGGGTCACGAGCTGGGTCCTAGGTCCAAGTTCGCGCCTGGGTCGGTTACTAGGTCGCGATCCTAGTTCTGTTTCCCAGGTCCCTATCCTTATTCTGGGTCCAGGTCCCAATTAATGTGTGGGTTTGGGTCCCGGTCTATGTTCGGGTTCGAGTCCTAGTCTGGGTTCGGGTTTAGGTCTCTGTCTAGGTTTTGTTCTGGGTTCGAGTTTGGGTTTAGGTCGTGGTCCTGGTCATAGTCCTAGTTCGGTTCTAGTTCCATTTGCGATTATGAGTTCGAGTTTGGGGTTGAGTCCAGGTCGGAGTTCGAGTCCTTGTCTGAGTTTGGGTTTGGGTCTGGATTTCAGTCTAGGGTCAGATCAGGCTCCGGGTGTGGGTTCGCCTCCTGGGTCCTTGTATAGGTTGGATCCGTGTCTGGATTCAATTCTGGGTCTAAGTCCTTGGTTCTGATCCTGGTCTCGGTTCGAGTTTGGGTCTGTGTCCGGGTCTATCTTTGGGTCTGATTCTAGGTGTATGTTTGACTTCGGGTCCGAGTACGTATGCAGGCTCGAGCATGTGTCCGCACCCCGATCGAGGTCTAGGTGCGGGTCCTGGTCCAAGTTCGGGTCACGAGTGCCGGTCCAAGTTTGGGTCTGGGTCAGGTTCTCGGTCCAAATCTAGGTCCAGCATTTCGATCCCAATTTGGGAGTTGGACCAGGAGTCCGGAGTTCGTATCCGGATCCCTATCTAGGTCCAAGTCTGTGTTTGGGGATCTGGGTCTCACATTTAGGTCCGAGTCCGGGTCTCAATTCCGGCTCGGGTACACGACCGTGTCCTAGACCGAGTTCTAGTCTCAGTTTGAGTTTGAGGCAAGGTGTGTGTTCGGTTTAGGTCTGGGTCCGGGTCCAGGTCTCGGTCCTAGTCTTTTTCTAGGGTTCGGGTTTGGCGATTCTTGTTCAGGTTCTAATTTTGGGTCGCAGGTCTAGGTCTAGGTTCTGTGTTAGTTTGGTTCTTCGTCTAGGTTCTGGTCCTAGTCTGAGTCCCAAATCTAGACACCGACTACTGTTGTGTTCTAGGCCCCGTTACCCGAATCCCGAATCAAGATCTGGATCACTATCACGGGTCTCGGTCTGGTTCTAGTTCAGGTCCGAGGTCCCATTTGTGAGTTTGGGTTCGGGATGGAGACTGGGGTGTAGTTCTAGGTCCCGACCCTTGTTCTGTGTCCCTAGTCTGGTTCCATGGTTGGGTATGAGTATAGGTTTTGTTCGGGTCCTGATTCTAGGTTTCGGTTGGGATCCGGGTCCGGCTCCCAATTCGGGTCTAGGTCTGATTGGGAGTCCGGGTCCTAGTCGATTTCAGTTCGAATCTAGGTCCAATTTCAGTTATGATTCCAAGTCCAAGTCCTAGTTCCACTCCTGATCAACTTCCGATTTTGGTTCCAATTTTTGGTCACAGGGTACGGGTTCGGGTCCACTTTTGGGTTTGGGTGCTGGGCTGGGTCCCAAATCCAGACACCGACTACGGGTTTTGTCCAAGCCCTGGGTCCAGATTCGAATCCCAATCTCGGGTCCCGGTCTGGTTCCATTTCTTGTGCCGGGTCACGAGGTGGGTCCTAGGTTCAAGTTCGCGTCTGGGTCCGGTACTAGGTCCAGATCCTAGTTCTGTTTCCCAGGTCCCTATCCTTATTCTGGGTCCAGGTTCGTGTTCAAGTCCTAGTCTCGGTTCAGGTTTAGGTCTTTGTCTGGGTTTTATCTGGGTTCGGGTTCTGGTTTAGGTCACCGGTCCTCGATCCTAGTCCTAGTTCGGTTCTAGCTCCATTTGCGATTCTGAGTTCAAGTTTGGGGTTGAGTTCGGGTAGGAGTTCTAGTCCTGGTCTGAGTTTGGGTTCGGGTCCGGATTTTAGTCTAGGGTCTGATCAGGCTCCAGGTGGGGGTTCACCTCCTGGGTCTTGGTCTAGGTTGGGTCCGAGCCCCAAGTTCGAATTCCGATCTGAGTCTGGATTCAGTTCTGGGTCAAAGTCCTTGGTTCTGATCCTGGTCTGGGTTCGAATTTGGGTTCGGGTCCGGGTCTAGCTTTGGTTCTGATTCTTGGTGTATGTTTGAGTTCGGGTCCGAGTCTGTGTCCGAGTTTGTGTACAGGTCAGCACCCCGATCGAGGTCTAGGTTCGGGTCCAGGTGCAAGTTACAGTCACAAGTGCCGATCCAAGTTTGGGTCTGGGCCAAGATCTCGGTCAAGATCTAGGTCCAGCATTTCTATCCCAGTCTGGGTCTTGGCCCGAGTCCAGGTTCGTATCCAGATCCGTATTGAGGTCCAAGTCTGTGTTTGCGATCGGTTACCAGTTTTAGGTCCAGGTCTGGGTCTCAGTTCCTGTCTGGGTACACGATCGTGTTTGGGCCCAAGTTCCGGGCCTCCTCGGTTTGGGTTTGAGGCTAGGTCTGTGCTCAGTTGTAGATCTGGGTTCGGGTTCTGGTCAAGGTTCTTGTCTCGTTTTAGGGTCCTTGTTCGGCGATTCTTTTTCAGGTTCTAATTTTGGGTCCCAGGTCTTGGTCTGGGTTCAGGTTTTGTTCTTCGTCTGGGTTACCCGAATCTCGAGTCAAGATCTGGATCACTGTCACGGGTCTTGGTCTGGTTCTGGTTCATGTCTTAGGTCCCATTTCTGACTTTGGGTTCGGGATCGAGACTGGGGTGCGATTCTAGGTCCCGACACTAGTTCTGTGTCCCTAGTCTGGTTCCATGTTTGGGTCTGAATTAAGGTTCGAGTTTGGGTCCCGAGTCCAGGTTTGGGTTGGGATCCGGGTTCGGCTCCCAATTCGGGTCTAGGTCAGACTTGGAGTCCGGGTCCCGGTCCGGTTACGGTTCTGGACCCTGGGTCAAGATCCGAATCCCAATCTCGGGTCCCAGCCTGGTTCCATTTCTGGTGCCGAGTCACGAGCTGGGTTCTATGTTCATGTTCGGATCTGGGTCGGGTAGGTTCCGGTCCTAGTTCTGTTTCCAAGGTCCCTATCCTGATTCTTGGTCCAGGTACCGATTATTGTGTGGGTTTGGGTCCCGGTCTAGGTTCGGGTTCGAGTCCTAGTCTCAGTTCGGGATTAGGTCTCCGTTTGGTTTTTGATCTGGGTTTGAGTTTGGGTTTATGTCCTGGTCCTGGTCCTAGTCCTTGTTTGGTTCTAGTTTCATTTGCGATTCTGAGTTCGAGTTTGGGGTTGAGTTCGGGTCGGAGTTCGAGTCCTGGTCTTAGTTTGGGTTCGGGTCTGAATTTCAGTCTATGTACATATCAAGCTCCGGCTGTGGGTTCGCCTCCTAGATCTTGGTCTAGGTTGTGTCTGAGTCCCAAGTTCCAATCCCGATCTGAGTCTGGATTCAGTTCTGGGTCAAAGTCCTTGGTTTCTATCCTGGTCTGGGTTCGATTTTCGGTCCGGGTCCGGGTCTAGCTTTGGGTCTGATTCTAGGTGTGGGTGTTTGAGTTCGGGTCCGAGTCTGTGTTTGGGTGTGTGTCCAGGTCTGGACCCCTATGTGGATCTAGGTTCGATTCCAGGTCCAAGTTTGGGGCCCGAGTGCGGGTCCAAGTTTGGGTCTTTGTCCGAGTCCAGGTCCGTATCCGGATCCCTATCTAGGTCCAAGTTTGTGTTTGGGATCGGGTCCCAGATTTAGGTCCAGGTCCGGGTCACAGTTCCGGTCTGGGTACACGACCGTGTTCGAGCCCGATTTCCAATCTCAGTTTGGGTCTGAGGCTACGTCTGTGTTCGATTCTAGGTCTGGGTCCAGGTCCTTGTCACGGTCCTAGTCCTGTTTCTAGGGTCCTGGTTCGGCGATTCTTATTCAGGTTCTAATTTTGGGTCCATGGTCTAGGTCTGGGTTCGGGTTTGGTTCTTCGTCTGGGTTCTGGTCCTAGTTTTAGTCCCATTTCTAGACACCGACTACTGGTCTGTTCCAGGCCTAGTTACCCGAATCCCGAGTCAAGATCGAGATCACTGTCACGGGTCTCGGTCTTGTTCTGGTTAAGGTCTCAGGTCCCATTTCTGAGTTTGGGTTCGGGATCGAGACTGGGGTGCGGTTCTAGGTCCCGACCCTAGCTCTTTGTCCATAGTCTAATTCCATGTTTGGGTCTGAGTTCAGGTTCAGGTTCGGGTCCCGAGTCAAGGTTTGGGTTGGGATCCGGGCCCGGCTCCCAATTCGGGTCTAGGTCTGATTTGGAGTACGGGTCCTGGTCCGATTAAGGTTCTGGATCTAGGTGCAATTTCAGTTATGATTCCAAGTCCATGTCCTAGTTCCAGTCCCAGTCAACTTCAGGTTTTGTTTCCAATTTTTTGTCACAGGGTACGGGTTCGGGTCCACTTTTGGGTTTGGGACTGGGTTCAGGTCCGGGTGTGGTTTCGGGTCGTTGTCAGGGTTCAGGTCCAGGGCTGGGTCCGAAATACAGACACCGACTACAGGTTTTGTCCAAGCCCTAGGTCTAGATCCGGATCCCAATCTCGGGTCCCAGTTTGGTTCCATTTCTGGTGCCGAGTCACGAGCAGGGTTCTAGGTTCAAGTTCAGGTCTAGGTCGGGTACTAGTTCCCTTGGCCCCTAATTACTCCGTTTCCTGTGTCCCTATCATGATTCTGGGTCCAGGTCCCGGTTATTGTGTGGGTTTGGGTCTCGTTCTAGGTTTGGGTTCGAGTCATAGTCTCGGTTCGGGTTTAGGTCTCTATCTGGGTTGAGATCAAGGTTCGGGTTTGGGTTTAGGTCCTGCTCCTTGTCCTAGTCCTTGTTCGGTTCTAGTTCCCTTTGCGATTCTGAGTTCGAGTTTGGGTTTGAGTTCGGGTCGGAGTTCGAGTCCTGGTCTGACTTTTTGTTCGGGTCCGGATTTCAGTCTAGGTCCAGATCAAGCTCTGGGTGTGGGTTCGCCTCCTGGGTCTTGGTCTAGGTTCGGTCCAAGTCCCAAGTTCCAATATCGATCTCAGTCTGGATTGAGTTCTGGGTCTAAGTAGTTCGTTCTGATCCTGGTCTGGGTTCGGGTCCGGGTCTAGCTTTGGGTCTAATTCTAGGTGTGGGTTTGAGTTCAGGTCCGAGTCTGAGTCCAAGTTTGTGTCAAGGTCTGGAGCCAGGTCTAGGTTTAGGTTCGGGTCCACGTCCAAGTTTAGGTCTTGAGTGTGGGTCCAAGTTTTTGTCTGGGTCAGGGTCTCCGTCCAGAGCTAGGTCCAGCATTTCGATCCCAGTCTGGGTCTTGGTCCGAGTCCAGGTTCGTATCCGGATCCCTATCAAGGTCCAAGTCTGTGTTTTGGATCGGGTCCTAAATTTGGGTCCAGGTTCGCATCTAAGTTCCGGTCTGGGTACACGACCGTGTCCGGGCCCGAGTTCCAGTCTCAGTTTGGGTCTGAGGCTAGGTCTGTGTTCAGTTCTATGTCTTTGTCCAGGTCCTGGTCACGGTCCTAGTCTTGTTCTAGGGTCTTGGTTCGACGATTCTTGTTCAGGTTCTAATTTTGGGTCCCATGTCTAGGTCTGGGTTCGGGTTTTGTTCTTTGTCTTGGTTCTGGTCCTTGTCAGAGTCCCAGATCTAGACACGGACTACTGGTCTCTTCCAGGCCCTGTTACCCGAATCCCGAGTAAAGATCTGGATCACGGTCTTGGGTCTCGGTCTGGTTCTGGTTCAGGTCCCATGTCCCATTTCTGAGTTTGGGTTCAGGATCGAGACTGGGATGCGGTTCTAGGTCTCGACCCTGGTTCTGTGTCCCTAGTCTAGTTCCATGTTTGTGTCTGAGTTCAGGTTCAGGTTCGCGTCCCGAGTCCATGTTTGGGTTGGGATCCGGGTCCGGCTCACAATTCGGGTCTAGGTCTGATTTGGAGTCCGGGTCCTGGTCCGGTTACAGTTCTGGATCTAGGTCCAATTTCAGTTATGATTCCAAGTCCAAGTCTTAGTTCCAGTCCCACTCAACTTTGGTTTTGGTTCCAATTTTTAGTCACAGGGTACGGGTTTGGGTCAACTTTTGGGTTTGGGACTGGTTTCAGGTCTCGGTGTGGGTTCGGGTCCTTGTCAGGGTTCGGTTCCACGGCTGGGTCCCAAATCCAAACACCGACTACGGGTTTGTCCAAGCCATGGGTCCAGATCCGGAACCCAATCTCGGGTCCTTGTCTGGTTCCATTTCTGGTGTCGCGTCACGAGCTTGGTCCTAGGTTCAAGTTCGGGTCTGGGTCGGGTACTAGGTCCGGTCCTAGTTCTGTGTCCCAGGTCCCTATCCTGATTCTTGGTCTAGGTCCCAGTTATTGTGTGGGTTTGGGTCCCGGTCTAGGTTCGGGTTCGAGTCCTAGTCTCTGTTCGTGTTAGGTTTCTGTCTGGGTTTTGATCTGGGTTTTGATTTGGGTGTAGGTCCTTGTCCTTGTCCTAGTCCCAGTTCAATTCTAGTTGTATTTGCGATTCTGAGTTCGAGTTTGGGTTTGAGTTCGGGTCGTAGTTCGAGTCCTGGTCTGAGTTTGGGTTCGTGTCCGGATTTCAGTCTAGGTCCAGATCAGGCTTCGTGTATGGGTTCGGGTCCGGAGTTCAGTCTAGGTCCAGATCAGGCTTCGGGTATGGGTTCGCGTCGTGGGTCTTGGTTTAGGTTGGGTCCGAGTCCCAATTTCCAATCCCGATCTGGGCCTGGATTCAGTCCTGTGTCTAAGTCCTTGGTTCAGATCTTGGTCTGGGTTCGAGTTTGGGTCTCGGTCCGAGTATATCATTCAGTTTGATTCTAGGTGTGGGTGTTTGAGTTCGGGTCCGAGTCTGTGTTCGGGTTTGTGTCCAGATCTAGACCTCGATATGGCTCTAGGTTCGATTCCTGGTCCAAGTTCGGGTCCCCAGTGTGGGTCCAAGTTTGGATCTGGGTCAGGATCTCGGTCCAGATCTAGGACCAGAATTTTGTTCCCAGTCTGGGTCTTGGTCCGAGTCCAATTTTGTATCCGGATCCCTATCTAGGTCCGAGTCTATGTTTGGGATCGGTTCCCAGATTTAGGTCCAAGTATGAGTCTCAGTTTCGGTCTGGGTACACAACCGTGTCCGGGCCCGAATTCCAGTCTCAGTTTGGGTCTGAGGCTAGGTTTGTGTTCGATTCTAGGTTTTGGGTCCGGGTCCTCGTCATGGCCCAAGTCTTGTTCTAGGGTCTTAGTTCGGCGATTCTTTTTCAGGTTCTAGTTTTGGGTCCCATGTCTAGGTCAGGGTTTCAGGTTTTTTCTTTGTCGGGTCCACTTTTGGGTTTGGGACTGGGTTCAAGTCCGAGTGTGGGTTCGGGTCCTTGTCACGGTTCAGGTCCAGGGCTGGGTCCCAAATCCAGACACCGACTACGGGTTTTATCCAAGTCCTTGGTCCAGATCCGGATCCCAATCTCGGGTCCCAGTCTGGTTCCATTTCTGGTGCCAGGTCACGAGCTGGGTCCTAAGTTAGACTTCGGGTCTGGGTCGGGTACTAGGTCCCAGTCCTTGTTCTGTTTCCCAGGTCCCTATCCTGATTCTGTGTCCAGGTCTCGGTTATTGTGTGGGTTTGGGTCCCGGTCTAGGTTCGGGTTCGAGTCCTTGTCTCGGTTCGGGTTTAGGTCTCTGTTTGGGTATTGATCTGGGTTTGGCTTTGGGTTTAGGTCCTTAACCTGGTCCTATTCCAAGTTCGGTTCTAGTTCCATTTGTGATTCTGAGTTCGAGTATGGGTTTGAGTTCGGGTCGGAGTTCGAGTCCTAGTCTGAGTTTGCGTTCGGGTCCGGATTTGAGTCTAGGTCCAGATCAGACTCCGGGTGTGGGTTTCCATCCTGGGACTTGGTCTAGGTTGGTCTGAGTACCAAGTTCCAATCGAGATCTAAGTCTGGATTTAGTTCTGGGTCTAAGTCCTTGGCTCTGATCCTGGTCTGGGTTCGAGTTTGGGTCCCAAGTGCGGGTCCAAGTTTGGTTCTGGGTTAGGATCTCGGTCAAGATCTAGGTCCAGCATTTCCATCCCAGTATGGGTCTCTGTCTGACTCAAGGTTCGTATCCGGATCCCTATCTATGTCCAAGTCTGCGTTCGGGATCGGGTTGTAGATTTAAGTCCAGGTCCGGGTCTTAGTTCTGGTCTCGGTACACGACAGTGTCCAGGCCTGAGTTCCGGTCTCAGTTTGGGTCTGAGGCTAGGTCTGTGTTCTGTTCTAGGTCTGGGTCTGGGTCCTGGTCACGGTCCTAGTCTTGTTCTACGGTCCTGGTTTGTCGATTCTTGTTCAGGTTCTAATTTGGGGTCCTAGGTCTAGGTCTGGGTTCGAGTCTGGTTCTTCGTCAGGGTTTTGGTCCTAGTCTGAGTCCTAGAACTAGACACCGACTACTGGTCTGTTCCATGCCCGTTACCCGAATCCCATTTCTTAGTTTTGGTTCTTGATCGAGACTGGGGTGCGGTTCTAGATTCTGACCCTGGTTCTGTGTCCCTAGTCTGGTTCCATGTTTGGGTCTGAGTTCAGGTTCAACTTCGGGGCACGAGTCCAGGTTTGGGTTGGGATCCGGGTCCGGCTCCCAATTTGGGTCTATGTCTGATTTGGAGTTCGGGTGCTGGTCCGGTTACGTTTCTGGATCTATGTCCAATTTCAATTATGATTCCAAGTCAAAGTCCTAGTTCCAGTCCCGCTCAACTTTCGGTTTTGGTTCCAATTTTGGGTCACAGGGTACGGGTTCGGGTCCACTTTTGGGTTTGGGATTGGGTTCAGGTCTGGGTGTGGTTTCGGGTCCTTGTCAGGGTTCGGGTCCAGGGTTTGGTCCCAAATCCAGACACCGACTACGGGTTTTGTCCAAGCCCAGGGTCCAGATCGGATCCCAATCTCGGGTCCCAGTCTGGTTCCATTTCTGGTGCCGCGTCACGAGCTGGGGCCTAGGTTCAAGTTCGGGTCTTGGTCGGGTACTAGGTCCCAATCCTAGTTCTAGGTTCGTGTTCGAGTCCTAGTCTCTGTTCGGGTTTAGGTCTCTGTCTGGGTTTTGATTTGGGTTCGGGTTTGGGTTTAGGTCCTGGTCCTAGTCCTAGTCCTAGTATGGTTCTAGTTCCATTTGCGATTCTGAGTTCCAGTTTAGGTTTGAGTTTAGGTCGGAGTTCGAGTCCTGGTCTGATTTTGGGTTCGGGTCCGGATTACAGTCTAGGTCCAGATCATGCTCCGGGTGTGGGTTCGCGTCCTATGTCTTGGTCTAGGTTGGGTCCGAGTCCCACGTTCCAATCCCGATCTGAGTCGTGATTCAGTTCTGGGTCTAAGTCCATGGTTTTAATCCTGTTCTGGGTTCGAGTATGGGTCTGGGTCCCGGTCTAGCTTAAGGTCTAATTCTAGGTGTGGGTGTTTGAGTTCGGGTCCGAGTCTGTGTCCGGGTCTGTGTCAAGGTCTGGACCCTTATCTGGGTCTAGGTTTGGGTCCTGGTCCATGTCCATGTTCGTGTCCCGAGTGCGTGTCCAAGTTTCGGTCTGGGTCAGGATCTCGGTCCAGATATAGGTCGAACATATTTATCAAAGTCTGGGTCTTGATCAGAGTCCAGGTTCGTATCCGGATCCCTATCTAGCTCCAAGTCTGTGTTTGGGATTGGGTCCCAAATTTAGGTCCAGGTCGAGGTCTCAGTTCCGAATTGGGTACACGACCGTGTCCGGGCCCGAGTTCCAGTCTCAGTTTGGGTCTGAGGCTAGGTCTGTGTTCGGTTCTAGGTCTTGTTCCAGGTCCTGGTCACGGTCTTAGTATTGCTCTAGGGTCCTGGTTCGGCGATTGTTGTTCAGGTTCTAATTTTGAGTCCCAGATCTAGACACCGACTACTGGTCTATTCCAGGCCCCATTACCCGAATCCCGAGTCAAGATCTGGATCAGCATCACGGAGTCTCGGTGGGTTCAGTTCAAGTCCGAGGTCCCATTTTTAAGTTTGGGTTCAGGATCGAGACTTGGGTGCGGTTCTAGGTTCCGACCTTGGTTCTGTGTCCCTAGTCTGGCTTCATGTCTGGGTCTGAGTTTAGGTTCGTGTTCGGGTCCCGAGTCCAGGTTTGGGTTGGGATCCGGGTTCGGCTCCCAATTCGGGTCTAGGTCTCACTTAGAGTCTGGGTCCTGGTTTGGTTACGGTTCTGGATCTAGGTCCAATTTCAGTTATGATTCCAAGTTTAAGTCCTAGTTCAAGTCCCGGTCAACTTCCGGTTTTGGTTCCAATTTTTGGTCACAGGGTACTAGTTCAGGTCAACTTTTGGGTTTGGGACTAGGTTCAGGTCCGAGTGTGGGTTCGGGTTCAGGGTTGGGTCCCAAATCCAGACATCGACTACGGGTTTTGTCCAAGCCCTGGGTCCAAATCTGGATCCCAATCTCGGGTCCCAGTTGTTGGGTTTTATGCCCTAACTAAAACTCCATTTCAATGTAATCCATTTTATTCAACATCAATAAAGAAACAAAAGTATTTTTCATTCATTTGTGTATGTTTTGGTTCACCTTATCAATTGCTTGTCTATTTGATTTATAAATTCATCTGAAACCCTTTTCAGATACTTGATCCTGTTTATTGTGTTGTCAACACTTTGGAAAGTAAACATGACTATGTGAATAAAGTTTCCTAGATTTATTAGACATAGCGTTTTACTGATATGAGAATCTACGACAGAGTTTACTTGCATTTGGAGAAATGATATGCTCTTTCTAGAGCATTGGTTAAAGTAAAGCTCAGGTTGGGTGCATGGAGTATGCATCGGAAGGGACCGATATTGAACTTTGACTTAGATTTATTAAACTTACCGTAATATCTATTCAAGTCAATATCGCCTAGTTGATCCTAGATCAAATGATCTTAATCCTATTATGATTAGGCTCAATCTCAAGAGGCTATTCGTGTTCTTTGATTTGTTAGTTAAGCCTACTTTTAGGTCAGGGTGATACGTACATTTTGGGAACACGGTAGTGCAATTGAGTGGGAGCGCTAACATAAACATGGAATCTATAGCTTCTATCTGGCGAATAGTAAGTAAAGGATGATCTCCTTCGAGCTTGACCAACCAAAAATAAATATCATTTATACGGGGTTAAGTGTTTTAAGGATAAAATACATTGTAGGGTGTAACGGTAATCTAATCCCTTTAAAGTGTAGATCATTCATATAGAGGATCATTGATCAAATTAGGATTATAACAATGGATAACTAATGATGTGTCTATATGGTGGAACATATAGAGCATTCTATATACTGAGAGTGCAATTCTAAGTTCTACGCGTGGATTCAACGAAGAATTAATAAGTCAGTGAATTTAGGTTATAAATTCTTGATCTGCTTATTGGAAGCTCGGTTATATAGACCAATGGTCCCCCCACTAGTTGAGATAATATTGCTTGTAAGACTCATATAATTGGTTGTGATTAATCAATTATAATTCTCAAATTAGACTATGTCTATTTGTGATTTTTTCACAAAGTAAGGGCGAAATTGTAAAGAAAGAGTTTTAGGGGGATATTAGTTAATTATGATACTTTGTATGGTTCAATTAATAAATATAATAAATGACAATATTATTTAATAATTATTTATAGTTATTAAATAATAAGAATTGGCATTTAAATGGTTGAATTTGAAAATTGGCATTTTTGAGAAAATGAGATGCAGAAATGATAAAACTGCAAAATTCAAAAAGTGAGGCCCAATTCCATATTGCCTAGGGCCGGCCACTTTTATAGCATTTATCATCTGATATTTTCATTATTTTAATGCCAAATAATTCAAACCTAACCCTAATGGAATGCTATAAATAGATAGTGAAGGCTTCAGGAAATTTATACTTAACTTTCTACTTTTCATTCAGAGAAAAACCTGAGCCTTCTCTTTCTAAACCCTAGCTGCCACTTCTCTCTCTCTCTTCTTCCTTGAGATTTCGAGCCACTTAGTGATTAGAGTAGTGCCCACACACAGCAAGTGATACCTCAATCATAGTGAGTAAGATCGTGAAGAAAGACTTTCAACAAGAAGGAGTTTCAGCACTAAAGAAGGAGAGAAAGAGATCCATGTTCAGATCTTGATAATACTCTGCGACAGAAAGGATACAAGGGTTAGAGATATATAAACGGAAGGAGTCATATTATTCCGCTGCACCCAATGTAAGGTTTCTCATACTTTATCTATGTTTATTTCATAATCGTTTTAGAAGTTCATATTTAGGGTGTTAATCAACATACTTGTGAGTAGATCTAAGATCCTGGTAAAATAATTTCCAACACCAGTCGGGTTCCATTTTTGGTGCCAGGTCACGAGCTGGGTCCTTGGTTCAAGTTTGGGTCTGGGTCGGGTACTAGGTCTCGGTCCTAGTTCTGTTTCCCAGGTCCCTATCTTGATTCTGGGTCCAGGTCCCGGTTATTGTGTGGGTTCGGGTACCGGTCTAGGTTCGGGTTCGAGTCCTAGTCTCGGTTCGGGTTTAGGTCTCTGTTTGGGTTTTGATCTGGGTTCAGCTTTGGGTTTAGGTCTTGGTCATGGTCCTATTCCTAGTTCGATTCTAGTTCTATTTGCGATCCTGAGTTCGAGTTTGGGTTTAAGTTCGGGTCGGAGTTCGAGTCCTGGTCTGAGTTTGGGTTCAGGTCCAGATTTGAGTCTAGGTACAGATCAGGCTTCGGGTGTGGGTTTGCGTCCTGGGTCTTGGTCTAGGTTGGGTCCGAGTACCAAGTTCCAATCCCAATCTTAGTCTGGATTCAGTTCTTGGTCTAAGTCCTTGGCTTTGATCTTGGTCTGGGTTCGAGTTTGGGTCCGAGTCTGGTTCTAGGTTTGGGTCTGATTCTAGGTATGGGTGTTTGAGTTCAAGTCCGAGTCTGTGTCCGGGTTTGTGTGTAGTAGGACCCCGATTTGGGTCTAGGTTCGGGTCCAGGTCCAAGTTTGGGTCCCGAGTGCGGGTCCAAGTTTGGGTCTGGGTCAAGATCTTGGTCCAGATCTAGGACCAGCATTTCCATCCCAGTCTCGGTCTTGGTCAGAGTCCAGGTTCGTATCTTGATCCCTATCTAGGTCCAAGTCTGTGTTCTGGATCGGGTTCTAGATTTAGGTCAAGGTCCGTGTCTCAGTTCCAGTCTGGGTACACGACCGTGTCTGGGCTCGAGTTCCAGTCTCAGTTTTGGTTTGAGGCTAGGTCTCTGTTCGTTTCTAGGTCTGGGTCTGGGCCCTGGTCACGGTCCTAGTCTTGTTCTATTGTCCTGGTTCGGCGATTCTTGTTCAGGTTCTAATTTTGGGTCCTGTGTCTAGATCGGGTTCGGGTTTGGTTTTTCGCCCGTGTTCTGGTCCTAGTCTGAGTCCAAGAACTAGACACCGACTGCGGTCCGTTCCAGCCCCGTTACTCCGAAACCCGAGTCAAATCTGGATCACTGTCACGAGTCTCGGTCTGGTTCTTGTTCAGGTTCCATTTCTTAGTTTGGGTTCGGGATCGAGATTGGGGTGCGAAACTAGGTTCCGACCCTGGTTCTGTGTCCCTAGTCTGGTTCCATGTTTGGGTCTGAGTTCAGGTTCAAGTTCGGGTCCCGAGTCAAGGTTTGGGTTGGGATCCGGGTCCGGCTCCGAATTCGGGTGTAGGTCTGATTTGGAGTTCGGGTGCTGGTCCGGTTACGGTTCTTGATCTATGTCCAATTTCAGTTATGATTCCAAGTCCAAGTCCTAGTTCCAGTCCTGGTCAACTTCTGGTTTTGGTTCCAATTTTGGGTCATAGGGTACGGGTTCGGGTCCACTTTTGAGTTTGGGACTTGGGTCAGGTCTTGGTGTGGTTTGGGTCCTTGTCAGGGTTCGGGTCCAGGGCTTGGTCCAAAATCCAGACACTGACTACGGGCTTTGTCCAAGCCCATCGTCCATGTAATATCGCGGAAAATAAATAATATTTAAATAGATATATTTTATTAAATATGTAATTATTTTGGTAACGAAGTAAGATTTTTATCTTGCTTAGGGTAATTATTGAGAATTTACTCAATGAAATAAATAGCGTAATTTATTAATTACGGAGATTATATTGGGATATGTGAGTACCGCAGATATCAATTTCGAAATAAAATATTTTTTTTGGGCCCGGTAATTGTGGAAATTTAGCGATGTGGTCAGAAATGTCATGACGTTAATGGAAGAATTATTTTGGGAATATTCCAGATTAGGTTAGAAATTTTAGAATGTCGGTTTAATGGAATTAGCAAAATTACAAAAATGCCCTAGGTTATTTTAAAGTTTATTTTTTTTTCATTGGTGGTAAATTAGTCTTTTTCTTTTAGGTTTTAGTGTCCCTTTTATTTTTAGGCTGGTAAGAAAAGAAAAAAAAAAAGAAATGAAATGAAAATGAAATGAAATGAAATGCATGAAACCTTATTTAAAGGGAATAGCTTCCAAGGCAAGAAACTAAGTTTCTTCTTCTTCTCCCTTTCGTGTGAACCAAGACCAGCCAGCAAGAGGATTGAAAGCTCACCATTTCACTTGAATTGAAGCAGCTTGTAGAACCTAAGTCCAACCTAGAAACAATCAAGGTAAGTTCTCAACAATTTTTGGATTGAAAATCCTAGTTTTGAGTTAGTTTTGAAGTAGGGTTTTACTTCTTTGTTACTGTAGGACTTAAACTAGGTTTGGGGTGTGTTTAGGGTAGGTTTTTGAGCATGATGGGAATGGTTTTAAGTGGTCTCCATGGCTGCTTGAATTGGTTTTGGTTTGTTGAAACCAAAGTTGAGTTTTCTTCACTTTGAAGTGTGATTTCTGAACATATTGTTGATTTCTAGTGTTTTCCACTCAGGTCGGCCCGTACTCTTGATTTCTGAACCAAGGTAAGAAAAGCGGTAAGCACCGTATGTGGTTAAAGATTAATGGTTGAATGGAAGTGGCCTTGATTATTATCAAGACTTTGATTAAATATTTAATAAGCCTAGGTTATGACCTAGGGTTGGAAACGGTTATTACCGTTACGAGTAATTACTCTTGAAACCGCGGTTAGGTTTCTTACTTATCGTCTGCTTTATCGGGCAACGATAGTGACATATTCAGCTCGTGGTTAACGAGTGGTAAAAAGGGGTACTTTATAAAGTACCAAGATTGTGTAATGTGAATGTGTAATGTGGAAAGGAATACTTTATGATATTGTATAATGAGTAAACATATTGGTATGAGATTAAATTGATAATTATTTTCAGTTAACATTTTGGTTACTTTTCTTGCTGAGTCTCTGTGACTCACGGGTGCTTTATGGTGCAGGTAAAGGAAAGGCAAAAGTTGAGCAACCATGAGTTTGTGGTCGCAGCAGCAATGTACATACTACCGCGAAGTGACACGGCCCAGTAAACAGGATGCTCTATTTTGATTGTATTTTGGAAGTATAAAGTTTATGTTGTAAAATACTTTGAAACCAGTTTGTGAATATTTTGAAAACAGGGGAACCCCGTAGTCCATATTACTTATCTTTTGTTAAACAGTTTAAAAGTTGAATTTTAATTATCAAAATTTAATTACCCACACTTTTAGTATAATTACATATTATATAAATATCAGTATTTTATTAAATTGCACACACGTGGCGTCCCTGTTGGACAGGGCGTTACAGTCCAGATCTGGATCCCAATCTCGGGTCCCCGTCTGGTTCCATTTCTGGTGCTGCGTCATGAGCTGGGGCCATGGTTCAAGTTCGGGTCTTGGTCGGGTACTAGGTCCCAGTCCTAGTTTTGTTTCCCAGTTCCATATCTTCATTCTGGGTCCATGTCCCGGTTATTGTGTGGGTTTGAGTCCCGGTCTAGGTTTGGGTTCGAGTCCTAGTGTCAGTTCGGGTTTAGGTCACTGTCTGGGTTTTGATCTGGGTTCGGGATTGGGTTTAGGTCCTGGTCCTAGTCCTAGTGCTAGTACGGTTCTAGTTCCATTTGCGATTCTGAGTTCGATTTTAGGTTTCAGTTCGGGTCAGAGTTCGAGTCCTGGTCTAAGTTTGGTGTCGGGTCCAAATTTCTAACTAGGTCCAGATCATGCTCCGGGTGTGGGTTCGCATCCTATGTCTAGCTCTAGGTTGGGTCTGGGTCCCAAGTTCCAATCCCGATCTGAGTCTGGATTAAGTTTTGGGTCTAAGACCTTGGTACTGATCCTAGTCTTTGTTTGAGTTTGGGTGCTGGTCCGGGTCTAGCTTTGTGTCTGATTCTAGGTGTGGGTGTTTGAGTTCGGGTTTGAGTCTGTGTCCATGTCTGTGTCAATGTCTGGACCCCGATCTGTGTCTAGGTTCGAGTCCAGGTCCAAGTTCGGGTCCCGAGTGCGGGTCCAGATCATGGTTAGGATCGTCGGTCTAGATCTAGGTCCAACATTTTGATCCCAGTCTGGGTCTTGATCCGAGTCCAGGTTCGTATCTAGATCCCTATCTAGGTCCAAGTCTGTGTTTGGGATCGGGTCCCAGATTTAGGTCTAGGTTCGGGTCTCAGTTCCGAACTTGGTACACGACCCTGTCCGGCCCAAGTTCCAATCTCAGTTTGGGACTGAGGCTAGGTCTGTTTTCGGTTCTTGGTCTGGGTCTGGGTGCTGGTCACGGTCCTAGTCTGGTTCTAGGGTCCTGGTTCGGCGATTCTTGTTCAGGTTCTAATTTTGGGTCCCAGGTCTAGGTTTGGGTTCGGGTTTGGTTTTTTGTCTGGGTTCTGATCCTAGTCTGAGTCCCAGATCTTGACACCGACTACTGGTCTGTTCCAGGCCCCGTTACCCAAATCGCGAGTAAAGATCTGGATCACTGTCACGAGTCTCGATCTGGTTCTTGTTCAAGTCCCGAATCCCATTTCTGAGTTTGCGCTCGGGATCGAGATTGGGGTGCGATTCTAGGTTCCGACCCTAGTTCTTTGTCCCTAGTCTGGTTCCATGTTTGGGTCTGAGTTCAGGTTCGGGTTCGGGTACCGAGTCCAGGTTTGGGTTGGGATCCGGGTTCGGCTCTCAATTCGGTCTAGGTCCGAGTTGGAGTCCGGGTCCTTATCTGGTTACGGTTTTGGATTTAAGTCCAATTTCAATTATGATTCCAAGTCCAAGTCCTAGTTCCAGTCCCGGTCAACTTCCGGTTTTGGTTCTGATTTTGGGTCACAGGGTACTGGCTCGGGTCCACTTTTGGGTTTGGGACAGGGTTCAGGTCCGGGTGTGGGTTCGGGTCCTTGTCAGGGGTCGGGTCCAGGGCTTGCTCCCAAATCCAGACACCGACTGCGGGTTTTGTCCAAGCCCAGGGTCCAGATCCGGATCCCGATCTCGGGTCCCAGTCTAGTTCCATTTTTGGTGCCGGGTCACGTGCTAAGTCCTTGGTTCAAGTACGGGTCTGGATCGGGTACTAGGTCCCGGTCCTAGTTCCACTTCCAAAGTCCCTATCCTTATTTTAGGTCTAGGTCCAGGTTATTGTGTGGGTTTGGGTCCTGGTCTTGGTTCGGGTTCAATACGTAGACTCGGTTCGGGTTTAGGTCTTTGTCTGGGTTTTGATCTGGGTTTGGGTTTGGGTTTAGGTCCCTGTCCTGGTCCTAGTCCTACTTCGGTTCTAGTTCCATTTGCGATTTTGAGTTCGAGTTTGGGTTTGAGTTCAGGTCCGTGTTCGAGTCCTGGTCTGAGTTTGGGTTCGTGTCCGGATTTCCCGCCCAGGGTCCAGATTAGGCCCCTGGTGTGGGTTCGCGTCCTGGTTCTTGGTCTAGGTTGGGTTCGAGTCCCAAGTTCTAATCCCGATCTCTGTCTGGATTTAGTTCTGGGTCTAAGTCCTTGGTTCTGATCCTGGTCTTGGTTCGAGTTTGTGTCCGGGTCCATGTCTAGCTTTAAGTAAGCTGATCGACTCATGGTTTAGTAAGCTTTAAGTTAAAAGATAGTTTGTTAATTTTCTGATTACCTGATTATTTGAATTATGTTGATATCGTAATGGTGTGGGTAGAATTATAATATATGGAAATACTTATCAGTATTGTTATTACATGGAATGTGATCGCAGGTGTATAGTTATGCACCCGAGGCGGACTGGTAGGGGTACCCGTGAGCTAGCTGGGCTCGGGGCTGCCGGTGAGGGTGAGAACCCTCCACCACCACCTAACTGGGAAGAGTTATATGCTGCAATGCAAGAAACTATTCGGCAGCAGGGTGAGCCAATCAAAGAATTAAGAGAGCAGCGAGCTCAGCCTGCTCTAAACCTTAATCCTGATCCTCCGGCACCTACCGGTAGTGCCACCGGATGCAGGGAATCGTTTGGAACCATTATATGAGCGGTTCAGGAAGCAGAACCCGCCAGTGTTTGAGGGTGGTGCTGATCCACTAAAGGCGGAGCAATGGATGAGTATGATAACATCCATTTTTGATTTTATGCGAGTTGAAGATAATGATCGGGTCAGGTGTGCTACTTATATGCTACGAGATGATGCCCGTATTTGGTGGGAGATTGTATCTCAGGGCCATGATCTGAATAACATGACCTGGGAAACTTTTCGGGCCTTATTTTATGAGAAGTATTATAATGAGTCTATTAAGGCAGCAAAGGCAGAAGAGTTTATACAGTTAACTCAGGGTAGTATGACTGTGACAGAGTATGCTTCTAAGTTTGATCGACTGGCAAAGTTTGCCTCAGATGAGGTGGCTACTGAAGCTGCTAGAAAAGCAAAGTTTATTCGGGGGCTGGATGAACACATCGCCCGGGATGTGATTGTTGCTTCTGAACAACCGGGGGTTGCCCGAACTTATGCTCAAATAGTTGAGTTGGCCTTAGTTTCTGAGGGTGCAGAAGCTCAGATACGAAAGAAAAATATTGCCAGAAGAGATTCATGGAAGCAAACAGCAGGTGCTGGTTCGGGTAGGGGTACTGATCCCGGTGACCGCAAGAAAAGACCTAGTGAATCATCGCCAGCAGCCCAAACAAAAGATTCCAGGGTAACCAAGGTTTCCGTCGTGGTGGAAACGAAAACTGGCGGACTTTTCCTGAATGTTCGAGATGTAAAAGGCATCACCTGGGCGAGTGTCAGGCCAGGGCCTGTTTCCACTGTGGAATGGTGGGTCACATGAAGAGAAATTGTCCACAATTGCTACGACTAGAGCAAAAGAAGGATGATACACCCACTCCTGCCCGAGTGTTTGCCCTGACTCAAGCCGAGGCCGATCTTGGTCCTTCTACTTGTGACAGTCGGCTTTATTCGTTCCGGTACTTTATTGATCGTGTTAATTGATTACCGGTGCGACACATTCTTATATTTCAAGTAGAATAATTGAGAAGCCGAATAAACCTAGTGATGTGCTTTCTAGAGGTTTTGGAACCTTGTTGCCTACCGGGGAGTTGGTTATCTCCGGCGGTGGGTTCGATCCCTTCCGCATTTGTGGAAGGAAGAGAGTTATCGGTTGATCCGATAGAATTGAACTGGAGGATTTTGATGTTATTTTGGGGAGGGATTAGCTTGCTAAATACAACGCCACCATTGATTGTAAGAGAAAAATGGTAACTTTTCAACTCGAGGGTGAGGATCCTTTTGTATTTGTGGGTAAGATGCGGTGGATCTCGGATTCCTTTAATTTCAACACTTAAGGCAAGGGATTTGTTGTGTGAGGGGTGCATTGGTTTCTTAGCAAGTGTTGTGGATAGTTACTAGGGAACCACTAGCGGGACGGAGCATGTCCCGGTGGTTCGAGAATTTCGGATGTGTTCCCAGAAGAGTTACCAGGGTTGCCACCAAAACGTGAAATTGATTTTGAGATTGATTTAATACCAGGAGCTGAGCCTGTATCGAAAGCTCCCTACAGGATGGCACCTGCAGAGCTGAAAGAGTTAAAATTTTAATTACAGGGGATGATGGATTTAAAATTTACTAGACCTAGCACTTCACCTTGGGGTGCACCAGTTTTGTTCGTGAAAAAGAAAGATGGAACTTTACGAATGTGCATAGATTATCGGGAGTTAAACAAGTTGACAGTGAAGAATAAGTATCCTTTGCCAAGAATAGATGATTTATTTGATCGAGTTGCGGGGAAAGACCTTGTCTTTTCCAAGATTGATCTTCGGTCTGGTTATCACCAACTGAGGATTCGGGAGGAGGATATTCCCAAGACAGCTTTCCGGACCCGGTATGGCCATTACGAATTCCTGGTAATGTCCTTCGGATTAACAAATGCCCCAGCAGCATTTATGGACCTGATGAACCGAGTGTTCAAAGACTTTCTGGATGATTTTGTTATTGTCTTTATTGATGACATTCTAATTTATTCAGACTCAGAAGAGACTCACGAAAGACATCTTCGAATGGTATTACAACGTCTCAAGGAACATAAGTTGTATGCCAAGTTTAAGAAATGTGAATTTTGGTTACCTCAGGTGAGTTTCTTGGGCCATGTGGTGAGTAAAGATGGTATTTTAGTGGACCCAGTAAAGATCGAAGCAGTACGTGACTGGCCTCGACCTAAGTCAGCAACCGAAGTTAGAAGTTTCCTGGGGTTAGCAGGGTATTATCGAAGATTCGTTGAAGGCTTTGCAAAGATTTCTACGCCTTTAACTGAATTGACCCGAAAGAATTGTAAGTTTGTTTGGACTGACAAGTGTGAATGTAGTTTCCAGGAATTGAAGCAAAGGTTGATTACCGCTCCTGTGTTAACTTTACCAAAAAGTGATGAGAAGTTTGTGATTTATTGTGATGCATCCAAACAAGGGTTAGGTTGTGTTCTTATGCAGACAGGGAAAGTGATTGCTTATGCATCCAGGCAATTGAAGGAGTATGAACAACGATATCCTACCCATGATATTGAATTAGCAGCGGTTGTCTTTGCACTAAAAGTTTGGCGTCACTATCTGTATGGTGAGAAGTGTGAAATTTATACAGATCACAAAAGCCTCAAGTACTTTTTCACTCAGAAGGATTTAAATATGAGGCAACGACGATGGTTAGAACTGGTCAAAGATTATGACTGCGAGATTCTCTACCACCCTGGTAAAGCAAATGTGGTAGCGGATGCTCTAAGTCGGAAAGGACCAGGGCAAGTTTGTGAACTAAAGGAAATATCAGCAAAGTTGGCTGAGGATATGACGAGAGCGGGAATTGAATTTGTAATTGGAAAACTTGCTAATATCACCATACAGTCTGATTTATTGGAAAGGATTAGTGTAGCTCAACAAGGAGATCTTGAGCTACGGGGGCATAAGGAGAAGTTAGAGGCCGGATTGGCAAAAGATTTTTCATGTTTATCTGATGGGTTGTTACGATACAAGAACAGAATCTGTGTGCCGGTTGATAAAGAAATCAGACAGGAGATTCTTGATGAATCTCATACTACACCGTACTCCTTACACCCAGGAACAACCAAGATGTATCATGATGTGAAAGCTTTATACTAGTGGTCGGGTATGAAGAGGGATATTGTTGAATATGTGTCAAAATGCTTAACCTGTCAACAAATTAAAGCAGAACACCAAAGGCCGGCAGGTTTGCTTCAACCTCTAAAGATTCCTGAATGGAAATGGGAAGACATCACCATGGATTTTGTGGTGGGTTTACCCAGAACAGTAGGGTATTATGATTCTATTTGGGTAATAGTGGATCGATATACGAAGTCCGCTCACTTTCTCCCGGTGAGGACAACGTATACAGTGGATCAATATGCTGATTTGTATATCAAGGAGATAGTTCGACTTCATGGTGCTCCAAAGTCGATAGTTTCAGATCGAGATCCAAAATTTACATCCAAATTTTGGGAAAGTTTGACAAGAAAGCAATGGGTACTAAGTTGAAATTCAGTACAGCTTTTCATCCTCAAACCGATGGTCAATCTGAAAGGACTATCCAGATACTTGAGGATATGTTGAGGGCATGTGTAATGGATTTCGAAGGTTCTTGGAACAAGTACCTACCTCTGATTGAGTTTTCTTATAACAATAGTTATCAGAGTACCATTGGCATGGCTCCGTATGAGATGCTTTATGGAAGGAAATGTCGATCACCTATTCACTGGGATGAGGCTGGTGAACGTAGGTACCTTGGACCTGAAGCTGTCCAAAGAACGAGCGAGGCTATTGAAAAGATTCGAGCTCGTATGCTTGCTTCCCAAAGTAGACAGAAAAGCTACGCAGATCCAAAGCGTAAAGATGTTGAATTCCAAGTTGGGGATTTTGTTATCCCCAATGAAAGGAATTCGAAGGTTCGGGAAGAAAGGAAAGTTGAGTCCCAGATTTATTGGTCCATTTGAGATTCTTGAGAAAGTAGGTCAGGTAGCTTATCGGTTGGCTCTACCTCCTGCTTTATCTGGGGTTCATAACGTGTTTCATGTCTCGATGCTTCGAAAATATGTATCTGATACAACTCATATCTTAAGTTATGAAGACATTGAGCTTCAAACCGACCTGTCATATGAAGAACAACCAGTACAGATCTTAGACAGGAAAGAAAAGGTGCTGCGGAACAAGACTATTCCGCTAGTTAAAGTGATGTGGCAGAACAGCAAAGTTGAAGAAGCGACTTGGGAGTTAGAGTCGCAGATGCGGGAGTTGTATCCCGAGCTTTTCAGGTAAATTTTGAGGACAAAATTCCTATAAGGGGGGATAGTTGTAATATCCCAGAAAATAAATAATATTTAAATAGATATATTTTATTAAATATGTAATTATTTTGGTAACGAAGTAAGATTTTGATCTTGCTAAAGGTAATTATTGAGAATTTACTCAATGAAATAAATAGTGTAATTTATTAATTACGGAGATTATATTGGGATATGTGAGTACCGCAAATATCAATTTCGAAATAAAATATTTTTTTTGGGCCCGGTAATTGTGGAAATTTAGCGATGTGGTCAGAAATGTCATGACGTTAATGGAAGAATTATTTTGGGAATATTCCGGATTAGGTTAGAAATTTTAGAATGTCGGTTTAATGGAATTAGCAAAATTACAAAAATGCCCTAGGTTATTTTAAAGTTTATTTTTTTTTCATTGGGGGTAAATTAGTCTTTTTCTTTTAGGTTTTAGTGTCCCTTTTATTTTTGGGCTGGTAAGAAAAGAAAAAAAAAATGAAATGAAATGAAAATGAAATGAAATGAAATGCATGAAACCTTATTTAAAGGGAATAGCTTCCAAGGCAAGAAACTAAGTTTCTTCTTCTTCTCCCTTTCGTGTGAACCAAGACCAGCCAGCAAGAGGATTGAAAGCTCACCATTTCACTTGAATTGAAGCAGCTTGTAGAACCTAAGTCCAACCTAGAAACAATCAAGGTAAGTTCTCAACAATTTTTGGATTGAAAATCCTAGTTGTGAGTTAGTTTTGAAGTAGGGTTTTACTTCTTTGTTACTGTAGGACTTAAACTAGGTTTGGGGTGTGTTTAGGGTAGGTTTTTGAGCATGATGGGAATGGTTTTAAGTGGTCTCCATGGCTGCTTGAATTGGTTTTGGTTTGTTGAAACCAAAGTTGAGTTTTCTTCACTTTGAAGTGTGATTTTGAGCAAATGGATATATTTCAATGAATTGGTTGTTGGGTTATGTCATGTTTACTATATTATACTGTTTTGGAAGGTTTGAGCAGGTTTGGTGGAGGTTTGATTGGTTTTTGGGGTGAAAAACCAGAAATCACCATGGCTGCCAGGAAAAAAAAGGCAGGCCGTTTTTCTGGGTGGCTGAAAAACGGCCGACCGTTTTTCCCAGGAAAGGGGGATTTTGGGTTTTTCTCCTCAAGTCCGATCTGTTTCGGGGTGTCTTTTGGAGTGGAATTCAAGGTGTTTTAGAGATGGTTAAGCTAGTTTGATCTGGAGGAAAGTAGGGTGTGTTCGGTTGTGAGAATAGTTGATTATCAGAAATTTGATTAAGGTTTTAATTTGAGTTTTAATTGTCATGACATAGGACCGGAATTGCTTAGCTTGTTTTCCACTCAGGTCGGCCCGTACTCTTGATTTCTGAACCAAGGTAAGAAAAGCGGTAAGCACCGTATGTGGTTAAAGATTAATGGTTGAATGGAAGTGGCCTTGATTCGAGTCCATGTCTGGACCCCGATCTGTGTCTAGGTTCGAGTCCAGGTCCAAGTTCGGGTCCCGAGTGCGGGTCCAGATCATGGTTAGGATCGTCGGTCTAGATCTAGGTCCAACATTTTGATCCCAGTCTGGGTCTTGATCCGAGTCCAGGTTCGTATCTAGATCCCTATCTAGGTCCAAGTCTGTGTTTGGGATCGGGTCCCAGATTTAGGTCTAGGTTCGGGTCTCAGTTCCGAACTTGGTACACGACCCTGTCCGGCCCAAGTTCCAATCTCAGTTTGGGACTGAGACTAGGTCTGTTTTCGGTTCTTGGTCTGGGTCTGGGTGCTGGTCACGGTCCTAGTCTGGTTCTAGGGTCCTGGTTCGGCGATTCTTGTTCAGGTTCTAATTTTGGGTCCCAGGTCTAGGTTTGGGTTCGGGTTTGGTTTTTTGTCTGGGTTCTGATCCTAGTCTGAGTCCCAGATCTTGACACCGACTACTGGTCTGTTCCAGGCCCCGTTACCCAAATCGCGAGTAAAGATCTGGATCACTGTCACGAGTCTCGATCTGGTTCTTGTTCAAGTCCCGAATCCCATTTCTGAGTTTGCGCTCGGGATCGAGATTGGGGTGCGATTCTAGGTCCCGACCCTAGTTCTTTGTCCCTAGTCTGGTTCCATGTTTGGGTCTGAGTTCAGGTTCGGGTTCGGGTACCGAGTCCAGGTTTGGGTTGGGATCCGGGTTCGGCTCTCATTTCGGTCTAGGTTCGATTTGGAGTCCGGGTCCTTATCCGGTTACGGTTTTGGATTTAAGTCCAATTTCAATTATGATTCCAAGTCCAAGTCCTAGTTCCAGTCCCGGTCAACTTCCGGTTTTGGTTCTGATTTTGGGTCACAGGGTACTGGCTCGGGTCCACTTTTGGGTTTTGGACAGGGTTCAGGTCCGGGTGTGGGTTCGGGTCCTTGTCAGGGGTCGGGTCCAGGGCTTGCTCCCAAATCCAGACACCGACTGCGGGTTTTGTCCAAGCCCAGGGTCCAGATCCGGATCCCGATCTCGGGTCCCAGTCTAGTTCCATTTTTGGTGTCGGGTCACGTGCTAAGTCCTTGGTTCAAGTACGGGTCTGGATCGGGTACTAGGTCCCGGTCCTAGTTCCATTTCCAAAGTCCCTATCCTTATTTTAGGTCTAGGTCCAGGTTATTGTGTGGGTTTGGGTCCCGGTCTTGGTTCGGGTTCGATACCTAGACTCGGTTCGGGTTTAGGTCTTTGTCTGGGTTTTGATCTGGGTTTGGGTTTGGGTTTAGGTCCCTGTCCTTGTCCTAGTCCTACTTCGGTTCTAGTTCCATTTGCGATTTTGTGTTCGAGTTTGGGTTTGAGTTTAGGTCCGTGTTCGAGTCCTGGTTTGAGTTTGGGTTCGTGTCCGGATTTCAGTCTAGGTCCAGATTAGGCCCCTGGTGTGGGTTCGCGTCCTGGCTCTTGGTCTAGGTTGGGTTCGAGTCCCAAGTTCTAATCCCGATCTCTGTCTGGATTTAGTTCTGGGTCTAAGTCCTTGGTTCTGATCCTGGTCTTGGTTCGAGTTTGTGTCCGGGTCCATGTCTAGCTTTAAGTCTGATTCTAGGTGTGGGTGTTTGAGTTCGGGTCCAAGTCTGTGTCCGGGTTTGTGTCCAGGTCTGGACCCTGATTTGTGTCTAGGTTCGGGTGCAGGTCCAAGTTTGGGTCCCGAGTGCGGGTCCAAGTTTGGGTCTGGGTCAGGATCTCGGTCCACATCTAGGTCCAACATTTCAATTCCAGTCTGGGTCTTGGTCCAAGCCCAGGTTCATATCTGGATCCCTATCTATGTCCAGGTCTGGGTCTCAGTTCCGGTCTGGGTACACGACCGTGTCCGGGCCCGAGTTCCAATCTCAGTTTGGGTCTGAGGCTAGGTCTGTGTTCGATTCTAGGTCTGAGTCCGGGTCCTGGTCACGGTCGTAGGCTTGTTCTAGGGTTCTGGTTCGGTGATTGTTGTTCAGGTTCTAATTTTGGGTCCATGGTCTATGTCTCGGTTCGGGTTTGGTTCTTCGTCTGGGTTCATGTCCTAGTCCGAGTCCCAGATCTAGACACTGACTACTGGTCTTATCCAGGCCCTGTTACCAAAATCCCAAGTCAAAATCTGGATAACTTTCACGGGTCTCGGTCTGTATCTAGTTCAGGTCCCAAGTCCCATTTCCGAGTTTGGGTTCGGGATCGAGATTGGGGTAGGGTTCTAGGTCCTGACCCTAGTTCTGTGTCCCTAGTTTTGTTCCATGTTTGGGTCTGAGTTCTAGTTCGTGTTCGGGTCCCGAGTTGAGGTTTGGGTTGGGATCCGGGTCTGGCTCCCAATTCGGGTCTAGGTCGGATTTGGAGTCCGGGTCCATGTCTAGCTTTAAGTCTGATTCTAGGTGTGGGTGTTTGAGTTCGGGTCCAAGTCTGTGTCCGGGTTTGTGTCCAGGTCTGGACCCTGATCTGTGTCTAGGTTCGGGTGCAGGTCCAAGTTTGGGTCCCGAGTGCGGGTCCAAGTTTGGGTCTGGGTCAGGATCTCGGTCCACATCTAGGTCCAACATTTCAATTCCAGTCTGGGTCTTGGTCCAAGCCCAGGTTCATATCTGGATCCCTATCTATGTCCAAGTAAGTGTTTGGGAACGGGTCCAAGATTTAGGTCCAGGTCTGGATCTCAGTTCCAGTCTGGGTACACGACCGTGTCCGGGCCCGAGTTCCAGTCTCAGTTTGGGTCTGAGGCTAGGTCTGTGTTCGGTTCTAGGTCTGAGTCCGGGTCCTGGTCACGGTCGTAGGCTTTTTCTAAGGTCCTGGTTCGGAGATTGTTGTTCAGGTTCTAATTTTGGGTCCATGGTCTATGTCTGGGTTCGGGTTTGGTTCTTCGTCTTGGTTCTAGTCCTAGTCAGAGTCCAAGATCTAGACACTGACTACTGGTCTTATCCAGGCCCCGTTACCAAAATCCCAAGTCAAAATCTGGATAACTTTCACGGGTCTCGGTCTGTATCTGGTTCAGGTCCCAAGTCCCATTTCTGAGTTTGGGTTCGGGATCGAGATTGGGGTGTGGTTCTAGGTCCTGACCCTAGTTCTGTGTCCCTAGTTTGGTTCCATCTCTGGGTCTGAGTTCTAGTTCGTGTTCGGGTCCCAAGTCCAGGTTTGGGTTGGGATCCAGGTCGGGCTCCCAATTCGGGTCTAGGTCGGATTTGGAGTCCGGGTCCTGGTCCGGTTACGGTTCTGGATCTACGTATAATTTCAATTATGATTCCAATTCCAAGTCCTAGTTCAAGTCCCTGTCAATTTTTTGTTTTGGTTCCAATCTTTGGTCACAGGGTACGGGTTCGGGTCCACATTTGGGTTTGGGACTGGGTTCAGGTTTGGATGTGGGTTCGGGTCCTTGTCAGTTTTCGGGTCCAGGGCTGGGCCCCAAATCCAGACACCGACTACGAGTTTTGTCCAAGCCCTGGGTCCAGATCTGGATCCCAATCTCAGTTCCCATTCTGGTTCCATTTCTGGTGCCGGGTCACGAGCTGCACTTTAGGTTCAAGTTCGGGTCTGGGTCGGGTACTAGGTCCCGGTCCTAGTTCTGGTTCCCAGGTCCCTATCCTGATTCTTGTTCCAGATCCCGATTATTGTGTGGGTTTGGGTCCCGGTCTCTTTCTGGGCTTTGATCTGGGTTCGAGTTTGGGTTTAGGTCCTTGTCCTGGTCCTAGTCCTAGTTGGGTTCTAGTTCCTTTTGCGATTCTGAGTTCGAGTTTGGGTTTTAGTTCGGGTCAGAGTTCGAGTCCTGGTTTGAGTTTAGTTTCGGGGCAAAATTTCAGTCTAGGTCTAGATCAGGCTCCGGTAGTGGGTTCGCGTCCTGGGTCTTGGTCTAGAATGGGTCCGAGTCCCAAGTTCCAATCCCAATCTGAGTCTGGATTAAGTTCTAGGTCTAAGTCCTTGGTTCTGATCCTGGTGTGGGTTCGAGTTTGGGTCCGGGTCTGGGTCTAGCTTTGAGTCTTATTCTAGGTGTGGGTGTTTGAGTTCGAGTCCTAGTGTGTGTCCGGGTTTGTGTCCAGGTCTGGACCCTTATCTTGGTCTAGGTTAGTCTAAGTCCATGTTCGGGTCCCGAGTGCGAGTCCAAGTTTGGGTCTGGGTCAGGATCTCGGTCCAAATCTAGGTCCAGCATTTCGATCCCAGTCTGGGACTTAGTCCGAGTCCAGGTTCGTATCCGAATTCCTATCAAGGTCCAAGTCTGTGTTGGGGATCGGGTCCCAGATTTAGGTCCAAGTCTTGGTCTCAGTTGCGGTCTGGGTACACGACCGTGTCCGGGCCCGAGTTCCAGTCTCAGATTAGGTCTAAGGCTAGGTCTGTGTTCGGTTCTAGGTCTGGGTCTGGGTCGTGGTCACGGTCCTAATATTGTTCTAGGGTCCTGGTTCGGCGATTCTTGTTCAGGTTCTAATTTTGGGTCGCAGGTCTAGGTCTGGGTTCGGCTTTGGTTCTTCGTCTGGGTTCTGGTCCTAGTTTGAGTCCCAAATCTAGACACCGACTACTGGTGTGTTCCAGGCCCCGTTACCCGAATCCCGAGTCAAGATCTGGATCACTGTCACGGGTCTCGGTCTAGTTCTGGTTTAGGTCCCAGGTCCCATTTCTGAGTTTCGGTTCGGGATCGAGACTGGGTGCGGTTCTAGGTCCCCGAACCTGATTCTGTGTCCCTATTATGGTTCCACGTTTAAGTCTGAGTTCAGGTTCGGGTTCGGGTCCCGAGTCCAGGTTTGGTTTGGGATCCGAGTCCGGCTACCAATTTTTGTCAAGGTCTCATTTGGAGTCCCGGTCCTGGTCCAGTTACGGTTCTGGATCTAGGTCCAATTTTTAAATATGATTCCAACTCCAATTCCTAGTTCCAGTCCCGTACAACTTCCAGTTTTGGTTCCAATTTTGGGTTATAGGGTACAGGTTCGGGTCCACTTTTGCGTTTGGGACTGGGTTCAGGTCCGGGTGTGGGTTCGGGTCCTTGTCAGGGTTCGGGTCCAAGGCTGGGTCCAAAATCTAGACACCGACTACGTGTTTTGTCCAAGCCCTAGGTCCGGATTCGGATCCCAATCTTGGGTCCCACTCTGGTTCCATTTTTGGAGCCGGGTCAGGAGTTGGGTCCTAGGTTCAAGTTCGAGTCTAGGTCAGGTTCTAGGTCCCAGTCCTAGTTCTGTTTCCAAGGTCCCTATCCTGATTCTTGGTCCAGGTCTCGGTTATTGTTTGGGTTTTGGTCCCACTCTAGGTTCGGGTTCGGGTTCGAGTCCTAGTCTCAATTCGGGTTTAGGTCTCTGTCTGGGTTTGGATCTGGGTTAGGGTTTGGGTTTAGGTCCTTGTCCTGGTCCTAGTCCTAGTTTGGTTCTAGCTCCATTTGCGATTCTGAGTTCGAGTTTGGGTTTGAATTCGAGTCGGAGTTCGAGTCCTGGTCTGAGTTTGGGTTATGGTCCGGATTTAAGTCTAGGTCCTGATCAGGCTTCAGGTGTGGGTTCGCGTCCTTGGTGTTGGTCAAGGTTGGGTCCGAGAGCCAATTTCCAATCCTGATTTGAGTTTGGATTTAGTTCTGGGTCTAAGTCCTTAGTTCTGATCATTGTCAGGGTTCGAGTTTGGGTCCGGGTCCGGTTATAACTTTGGGCCTAATTCTATGTGTGGGTTTGAGGTCGGGTCCGAGTCTGCGTCCGAGTTTGTGTCCAAGTCTGGACCCCGATCTGGGGGTAGGTGTGGGTCCAGGTCCAAGTTCGGGTCCCGAGTGCGGGTCCAAGTTTTGGTCTAGGTCAGGATCTCCGTCCAGATCTAGGTCCAACATTTCGATCGCAGTCTGGGTTTTGGTCCGAGTCTAGGTTCGTATCTTGATCCCTATCAAGGTCAAAGTCTGTGTTTCGGATCGGGTCCCAGATTTAGGTCCAGGTTCGGGTCTCAGTTGCGGTCTGGGTACAGGACCGTGTCCGGGCCCGAGTTAAAGTCTCAGCTTGGGTCTGAGGCTAGGTCTGATTTGGAGTCCGGGTCCTGGTCGGGTTATGGTTCTGGATCTAGGTCCAATTTCAGTTATGATTCCAAGTCTAAGTCCTAGTTCCAGTCCCGGTCAACTTCCGGTTTGGGTTCCAATTTTTGGTCAAAGGGTACTGGTTCGGGTCCACTTTTGGGTTTGGGATTGGGTTCAGGTCCGGGTTTGGGTTCGGGTCCTTGTCAGGGTTCGGGTCCAGCGTTGGGTCCAAAATCTAGACACCAACTATGGGTTTAGTCCAAGCCCTTGGTCCAGATCCAGATCCCAATCTCGGGTCCCAGTCTGGTTCCATTTCTAGTGCTGGGTCACGAGCTGGGTCCTAGGTTCAAGTTCAAGTTTTGGTCGGGTACACGTCCAAGTCCTACTTCTATTTCCCAGGTCCCTATCCTGATTTTGGGTCAAGGTCCCAGTTATTATGTGGGTTTGGGTCCCGATCTAGGTTCGGGTTCGAGTCCTATTCTCGGTTCAGGTTTAGGTCTATGTCTAGGTTTTGATCTGGGTTCGGGTTTTGGTTTAGGTACTGGTCCTGGTCCTAGTCCTTGTTCAGTTCTAGTTCCATTTGCAATTCTGAGTTCGAGTTTTGGTTTGAGTTCGGGTCGGAGTTCGAGTCTTGGTCTGAGTTTGGGTTCGACTACGTATTTCAGTCTAGGTCCAAATAAGGCTCCGGGTGTGGGTTCGCGTCCTTGGTCTTGGTCTAGGTTGGGCCCGAGTCCCAAGTTCAATTCCCGATCTGAGTTTGGATTCAGTTCTAGGTCTATGTCCTTGGTTCTGATCCTGGTTTTGGTTCGAGTTTTGGTCTGGGTCCGGGTCTAGCTTTGGGTGTGATTCTAGGTGTGGGTTTGAGTTCGGGTCCGAGTCTGCATCCGGGTTTGTGTCTAGGTCTGGACCCCGATCTGGGTCTAGGTTCGGGTCCAGGTCCACGTTCGGGTCCCGAGGGCGAGTCCAAGTTTGGGTTTGGGTCACGATCTCGGTCTAGATCTAGGTCAAGCGTTTCGATCCCAGTCTGGGTCTTGGTCCGAGTCCAGGTTCGTATCCTGATCCCTATCTAGGTCCAAGTCTGTGTTTGGGATCGGGTCCCAGATTTAGGTCCAGGTACGGGTCTCAGTTCCGGTGTGGGTACACAACCGTGTCAGGGCTTGAGTTCCAGTCTCAGTTTGGGTCTGAGGCTAGGTCTGTGTTTGGTTCTAGGTCTCGGTCCGGGTCCTGGTCGCGGTCCTAGTCTTGTTCTAAGGTCTGGATCTAGGTCAAATTTTAGTTATGATTCCAATTCCAAGTCCTAGTTCCAGTCCTGGCAACTTCCGGTTTTGGTTCCAATTTTGGGTCACAGGTTACGGGTTAGAATCCACTTTTGTGTTTGGGACTGGGTTCAGGTCCGGGTGTGGGTTCGGGTCATTGTTAGGGTTCCAGTCCAGGGCTGGGTCCAAAATATAGACACCGACGACGGGTTTTGTCCAAGCACTGGGTCCAGATCTGGATCCCAATATCGGGTCCCAGTCTGGTTCAATTTCTGGGGCCGGGTCACGAGCTGGGTCCTAGGTTCAAGTTCGGGTCTGGGTCGGGTACTAGGTCCCGGTCCTAGTTCTGTTTCCGAGGTCCCTATCTTGATTCTGGGTTTAGGTCCCGGTTATTGTGTGGGTTTGGGTCCTGATCTAGGTTCTGGTTCGAGTCCTAGTCTCGGTTCGGGTTAGGTCTCTGTCTGGGTTTTGATCTGGGTTCGTGTTTGGGTTTAGGTCCTTGTCCTGGTCCTAGTTCTAGTTCGGTTCTAGTTCCATTTGCGATTCTGAGTTTGAGTTCGGGTCGGAGTTCGAGTCCTGATCTGAGTTTGGGTTCGGGTTCGGATTTCAGTATTCGTCCAGATCAGGCTCCGGGTGGGGGTTCGCGTCCTGGGTCTTGGTCTAGGTTTGGTCCGAGTCCCAAGTTCCAATCCCGATCTAAGTCTTGATTCAATTCTGGTTCTAAGTCCTTGGTTCTTAACCTGGTGTTGGGTTTTGTGCCCTAAATAGAACTCATTTCAATATAATCAGATTTACTTATTAATAAAGATCAGAAATAACATTTTATGTTGCATGGTTCACATGATTTATTTCATGATTATTTATATAATGTATGAATTCTATTTAAGTCCAGAACATATGAATTTGTTAATGATTATAGTGTTGTTAGCACAGTGGAATATAATCTTAATTATATGTTCCAAAGTTTATTCCCGGATTTGTCAATTCACTGGATTTAGACTGGCATGATATAATCAGCGATTGGTATTCTTACACCTTGGATAATTGTTATGTCCTTTCCAGGGCATTAGCAAAGTTTACCAGTATCGGATGTATGGAGTATACATCGGAAGGGACCGATATTGAACTTAGATTAGATTTGTTAAAATTTACAGTAATATCTATTCAATTCAATATCACCTGTTGATCCTAGATCAAATGATCTTAATCTTGATATGGTTAGGTTCGATCTCAAGAGTATTATACATGTTCTTTGATTTGTAGTTAAGCGTACTTTTGGGTCAGGGTGATACGTACAATTTGGGAACATGATAGTATAATTGAGTGGGAGCGCTAACATAAATATAGAGTCTATAACTTCTATAGGAATTTAGAAGGGAAACGATGATATCCTTTGAGCTTGGCTAAACAGAGATAAATGGTGGAGATCTCATTTCACTTCGCTAAAATATCATTTATACGGAGCTAAGTGTTTTAAGAATAAAATACATTGAAGGTGTAACGGTAATTTAGTTCCTATTCAATGTAGATCATCTACTATTAGAGGGTCATTGATCAAATTAGGATTATAACAATGGATAATATATCGTGGAACATATAGAGCGTTCTATATGACTGAGAGTGCAATTCCAAGTTCTAAGTGTGGATTCAATAAGGAATTAATAAGTTAGGGAATTTACTTGGTAAATTCAGTTCGACTTATTAGAAGCTCGGTTATATAGGCCCATGGTCCCCATACTAGTTGAGACCATACTGCTTGTAAGACTCAGTTAATTGATTTTAATTAATCAATTATAATTCTAAAGTTAGACTATGTCTACTTTATGAATTTTCACTAAGCAAGGGCGAAATCGTAAAGAAAAGAGATTCTAGATTTTATTTATTAATTAAGAGACTTTATATGTCTAATTAATAAATATATGAAATGACAATATTATTTAATAATTAATTTTTAGTTATTAAATAATTAGAATTGGCATTTAAATGGTTAAATTGGAAAATTGGCAATTTTGAGAAAATGAGATTGAGAAATGACAAAATGGCAAAATTGCAAAGTGAGGCCCATTATCCACTAATATGGTCGGCCACTCTGTATAGGGTTTACCATTTATATTTTTTATTATTTTAATGCCATACAATTCTAACCTAAACCTAGATGGCATTTGATGGCTTCAAGAAACAAGGCAACGCATCTTATTCTTTTTCAGAGAAAACCTAAGCCTCCTAGCCGTCCCTCTTCTTCTCTTTTCATCTCTTCAATTTCGAAATACCCTAGTGATAGAGTAGTGCCCACACACATCAAGTGGTATCTCAATCATAGTGTGGAAGATTGTGTAGAATCCAACCATCAAAGAAGGAGAGAAAGAGATCTAGGTTCAGATGTTGGTGATGCTCTGCTACAGAAAGGAATCAAGGGCTAGAGATCTAAACGGAACATGTTTATTTCATTGTTTTAGAATTCATATTAGGATGTTAATGAAACATACATGGTAGTAAATCTAGATCCTCGTAAAATATTTCTAACAAGTGGCACCAGAGCCATGGTAATGATTTACTTTCATGAAATATGAATTAAAACGATGGTTTGTGTTGATTTGGATGACTTCATGTGGTTTATGTGTTATTTGATGAATGTATGTGTTGTACCGAACTCCGAATCAAACTCAAACCCAAACTCAAACTAAGAATCGCAAATGGAACTAGGAGTGTAACACCCTAACTAGCATAGGCGTATTACGTGATTTTTAAACATGCTGTGCAGCTCGTTGCTAATCAACGAGGTTTATGGAAATCGTGATTAATTAAAATTTTTGCTTTTTAATTAAACTTATAAAATATTTATACAAAAATACTCGGGATCCCGATTACAAAACACTTTGCAAAAGTTTACTCTCTAATATAAAATACTTGTCGCCTAGCGACTAATTACAAAAGCGCTGCTGTCCCGAGGATCGTACGCTCCAGGCCTAACCGCCCCGTCTTGTACAATCTTCATAGACTCGTCCTCACGGTTCCACAGCTTTGGCCTTGCCCTTACCTGCACATGAACATAGCACTGTGAGTTGACAGACTCAGTAAGAAAAGCATAATCAAATATCATACATAAATCCCGAGATATGATCAGATGCCCATACCCCTGACCATAACCCTAACTGCCGTGTCCCACACGATACATATGCATACTGTTATAATAATCTTACCTGGATTCCGAATTCATGTGTGCCGGTCAACCTGAGTGGAACTAACTGCACGGCGATTTACATGCTCCTAAACCATAACAATCACAACACAGATAAGTGATACGCTAAATCACTTCCCGGGGACTTAAACTAAAAAACTAAAAGTTTCCCTATCGATAAAAAGCATGGCAATACCCCAAATAACATAAAAACGAGAAAATCTACCGTTCTTGAAAATCTCCCAACCAGCAGACCCGTTGCCCAACCGAAATTCCGGTTCTGGGAATTTCAGAACCCCATCCGGAATTCCGGTTCCTCGCAGACTAATTTCAAAAATTCATAACTCAATCAAATCGAAACCAAAGCATATCAAATCTTCCAGACCTGTTCTAGATACCCCTAAGAACAAATCCAAAGCATTAAAATCGAGCTTCAACCATAGAAACTCATTTCACCATTGGAGGTTTAAGATTGAGTTCAAAAACTCAAAACTTGACAAACCCTCCAAACAGCCACTAAAACAAGTATAACTCAACCTATTTCAACATAATAAAACTCCAGAAAACACCTTTAAACAGCAGCAACAACTACAGCAATAAAATTCATCACTTTTCTTTGAAAACTATAGTTTTGAGCTAAAAACTACCAAGCTTGAATCAAAGCAAACAACATGCATCAAACTAACTCTAATCTACTCAAAATAACAAGATTAAACCTCTGAAACAGCAACAAAATCAACCTAAACTAAGCATGCAAACCATCAAATTCTTCCAAAATTCCAAGAAAACAAAGAAAAGAAGCTAGAACAAGGTTTACCTCTACTAGAATTACTTTAAACTTGCTGGAAAACACTTGAATCACAAAGGAAAATCCACCTCCTTGCTGCCCAAGGAGGGCCGAATAGAGAGGAAAAGAGAGAGCTTTTTCACAATTTTTCTAACTTTTTTGAAACTTTGAAAAATAAGAATAATGAATTTTAATTACTCACATCAGCTAATAAAACATAATATAACATCCATTTTCCACTTACTAAGTCCACTAAAGGACAAAACATAAATGGGGCAAAATGACCATTTTGCCCCTCCTTACTTAAAATAACACAAAGGGCACTAAAGGGTATTTTTGGGAAATTCTAAATTCCCGGCCAAATCCGACATTCCCAATGTCTAATAAACCGTCCCAATATACTAACATACTAAGTTGTGATTTTACTAAGCCAAACACCGAGTTCCATGTTACCGGGCATCGGAAATGCAAAATTATGAAAATCACTATATGACATAAAATGCATTTCAGAATTCAATAATAACAGCATAAATAATAATTTAAATATCTATAAATAATTTTCCATCATTAAACATGATTAACTGCTAATTTCCAAATTAAACTAAGCGGTCTTTACAACTATTCCCCTCTTAAAAGGATTTCGTCCCCGAAATCTAACCTGAATAACTCTGGATATTGAGCTCTCATATCTGTTTCTAGCTCCCAGGTGACTTCCTCCACCTTGCTGTTTCTCCAGAGTACCTTGACCAAAGCTATGGTCTTATTCCGAAGGACTTTATCCTTCCTATCCAGGATCTGCACTGGCTGTTCTTCGTAAGACATATATGGCTGTAATTCAAGGCTCTCATAACTGAGTATACGAGAGGGATCTGAAACGTATTTTCTTAACATAGAGACATGGAATACGTAGTGAACTGCTGCTAAAGCTGGAGGCAACGCTAACCGGTATGCCACTTGACCTATCTTCTCGAGAATCTCGAAAGATCCTGTAAACCTAGAGCACAACTTGCCTCTTTTCCCGAAACGTTTGATCCCCTTCATTGGAGATACCCGTAAAAACACATGGTCCCCTACTCGGAACTCAACATCTCTGCGTTTCGGATCTGCATAACTTTTCTGTCTACTCTGTGAGGCAAGCATTCTAGCTTTTATTTTCTCAATTGCCTCATTGGTCCGCTGCACTGACTCCGGACCTAAGTATTTTCTCTCCCCTGTCTCATCCCAGCGGATGGGAGATCTACACTTCCTACAGTATAACAGTTCGTAGGGAGCCATCCCTATCGTACTCTGATAACTGTTGATGTAAGAAAATTCTATCAATGGTAGATATTTATTCGAGGAGCCTTCAAAATCCATAACACAGGCTCGTAACATGTCCTCCAATATCTGAATTGTCCTTTCGGACTGACCATCTGTCTGAGAATGGAATTGATCCAGACTGGGACCCGAGATTGGGATCCGGATCTGGACCCAGGGCTTGGACAAAACCCGTAGTCAGTGTCTGGATTTGGTACCCAGCCTTGGACCCGAACCCACACCGAACCTGAACCCAGTACCAAACCCAAAAGTGTACCCGAACCCGTACCCTGTGACCCAAAATTGGAACCAAAACCGGAAGTTGACCGAGACTGGAACTGGACTTGGACTTGGAATCATAACTGAAATTGGACCTAGATCAAGAACCGTAACTGGACCAGGACCCTGACTCCAAATCATACCTAGACCCGAATTGGGAACCGGACCCGGATTCCAACCCAAACCTGGACTCGGGACCCGAACCCGAACCTGTACTCAGACCTAAAAATGGAACCAGACTAGGGACACAGAACCAGGGTCGGGACCTAGAACCGCACCCAAGTCTCGATCTTGAACAAAAACTCAGAAATGGGACTTGGGACCTGAACTAGAACCAGACCGAGACCCGTGACAGTGATCCAGATCTTGACTCGGGATTCGGGTAACGGGGCCTGGAATAGACCAGCAGTCGGTGTCTAGATCTAGGACTCACACTAGGACCAGAACCCAGATGAAGAACCAAACCCGAACCCAGACCTAGACCTGGGACCCACAATTTTAACCTGAACAAGAATCGCCGAACCAGGACCCTAGAACAAGACTACGACCGTGACCAGGACCCGGACCCGGACCCAGACCTAGAACCGAACACAAACCTAGCCTCATACCCAAACTGAGACAACAACTCGGGCCCCGACACGGTTGTGTACCCAAACCGGAACTGAGACGCGGACCTGGACCTAAATCTAGGACCCGATCCCAAACACAGACTTTGACCTAGATATGCTCCGGATACGAACCTGGACTCGGACCAAGACCCAGACTGGGATCCAAATGCTGGAGCTAGATTTGGACCGAGATCCTGACCTAGAACAAACCAGTAGTCGGTGTCTAGATCTGGACTCAAACTAGGATCAGAACCCCGACGAAGAACCAAAACCGAACCCAGACCTAGATCTGGGACCCAAAATTAGAACGTGAACAAGAATCGCCGAATCAAGACCCTAGAACAACACCAGCACCGTGACTAGGACCCGGACCCAGACATCGAACCGAACATAGACCTAGCTTCAGACCCAAACTGAGACTAGAACTCGGGCCCGGACAAGGTCGTGTACCCAGACCGGAACTAAGACCCGTACCTGGACCTAAATCTGGGACCCGATCCCAAACACAGACTTGGACCTAAATAGGGATCCGGATACGAACCTGGACTCAGAGGAAGAATAAGACTGGGATCGAAATGCTGGACCTAGATCTGGACCGAGATTTTGACCCAGACCCAAACTTGGACCCACACTTGGGACCCAAACTTGAACCTAAACCCAGATCGGGGTCCGAACCTGGACACAAACCCAAACACAGACTCGGACCCGAACTCAAACACCCACACCTAGAATCAGACCCAAAGCTAGACCCAGACCCGGACCCAAACTCGAACCCAGACCAGGATCAGAATCAAGGACTTAGACCCAGAGCTGAATCGAGACTCAGATCGAGATCGAAACTTGGAACTCGGACCCAACCTAGACGAAGACACAGGAGGCGAACCCACACCCGGAGCGTGATCTGGACCTAGACTGAAATCTGGACTCGAACCCAAACTCAGTCAGGACTTGAACTCCAACCTGAACTCAAACCCAAACTCGAACTCAGAATCGCAAATGGAACTAGAACCGAACTAGGACTAGGACCAGGACCAGGACCTAAACCGAAACCCGAACCCAGATCAAAACCCATACAGAGACCTAAACCCAAACCGAGACTAGGACTCGAACCCAAACCTAGACTGGGACCCAAACCCATACAATAACAGGGACCAGGACCCAGAATAAGGATAGGGACCTGGGAAACATAACTAGGACCGAGACCTAGTAACCGACCCAGACCAGAACCAGACTACGGACCTGTAGTCAGTGTCTGGATTTGGGACCCAGCCTTGGACCCAAACCCTGACAAGGACCGGAACCCACACCCGGACATGAACCTAGTCCCAAACCCAAAAGTGGACCCGAACCCGTACCCTGTGACCCAAAATTTGAACCAAAATCGAAAGTTGACCGGGACTGGAACTAGGACTTGGACTTAGAATCATAACTGAAATTGGACCTAGATCCAGAACTGTAATCGGACCAGCACCCGGACTCAAAATCAGACCTAGACCCGCATTGGGAGCTGGACCCGGATCACAACCCAAACTTGGACTCGGGAGCCGAACCCAAACCTGCACTCACGCCCAAACATGGAACAAGACTAGGGACACAGAACTAGGGTCGGGACCTAAAACCGCACCCCAGTCTCGATCCCGAACCCAAACTCAGAAATGGGACATGGGACCTGAACAAGAACCGGACCGAGACCCATGACAATGATCCTGATCTTAACTCGGGTTTCGAGTAACGGTTCCTGGAACAGACCAGTAGTCGATGTCTAGATCTGGGACTCAGACTAAGACCAAAACCCAAACGAAGAACCAAACCCGAACCCAGACCTAGACCTGGGACCCAAAACTAGAACCTGAACAAGAATCGTTGAACCAGGACCTAGAACAAGACGACGACCGTGACCAAGACCTGTACCCAGACCTAAAACCGAACACAGACTTAGCCTTAGACCCAAACTGATACTGGAACTCGGGCCCGGACACGGTCGTGTACGTCGGAACTAAGACCCGGCCCTGGACCTAAATTGGAACCCGATCCCAAACACAGACTTGGACCTAGATAGGGGGATGGATACGAACTCTGACTCGGACCAAGACCCAGACTGGGATGGAAATGCTGATCCTAGATCTAGACCGAGATCCTGACCCAGACCCAAACTTCAACCTGGACTTGAACCTAAACCCAGATCGGGGTCTAGACCTGGACAAAAACCCGAACACAGACTCGGACCCGAACTCAAACACGCACACCTAGAATCAGACACAAAGATAGACCAAGACCCAAACCAAAACTTGAACCCTGACCAAGATCAGAACCAAGGACTTAGACCCAGAACTGAATCCAAACTCAGATCGCGATTGGAACCCTGGACTCGGACCCAACCTCAACCAACGCCCAGGCGGCGAACCACACCCAGAGCCTAAACTGGACCTAGACTGAAATCAAGACCCGAACCCAAACTCAGACCAGGACTCGAACTCTGACCCGAACTCAAATCCAAACTCGAACTCAGAATCGCAAATGATGGAACTAGAACCGAACTAGGACTATGACCAAGACCAGGACCTAAACCAAAACCCGGACCCTAATCAAAACCCAGAAGAGACCTATTCCTGAACCGAGACTAGTACTCGAACCTGAACATAGATCGAACCCAAACCCACACAATAACCGGGACCTGGACCCCGAATCAGGATACAGACCTGGGAAACAGAACTAGGACTGGGACTTAGTAACCGACCCAGACCCGAACGTGAACCTAGGACCCAGCTCGTGACCCGTCACCAAAAATGGAACTAGACTGGGACCCGAGATTGGGATACGAATCTAGACCCAGGGCTTGGACAAAACCTGTAGTCGGTGTCTGGATTTGGAATCCAGCCCTGGACCCGAACCCTGACAAGGACCCGAACCCACACCCGTACCTGAACCCAGTCCCAAAGGCAAAAGTGGACCCCAACCCGTACCCTGTGACCTGAAATTTGAACCAAAACCGGAAGTTTACAGGGACTAGAACTAGGACTTGGAGTGGGAATCATAACTGAAATTTGACCTAGATCCAGAACCGTATCCGGACCAGGACCCGGACTCCAAATCAAGTTCTGTGTCCCTAGTCTGGTTCCACGTTTGGGTCTGAATTAAGGTTCGAGTTTGGGTCCCGAGTCCAGGTTTGGGTTGGGATCCGGGTTCGGCTCACAATTCGGGTCTAGGTCAGACTTGGAGTCCGCGTCTCGGTCCGGTTACGGTTCTGGATCTAGGTCCAATTTCAGTTATGATTCAATGTCCAAGTCCTAATTGCAGTCCCGGTCAACTTCCAGTTTTGGTTCAAATTTTGGGTCACAGGGTACGGGTTCGGATCAACTTTTGGGTTTGGGACTGGGTTCAGGTCCGGGTGTGGGTTCGGGTCCTTGTCAGGGTTCGGGTCCAGGGCTGGGTCCCAAATCCAGACACCGACAACGGGTTTTTTCCAAGCCCTGGGTCGAGATCTGGATCCCAATCTCGGGTTCCAGTCTAGTTCCATTTCTGGTGCCGAGTCACGAGCTGGATCCTAGGTTCAAGTTCGGGTCTGGGTCGGGTACAAGGTCCCGGTCCTAGTTCTGTTTCCCATATCCCTATCCTTATTCTTGGTCCAGGTCCTAGTTATTGTGTGGGTTTGGGTCCGTGTCTAGGTTTGGGTTCGAGTCCTAGTCTCGGTTCGGGTTCGAGTCCTAGTCTCGGTTCGGGTTTAGGTCTCTTTCTGGGTTTTGATCTAGGTTCGGGTTTGGGTTTATGTACTGATCCTTCTCCTAGTCCTAGTTCGGTTCTAGTTCCATTTGCAATTCTGAGTTCGAGTTTGGGGTTGAGTTCGGGTTGGAGTTCGAGTCCTGGTTTGAGTTTGGGTTTGGGTCTGGATTTCAGTCTAGATCCATATCAAGCTCCTGGTGTGGGTTCGCCTCCTGGATCTTTGTCTAAGTTGTGTCCGAGTCCCAAGTTCCAATCCCGATCTGAGTCTGGATTTAGTTCTGGGTCTAAGTCCTTGGTTCTGATCTTAGTCTAGGTTCAAGATTAGGTCCGAATCTGGGTCTAGCTTTGGGTCTGATTCTAGGTGTGGGTGTTTGAGTTCGGGTCCGAGTTTATGTCCCGGTTTGTGTCCAGGTTTGGACCCCGATCTGGGTCAACGTTCGGGTCCAGGTCCATGTTCGGGTCGCGAGTGCCCGTCCAAGTTTGGGTCTGTGTCAGGATCTCGGTCCAGATCTATGTCCAGCATTTCGATCCCTATCTAGTTCCAAGTCTGTGTTTGGGATCGGGTCCCAGATTTAGGTCCAGGTCCGGGTCTCAGTTCCGGAATGGGTACACGACCGTGTCCGGACCCGAGTTCCAGTTTCAGTTTGGGTTTGAAGCTAGTTCTGTCTTCGGTTCTAGGTCTGGGTCCTTGTCCTGGTCATGGTCGTAGTCTTGTTCTAGGGTCCTGGTTCTGCGATTCTTGTTCAAGTTCTAATTTTGGGTCCCAGGTCTTGGTCTCGGTTCGTGTTTGGTTCTTCGTCTTGGTTCTTGTCCTAGTCTGAGTCCTAGATCTAGACACCGACTACTGGTCTGTTCCAGGCCCCGTTACCTGAATCCTGAGTTAGGATCTAGATCACTGTCACGGTTCTCGGTCTGATTCTAGTTCATGTCCCAGGTCCCATTTCCGAGTTTGGGTTCGGGATCGAGACTGGGGTACGATTCTAGGTCCCGACCCTGGTTCTGTGTTCCTAGTCTAGTTCCATGTTTGGGTCTGAATTAAGGTTCGGTCGGCTCCCGAGTCAAGGTTTTGGGTGGGATCCGGGTTGGGCTCCCAATTCCGGGTTGGGATCCGGGTTGTCCTTGTCCGGTTACGGTTCTAGATCTACGTCCAATTTCAATTATGATTCCAAGTCCAAGTCCGAGTTCCAGTCCAGATTAACTTCTGGTTTTGGTTTCAATTTTGGGTCACAGGGTACGGGTTCATGTTCGGGTGTGGGTTCGGGTCGTTGTAAGGGTTCGAGGCCTGAGCTGGGTCCCAAATCCAGACACCGACTACGGGTTTTGTCAAGTTCGCGTTTGGGTCGGTTACTAGGTCCCGATCCTAGTTCTGTTTCCCAGGTCCCTATCCTGATTCTGGGTCCAGGTCCTAATTATTGTGTGGGTTTGGGTTCCGGTCTAGGTTCGGGTTCGAGTCCTAGTCTCGGTCGGGGTTTAGGTCTCTGTCTGGGTTCGGTTTTGTGGTTTAGGTCTCTGTCTGGGTTCGGTTTTGTGGTTTAGGTCCTGGTCCTGGCCCTAGTCCTAGTTCTGTTCTAGTTCCATTTGCAATTCTGAGTTCTAGTTTGGGGTTGAGTTCGGGTCGCAGTTCGAGTCCTGGTTTGAGTTTGGGTTCGGGTCCGGATTTCACTCTAGGGTCAGAGCAGGCACCGAGTGGGGGTTCGCCTCCTGGGTCTTGGTCTAGGTTGGGTCCGAGTCCCAAGTTCCAATACCGATCTGTGTCTAGATGCAGTTCTGGGTCTTAGTCCTTGTTTTTGATCCTTATCTGGGTTCGAGTTTGCGTCTAGGTCCGGGTCTAGCTTTGGGTATGATGATTCTAGGTGTATGTTTGAGTTCAGGTCCGAGTCTGTGTATGGGTTTGTGTACAGGTCTGCACCCCGATCGAGGTCTAGGTTCGGGTGCAGGTCCAATTTCGAGTCACGAGTGCTGGTCCAAGTTTGGGTCTGGGTTAGGATCTACGTCAAGATCTAGGTCCAGCATTTCGATCCCAGTTTGGGTCTTGGCCCGAGTCCAGGTTCGTATCCGGATCCCTATCGAGGTCCAAGTCTGTGTTTGGGATCGGTTCCCAGATTTAGGTCCAGGTCCACGTCTCAGTTCTGGTCTGGGTACACGACCGTGTCTGGGCCCGAGTTCTAGTCTCAGTTTGGGCCGAGGCTAGGTCTATGCTCGGTTCTAGGTCTGGGTCCGGGTCTTGGTCACGGTCCTTGTCTTGTCCTAGGGACCTGGTTCAGCAATTCTTTCTCAGTTTCTAATTTTGGGTCCCAGGTCTTGGTCTGGGTTCGGGTTTGGTTCTTCGTCTGGGTTATGGTCCAAGTCTGAGTCCAAGATCTAGACACATACTACTGGTTTGTTCCAGGCCCCGTCACCCGAATCCCTAGTCAAGATCTGGATCACTGTCACGAGTCTCGGTCTGGTTCTGGTTTAGGTCCCAAGTCCCATGTTTGAGTTTGGGTTCAGGATCGAGACTGCAGTGCGGTTATTTGTCCCGACCCTGGTTTTGCGTCCCTAGTCTGTTTCTATGTTTGGGTTTGAATTCAGGTTCGGGTTTGGTCCCGAGTCCAAGTTTTGGTTGGGATTCAGGTCCGGCTCCCCATTCGGGTCTAGGTGAGATTTGGAGTCCGGAACCTGGTTTTGTTACGGATCTGGATCTAGGTCCAATTTCAGTTATGATTCAATATCCAAGTCCTAGTTCCTGTCCCGGTCAACTTCTAGTTTTGGTTCCAATTTCGGGTCACAGGGTACGGGTTCAGGTCCACTTTTGGGTTTTGGACAAGGTTCAAGTCCGGGTGTGGGTTCGAGTGCTTGTCAGGGTTCGGGTCCAGGGCTGCGTCCCAAACCCAAACACCGACAACGGGTTTTTTCTAATCCCTGGGTCCAGATCTGGATCCCAATCTCGGGTCCCAGCCTGGTTCCATTTCTGGTGCCGAGTCACGAGCTAGATTCTATGTTCAAGTTCGGGTCTGGGTCGGGTAGGTCCCGGTCCTAGTTCTGTTTCCAAGGCCCCTATCCTGATTCTTGGTCCAGGTACCGGTTATTGTGTGGGTTTGGGTCCCGGTCTAGGTTCGGGTTCGAGTCCTAGTCTCAGTTCGAGATTAGGTCTATGTTTGATTTTTGATCTGGGTGTTTGGGTTTATGTCCTGGTCCTGGTCCTAGTCCTTGTTTGGTTCTAGTTTCATTTGCGATTCTGAGTTCGAGTTTGGGGTTGAGTTCTGGTCGGAGTTCGAGTCCTGGTCTTAGTTTGGGTTCAGGTCTAAATTTCAGTCTAGGTACATATCAAGCTCCGGCTGTGGGTTCGCCTCCTAGATCTTGGTCTAGGTTGTGTCTGAGTCCCAAGTTCCAATCCCGATGTGAGTCTGGATTTAGTTCTGTGTCAAAGTCGTTGGTTTTTATCTTGGTCTGGGTTCGATTTTGGGTCCGGGTCCGGGTCTAGCTTTGGGTCTGATTCTAGGTGTGGGTGTTTGAGTTCGGGTCCGAGTCTGTGTTTGGGTGTGTGTCCAGGTCTGGACCCCTATGTGGGTCTAGGTTCGAGTCCAGGTCCAAGTTCGGGGTCCGAGTGCGGGTCCAAGTTTGGGTCTTTGTCCGAGTCCAGGTTCGTATCCGGATCCCTATCTAGGTCAAAGTTTGTGTTTGGGATCGGGTCCCAGATTTAGGTCCAGGTCTGGGTCACAGTTCCGGTCTGGGTACACGACCGTGTTCGAGCCCGATTTCCAGTCTCAGTTTGGGTCTGAGGCTACGTCTGTGTTCGGTTCTAGGTCTGGGTCCTCGTCCTTGTCACGGTCATAGTCTTGTTCTAGGGTCCTGGTTCGGCGATTCTTGTTCAGGTTCTAATTTTGGGTCCCTGGTCTAGGTCTGGGTTCGGGTTTGGTTCTTCGTCTGGGTTCTGGTCCTAGTTTTAGTCCCATTTCTAGACACCGACTACTGGTCTGTTCCAGGCCTAGTTACCCGAATCCTGAGTCAAGATCTGGATCACTGTTACGGGTCTCGGTCTTGTTCTGGTTAAGGTCTCAGGTCCCATTTCTGAGTTTGGGTTCGGGATCGAGACTGGGGTGCGGTTCTAGGTCCCGACCCTAGTTCTTTATCCATAGTCTAGTTCCATGTTTGGGTCTGAGTTCAGGTTCGGGTTTGGGTCCCGAGTCAAGGTTTGGGTGGGGATCCGGGCCCGGCTCCCAATTCGGGTCTAGGTCTGATTTGGAGTACGGGTCCTGGTCCGATTAAGGTTCTCGATCTAGGTGCAATTTCAGTTATGATTCCAAGTCCAAGTCCTAGTTCCAGTCCCAGTCAACTTCAGGTTTTGTTTCCAAATTTGGGTCACAGGGTACGGGTTCGGGTCCACTTTTGGGTTTGGGACTGGGTTTAGGTCCGGGTGTGGTTTTGGGTCGTTGTCAGGGTTCGGGTCCAAGGCTGGGTCCGAAATCCAGACACCTTCTACGGGTTTTGTCCAAGCCCTAGGTCTAGATCCGGATCCCAATCTCGGGTCCCAGTTTGGTTCCATTTCTGGTGCCGAGTCACGAGCAGGGTTCTAGGTTCAAGTTCAGGTCTGGGTCGGGTACTAGTTCCCGGTCCTAATTATGTTTCCCAGGTCCCTATCTTGATTCTGGGTCCAGGTCCCGGTTATTGTGTGGGTTTGGGTCTCGTTCTAGGTTTGGGTTTGAGTCATAGTCTCGGTTCGGGTTTAGGTCTCTATCTGGGTTTTGATCAAGGTTTGGGTTTGGGTTTAGGTCCTGCTCCTTGTCCTAGTTCTTGTTCGGTTCTAGTTCCATTTGCGATTCTGAGTTCGAGTTTGGGTTTGAGTTCGAGTCGGAGTTCGAGTCCTGGTCTGAGTTTTTGTTCGGGTCCGAATTTCAGTCTAGGTCGAGATCAAGCTCCGGGTGTGGGTTCGCCTCCTGGGTCTTGGTCTAGGTTCGGTCCAAGTCCCAAGTTCCAATATCGATCTGAGTCTGGATTGAGTTCTGGGTCTAAGTAGTTGGTTCTGATCCTGGTCTGGGTTCGGGTCCGGGTCTAGCTTTGGGTCTAATTCTAGGTGTGGGTTTGAGTTCAGGTCCGAGTCTGTGTCCAGGTTTGTGTCCAGGTTTGGAGCTAGGTCTAGGTTTAGGTTCGCGTCCACGTCCAAGTTTAGGTCTCGAGTGCAGGATCAAGTTTTGGTCTGGGTCAGGGTCTCGGTCCAGAGCTAGGTCCAGCATTTCGATCCCAGTCTAGGTCTTGGTCCGAGTCCAGGTTCGTATCCGGATCCCTATCAAGGTCCAAGTCTGTGTTTTGGATCGGGTCCCAAATTTGGGTCCAGGTTCGCGTCTAAGTTCCGGTCTGGGTACACGACCGTGTCCGGGCCCGAGTTCCAGTCTCAGTTTGGGTCTGAGGCTAGGTCTGTGTTCAGTTCTATGTCTTTGTCCAGGTCCTGGTCACGGTCCTAGTCTTGTTCTAGGGTCTTGGTTCGACGATTCTTGTTCAGGTTCTAATTTTGGGTCCCATGTCTAGGTCTGGGTGCGGGTTTTGTTCTTTGTCTGGGTTCTGGTCCTAGTCTGAGTCCCAGATCTAGACACGGACTACTAGTCTGTTCCAGGCCCTGTTACCCGAATCCCGAGTCAAGATCTGGATCACTGTCTTGGGTCTCGGTCTGGTTTTGGTTCAGGTCCCATGTCCCATTTCTGAGTTTGGGTTCAGGATCGAGACTGGGGTGTGGTTCTAGGTCTCGACCCTGGTTCTGTGTCCCTAGTCTAGTTCCATGTTTGTGTCTGAGTTCAGGTTCAAGTTCGCGTCCCTAGTCCATGTTTGGGTTGGGATCCGGGTGCGGCTCACAATTCGGGTCTAGGTCTGATTTAGAGTGCGGGTCCTGGTCCGGTTACGGTTCTGGATATAGGTCCAATTTCAGTTATGATTCCAAGTCCAAGTCCTAGTTCCAGTCCCACTCAACTTTGGTTTTGGTTCCAATTTTTAGTCACAGGGTACGGGTTTGGGTCAACTTTTTGGTTTGGGACTGGTTTCAGGTCTGGGTGTGGGTTCGGGTCCTTGTTAGGGTTCGGTTCCACGGCTGGGTCCCAAATCCAAACACCGACTACAGGTTTGTCCAAGCCATGGGTCCAGATCCGGAACCCAATCTCGGGTCCTTGTCTGGTTCCATTTCTGGTGCCGCGTCACGAGCTTGGTCCTAGGTTCAAGTTCGGGTCTGGGTCGGGTACTAGGTCCCGGTCCTAGTTCTGTTTCCCAGGTCCCTATCCTAATTCTTGGTCTAGGTCCCAGTTATTTTGTGGGTTTGGGTCCCGGTCTAGGTTTGGGTTCGAGTCTTAGTCTCTGTTCGTGTTAGGTCTCTGTCTGGGTTTTGATCTGGGTTTTGATTTGGGTCTAAGTCCTTGTCCTTGTCCTTGTCCCAGTTCCATTCTAGTTCTATTTGCGATTCTGAGTTCGAGTTTAAGTTTGAGTTCGGGTCGGAGTTCGAGTCCTGGTCTGATTTTGGGTTCGTGTCCAGATTTCAGTGTAGTTCCAGATCAGGCTCCGTGTATGGGTTCGGGTCCGGAGTTCAGTCTAGGTCCAGATCAGGCTCCGGGTATGGGTTCGCGTCCTGGGTCTTGGTTTAGGTTGGGTCCGAGTCCCAATTTCCAATCCCGATCTGGGCCTGGATTCAGTTCGGTGTCTAAGTCCTTGGTTCTGATCTTGGTCTGGGTTCGAGTTTGGATCTAGGTCCGAGTATATCATTGGGTTTGATTCTAGGTGTGGGTGTTTGAGTTCGGGTCCGAGTCTGTGTTCGGGTTTGTGTCCAGATCTAGACCTCGATATGGCTCTAGGTTCGATTCCAGGTCCAAGTTCGGGTCCCCAGTTTGGGTCCAAGTTTGGATCTGGGTCAGGATCTCGGTCCAAATCTAGGACCAGAATTTTGTTCCCAGTCTGGGTCTTGGTCCGAGTCCAATTTCGTATCCGGATCCCTATCTAGGTCCGAGTCTATGTTTGGGATCGGTTCCCAGATTTAGGTCCAAGTCCGAGTCTCAGTTTCGGTCTGGGTACACAACCGTGTCCGGGCCCGAATTCCAGTCTCAGTTTGGGTCTGAGGCTAGGTTTGTGTTCGATTCTAGGTTTTGGGTCCGGATCCTGGTCACGGCCCAAGTCTTGTTCTAGGGTCTTGGTTCGGCGATTCTTTTTCAGGTTCTAATTTTGGGTCCCATGTCTAGGTCAGGGTTCAGGTTTTGTTCTTTGTCGGGTCCACTTTTGGGTTTGGGACTGGGTTCAAGTTAGGGTGTGGGTTCGGGTCCTTGTCACGGTTCAGGTCCACGGCTGGGTCCCAAATCCAGAAACCGACTACGGGTTTTATCCAAGTCCTGGGTCCAGATCCGGATCCCAATCTCGGGTCCCAGTCTGGTTCCATTTCTGGTGCCAGGTCACGAGCTGGGTCCTAAGTTAGACTTCGGGTCGGGTACTAGGTCCCGGTCCTTGTTCTGTTTCCCAGGTCCCTATCCTGATTCTGTGTCCAGGTCTCGGTTATTGTGTGGGTTTGGGTCCCGTTCTAGGTTCGGGTTCGAGTCCTTGTCTCAATTTGGGTTTTGATCTGGGTTTGGCTTTGGGTTTAGGTCCTTGTCCTGGTCCTATTCCAAGTTCGGTTCTAGTTCCATTTGCGATTCTGAGTTAGAGTATGGGTTTGAGTTCTTGTCGGAGTTCGAGTCCTAGTCTGAGTTTGGGTTCGGGTCCGGATTTGAGTCTAGGTCCAGATCAGGCTCCAGGTGTGGGTTGCCATCCTGGGTCTTGGTCTAGGTTGGGTCTTGGTCTAGGTTGGTCCGAGTACCAAGTTCCAATCGAGATCTAAGTCTGGATTTAGTTCTGGGTCTAAGTCCTTGGCTCTGATCCTGGTCTGGGTTCGAGTTTGTGTCCCCAGTGCGGGTCCAAGTTTGGTTTTGGGTTAGGATCTCGGTCAAGATCTATGTCCAGCATTTCCATCCCAGTATGGGTCTCTGTCTGACTCAAGGTTCGTATCCGGATCCCTATCTATGTCCAAGTCTGCGTTCGGGATCGGGTTCAAGATTTAAGTCCAGGTCCGAGTCTCAGTTCTGGTCTCGGTACACGACAGTGTCCAGGCCTGAGTTCCGGTCTCAGTTTGGGTCTGAGGCTAGGTCTGTGTTCTGTTCTAGGTCTTTGTCTGGGTCCTAGTCACGGTCCTAGTCTTGTTCTACGGTCCTGGTTCGTCGATTCTTGTTCAGGTTCTAATTTGGGGTCATAGGTCTAGGTCTGGGTTCGAGTCTGGTTCTTCGTCAGGGTTCTGGTCCTAGTCTAAGTCCCAGAACTAGACACCGACTACTGGTCTATTCCAGGCCCGTTACCCGAATCCCATTTCTTAGTTTTGGTTCGGGATCGAGACTGGGGTGCGGTTCTAGATTCTGACCCTGGTTCTGTGTCCCTAGTCTGGTTCCATGTTTGGGTCTGAGTTCAGGTTCAACTTCGGGTCACGAGTACATGTTTGGGTTGGGATCCGGGTCCGACTCCCAATTTGGGTCTATGTCTGATTTGGAGTTCGGGTGCTGGTCCGGTTACGGTTCTGGATCTATGTCCAATTTCAATTATGATTCCAAGTCAAAGTCCTAGTTCCAGTCCCGGTCAACTTTCGGTTTTGGTTCCAATTTTGGGTCACAGGGTACGGGTTCGGGTCCACTTTTGGGTTTGGGACTGGGTTCAGGTCTGGGTGTGGTTTCGGGTCCTTGTCAGGGTTCGGGTCCAGGGTTTGGTCCCAAATCCAGACACCGACTACGGGTTTTGTCCAAGCCCAGGGTCCAGATCGGATCCCAATCTCGGGTCCCAGTCTGGTTCAATTTCTGGTGCCGCGTCACGAGCTGGGGCCTAGGTTCAAGTTCGGGTCTTGGTCGGGTACTAGGTCCCAGTCCTAGTTCTAGGTTCGTGTTCGAGTCCTAGTCTCTGTTCGGGTTTAGGTCTTTGTCTGGGTTTTGATCTGGGTTCGGGTTTGGGTTTAGGTCCTGGTCCTAGTCCTAGTCCTAGTATGGTTCTAGTTCCATTTGCGATTCTGAGTTCCAATTTAGGTTTGAGTTCGGGTCGGAGTTCGAGTCCTGGTCTGATTTTGGGTTCGGGTCCGGATTACAGTCTAGGTCCAGATCATGCTCCGGGTGTGGGTTCGCGTCCTATGTCTTGGTCTAGGTTGGGTCCGAGTCCCACGTTCCAATCCCGATCTGAGTCGTGATTCAGTTCTGTGTCTAAGTCCATGGTTTTAATCCTGTTCTGGGTTCGAGTATGGGTCTGGGTCCCGGTCTAGCTTAGGGTCTAATTCTAGGTGTGGGTATTTGAGTTTGGGTCCGAGTCTGTGTCCGGGTCTGTGTCAAGGTCTGGACCCTTATCTGGGTCTAGGTTTGGGTCCTGGTCCATGTCCATGTTCAGGTCCCGAGTGCGTGTCCAAGTTTCGGTCGGGTCAGGATCTCGGTCCAGATATAGGTCGAACATTTTTATCAAAGTCTGGGTCTTGATCAGAGTCCAGGTTCGTATCCAGATCCCTATCTAGCTCCAAGTCTGTGTTTGGGATTGGGTCCCAAATTTAGGTCCAGGTCCGGGTCTCAGTTCAGAATTGGGTACACGACCGTGTCCGGGCCCGAGTTCCAGTCTCAGTTTGGGTCTGTGGCTAGGTCTGTGTTCGGTTCTAGGTCTTGTTCCAGGTCCTGGTCAGGGTCCTAGTATGGCTCTAGGGTCCTGGTTCGGCGATTGTTGTTCAGGTTCTAATTTTGAGTCCCAGATCTAGACACCGACTACTGGTTTATTCCAGGCCCCGTTACCCGAATCCCGAGTCAAGATCTGGATCACTGTCACAGGTCTCGGTCTGGTTCTGGTTCAAGTCCGAGGTCCCATTTTTAATTTTGGGTTCAGGATCGAGACTTGGGTGCGGTTCTAGGTCCCGACCTTGGTTCTGTGTCCCTAGTCTGGCTTCATGTCTGGGTCTGAGTTTAGGTTCGTGTTCGGGTCCCGAGTCCAGGTTTGGGTTGGGATCCGGGTTCGCCTCCCAATTCGGGTCTAGCTCTCACTTAGAGTCCGGGTCCGGGTTTGGTTACGGTTCTGGATCTAGGTCATATTTCAGTTATGATTCCAAGTCCAAGTCCTAGTTCAAGTCCCGGTCAACTTCCGGTTTTGGTTCCAATTTTTGGTCACAGGGTACTAGTTCGGGTCAACTTTTGGGTTTGGGACTAGGTTCAGGTCCGAGTGTGGGTTCGGGTTCAGGGTTGGTCCCAAATCCAGACACCGAATACGGGTTTTGTCCAAGCCCTGGGTCCAAATCCGGATCCCAATCTCGGGTCCCAGTTGTTGGGTTTTATGCCCTAACTAAAACTCCATTTCAATGTAATCCATTTTATTCAACATCAATAAAGAAACAGAAGTATTTTTCATTCATTTGTGTATGTTTTGGTTCACCTTATCAATTGCTTGTCTATTTGATTTATAAATTCATCTGAAACCCTTTTCAGATACTTGATCCTGTTTATTGTGTTGTCAACACTTTGGAAAGTAAACATGACTATGTGAATAAAGTTTCCTAGATTTATTAGACATAGCGTTTTACTGATATGATAATCTACAACAGAGTTTACTTGCATTTGGAGAAATGATATGTTCTTTCCAGAGCATTGGTTAAAGTAAAGCTCAGGTTGGGTGCATGGAGTATGCATCGGAAGGGACCGATATTGAACTTTGACTTAGATTTATTAAACTTACCGTAATATCTATTCAACTCAATATCGCCTAGTTGATCCTAGATCAAATGATCTTAATCCAGTTATGATTAGGCTCAATCTCAAGAGGCTATTCGTGTTCTTTGATTTGTTAGTTAAGCCTACTTTTAGGTCAGGGTGATACGTACATTTTGGGAACACGGTGGTGCAATTGAGTGGGAGCGCTAACATAAACATGGAATCTATAGCTTCTATCTGGCGAATAGTAAGTAAAGGATGATCTCCTTCGAGCTTGACCAAACAAAAATAAATGGTGGAGTACTCATTTCAAATAAGCTGAAATATCATTTATACGGGGTTAAGTGTTTTAAGGATAAAATACATTGTAGGGTGTAACGGTAACCTAATCCCTTTGTAGTGTAGATCATTCATATAGAGGATCATTGATCAAATTAGGATTATAACAATGGATAACTAATGATGTGTCTATATGGTGGAAAATATAGAGCATTCTATATACTGAGAGTGCAATTCTAAGTTCTACGCGTGGATTCAACGAAGAATTAATAAGTCAGTGAATTTAGGTTATAAATTCTTGATCTGCTTATTGGAAGCTCGGTTATATAGACCCATGATCCCCACACTAGTTGAGATAATATTGCTTGTAAGACTCATATAATTGGTTTTGATTAATCAATTGTAATTTTCAAATTAGACTATGTCTATTTGTGATTTTTTCACAAAGTAAGGGCGAAATTGTAAAGAAAGAGTTTTAGGGGGATATTTGTTAATTATGATACTTTGTATGGTTCAATTAATAAATATGATAAATGACAATATTATTTAATAATTATTTATAGTTATTAAATAATAAGAATTGGCATTTAAATGGTTGAATTTGAAAATTGGCATTTTTGAGAAAATGAGATGCAGAAATGATAAAACTGCAAAATTCAAAAAGTGAGGCCCAATTCCATATTGCCTAGGGCCGGCCACTTTTATAGCATTTACCATTTGATATTTTCATTATTTTAATGCCAAATAATTCAAACCTAACCCTAGTGGAATGCTATAACGTGAAGGCTTCAGGAAATTTATACTTAACTTTCTACTTTTCATTCAGAGAAAAACATGAGCCTTCTCTTTCTAAACCCTAGTCGCCACTTCTCTCTCTCTCTTCTTCCTTGAGATTTCGAACCACTAAGTGATTAGAGTAGTGCCCACACACAGCAAGTGATACCTCAATCATAGTGAGGAAGATCGTGAAGAAAGACTTTCAACAAGAAGGAGTTTCAGCACTAAAGAAGGAGAGAAAGAGATCCATGTTCAGATTTTGATAATACTCTGCGACAGAAAGGATACAAGGGTTAGAGATATATGAACGGAAGGAGTCATATTATTCCGCTGCACCCAATGTAAGGTTTCTCATACTTTATCTGTGTTTATTTCATAATCGTTTTAGAAGTTCATATTTAGGGTGTTAATCAACATACTTGTGAGTAGATCTAAGATCCTGGTAAAATAATTTCCAACACCAGTCTCGTTCCATTTCTGGTGCCAGGTCACGAGCTGGGTCCTTGGTTCAAGTTTGGGTTTGGGTCGGGTACTAGGTCTCGGTCCTAATTCTGTTTCCCAGGTCTCTATCTTGATTCTGGGTCCAGGTCCCGGTTATTGTGTGGGTTCGGGTCGCGGTCTAGGTTCGGGTTCGAGTCCTAGTCTCGGTTCGGGTTTAGGTCTCTGTTTGGGTTTTGATCTGGGTTCAGCTTTGGGTTTAGATCTTGGTCATGGTCCTATTCCTAGTTCGATTCTAGTTCTATTTGCGATCCTGAGTTCGAGTTTGGGTTTAAGTTCGGGTCGGAGTTGGAGTCCTGGTCTGAGTTTGGGTTCGGGTTCAGATTTGAGTCTAGGTACAGATCAGGCTTCGGGTGTGGGTTTGCGTCCTGGGTCTTGGTCTAGGTTGGGTCCGAGTACCAAGTTCCAATCCCAATCTTAGTCTGGATTCAGTTCTTGGTCTAAGTCCTTGGCTCTGATCCTGGTCCGGCTTCGAGTTTGGGTCCGAGTCCGGTTCTAGGTTTGGGTCTGATTCTAGGTATGGGTGTTTGAGTTCGAGTCCGAGTCTGTGTCCGGGTTTGTGTGTAGGTCTGGACCCCGATTCGGGTCTAGGTTCGGTTCCAGGTCCAAGTTTGGGTCCCGAGTGCGGGTCCAAGTTTGGGTCTGGGTCAAGATCTTGGTCCAGATCTAGGACCAGCATTTTCATCCCAGTCTCGGTCTTGGTCCGAGTCCAAGTTCGTATCTTGATCCCTATCTAGGTCCAAGTGTGTGTTCGGGATCGGGTTCTAGATTTACGTCAAGGTCCGTTTCTCAGTTCCAGTCTGGGTACACGACCGTGTCTGGGCTCGAGTTCAAGTCTCAGTTTGGGTTTGAGGCTAGGTCTCTGTTCGGTTCTAGGTCTGGGTCTGGGCCCTGGTCACGGTCCTAGTCTTGTTCTATTGTCCGGGTTCGGCGATTCTTGTTCAGGTTCTAATTTTGGGTCCCAGGTCTAGGACTGGGTTCGAGTTTGGTTCTTCGCCTGAGTCCCAAAACTAGACACCGACTACTGGTCTGTTCCAGGCCCCGTTACCTGAAACACGAGTCAAATCTGGATCACTGTCACGAGCCTCGGTCTGGTTCTGGTTCAGGTTCCATTTCTTAGTTTGGGTTCGGGATCGAGATTGGGGTGCGGTTCTAGGTTCCGACCCTGGTTCTGTGTCCCTAGTCTGGTTCCATGTTTGGGTCTGAGTTCAGGTTCAAGTTCGGGTCCCGAGTCAAGGTTTGGGTTGGGATCCGGCTCCGGTTCCGAATTCGGGTGTAGGTCTGATTTGGAATTTGGGTGCTGGTCCGGTTATGGTTCTTGATCTATGTCCAATTTCAATTATGATTCCAAGTCCAAGTCCTAGTTCCAGTCCCGCTCAACTTCCGGTTTTGGTTCCAATTTTGGGTCATAGGGTACGGGTTCGGGTCCACTTTTGTGTTTGGGACTTGGGTCAGGTCTGGGTGTGGTTTGGGTCCTTGTAAGATTCGGGTCTAGGGCTTGGTCCAAAATCCACACACTGACTACGGGCTTTGTCCAAGCCCAGCGTCTAGATCTGGATCCCAATCTCGGGTCCCCGTCTGGTTCCATTTCTAGTGCCGCGTAATGAGCTGGGGCGTAGGTTCAAGTTCGGGTCTTGGTCGGGTACTAGGTCCCAGTTCTAGTCCTGTTTCCCAGTTCCATATCTTGATTCTGGGTCCAGGTCCCGGTTATTGTGTGGGTTTGAGTCCCGGTCTAGGTTTGGGTTCGAGTCCTAGTCTCAGTTCGGGTCTAGGTCTCTGTTTGGGTTTTGATCTGGGTTCGGGATTGGGTTTAGGTCCTGGTCCTAGGCCTAGTGCTAGTACGGTTCTAGTTCCATTTGCGATTCTGAGTTCGATTTTAGGTTTCAGTTCGGGTCAGAGTTCGAGTCCTTGTCTAAGTTTGGTGTCGGGTTTGAATTTCTAACTAGGTCCAGATCAGGCTCCGGGTGTGGGTTCGCATCCTATGTCTAGCTCTAGGTAGGGTCTGGGTCCCAAGTTCCATTCCCGATCTGAGTCTGGATTAAGTTTTGGGTCTAAGACCTTGGTACTGATCCTGGTCTTTGTTCGAGTTTGGGTGCTGGTCCGGGTCTAGCTTTGTGTCTGATTCTAGGTGTGGGTGTTTGAGTTCGTGTTCGAGTCTGTGTCCATGTCTGTGTCCATGTCTGGACCCCGATCTGTGTCTAGGTTCGAGTCCAGGTCCAAGTTCGGGTCCCGAGTGCGGGTCTAGATCATGGTTAGGATCGTCGGTCTAGATCTAGGTCCAACATTTTGATCCCAGTCTGGGTCTTGATCCGAGTCCAGGTTCGTATCTAGATCCCTATCTAGGTCCAAGTCTGTGTTTGGGATCGGGTCCCAGATTTAGGTCTAGGTTCGGGTCTCAGTTCCGAACTTGGTAGACGACCCTGTCCGGCCCAAGTTCCAATCTCAGTTTGGGACTGAGGCTAGGTCTGTTTTCGGTTCTTGGTCTGGGTCCGGGTGCTGGTCACGGTCCTAGTCTGGTTCTAGGGTCCTGGTTCGGCGATTCTTGTTCAGGTTCTAATTTTGGGTCCCAGGTCTAGGTCTGGGTTCGGGTTTGGTTTTTTGTCTGGGTTCTGATCCTAGTATGAGTCCCAGATCTTGACACCGACTACTGGTCTGTTCCAGGCCCCGTTACCCGAATCCCGAGTCAAGATCTGGATCACTGTCACGAGTCTCGATCTGGTTCTTCTTCAAGTCCCAAGTCCCATTTCTGAGTTTGCGCTCGGGATCGAGATTGGGGTGCGGTTCTAGGTCCCGACCCTAGTTCTTTGTCCCTAGTCTGGTTCCATGTTTGGGTCTGAGTTCAGGTTCGGGTTCGGGTAACGAGTCCAGGTTTGGGTTGGGATCCGGGTTCGGCTCTTAATTCGGTCTAGGTCCGATTTGGAGTCCGGGTCCTTATCCGGTTACAGTTCTGGATTTAGATCCAATTTCAATTATGATTCCAAGTCCAAGTCCTAGTTCCAGTCCCGGTCAACTTCCGGTTTTGGTTCTGATTTTGGGTCACAGGGTTTTGGTTCGGGTCCACTTTTGGGTTTGGGACAGGGTTCAGGTCCGGGTGTGGGTTCGGGTCCTTGTCAGGGGTCGGGTCCAGGGCTTGCTCCCAAATCCAGACACTGACTACGGGTTTTGTCCCAGCCCTGGGTCCAGATCTGGATCCCGATCTCGGGTCCCAGTCTAGTTCCATTTTTGGGGCCGGGTCACGTGCTATGTCCTTGGTTCAAGTACGGGTCTGGATCGGGTACTAGGTCGCGGTCCTAGTTCCATTTCCAAAGTCCCTATCCTTATTTTAGGTCTAGGTCCAGGTAATTGTGTGGGTTTGGGTCCCGGTCTTGGTTCGGGTTCGATACCTAGACTCGGTTCGAGTTTAGGTATTTGTCTGGGTTTTAAGGATAAAATACATTGAAGGTGTAACGGTAATTTAGTTCCTATTCAATGTAGATCATCTACTATTATAGGGTCATTGATCAAATTAGAATTATAACAATGGATAATATATTGTGGAACATATAGAGCGTTCTATATGACTGAGAGTGCAATTCCAAGTTCTATGTGTGGATTCAATAAATAATTAATAAGTTAGGGAATTTACTTGGTAAATTCAGTTTGACTTATTAGAAACTCGGTTATATAGGCCAATGGTCCCCATACATGTTGAGACCATACTGCTTGTAAGACTCAGTTAATTGATTTTAATTAATCAATTATAATTCTAAAGTTAGACTATGTCTACTTTATGAATTTTCACTAAGCAAGGGCGAAATCGTAAAGAAAAGACCTTCTAGATTTTATTTATTAATTAAGAGACTTTATATGTCTAATTAATAAATATATTAAATGACAATATTATTTAATAATTAATTTTTAGTTATTAAATAATTAGAATTGGCATTTAAATGGTTAAATTGGAAAATTGGCATTTTTGAGAAAATGAGATTGAGAAATGACAAAATGGCAAAATTGCAAAGTGAGGCCCATTATCCACTAATATAGTCGGCCACTCTGTATAGGGTTTACCTATCTAGACACCAACTATGGGTTTAGTCCAAGCCCTTGGTCCAGATCCGGATCCCAATCTTGGGTCCCAGTCTGGTTCCATTTCTAGTGCCGGGTCACGAGCTGGGTCCTAGGTTCAAGTTCAAGTTTTGGTCGGGTACACGGTCCAAGTCGTACTTCTGTTTCCCAGGTCCCTATCCTGATTTCGGATCAAGGTCCCAATTATTATGTGGGTTTGGGTCCCGGTCTAGGTTCGGGTTCGAGTCCTAGTCTCGGTTAAGGTTTAGGTCTATGTCTAGGTTTTGATCTGGGTTCGGGTTTTTGTTTAGGTACTGGTCCTGGTCCTAGTCCTTTTTCAGTTCTAGTTCCATTTGCAATTCTGAGTTCGAGTTTTGGTTTGAGTTCGGGTCGGAGTTCGAGTCTTGGTCTGAGTTTGGGTTCGAGTCCGTATTTCAGTCTAGGTCCAAATAAGGCTCCGGGTGTGGGTTCGCGTCCTGGGTCTTGGTCTAGGTTGGGCCCGAGTCCCAAGTTCCAATCCCGATCTGAGTTTGGATTCAGTTCTAAGTCTATGTCCTTGCTTCTGATCCTGGTTTTGGTTCGAGTTTTGGTCTGGGTCCGGGTCTAGCTTTGGGTGTGATTCTAGGTGTGGGTTTGAGTTCGGGTCCGAGTCTGCGTCCGGGTTTGTGTCTAGGTCTGGACCCCGATCTGGGTCTAGGTTCGGGTCCAGGTCCAAGTTCGGGTCCCGAGCGCGGGTCCAAGTTTGGGTTTGGGTCACGATCTCGGTCTAGATCTAGGTCAAGCGTTTCGATCCCAGTCTGGGTCTTGGTCCGAGTCCGGGTTCGTATCCTGATCCCTATCTAGGTCCAAGTCTGTGTTTGGGATCGGGTTCCAGATTTAGGTCCAGGTAAGGGTCTCAGTTCTGGTGTGGGTACACAACTGTGTCAGGGCTTGAGTTCCAGTCTCAGTTTGGGTATGAGGCTAGGTCTGTGTTCGGTTCTAGTTGTCGGTCCGGGTCCTGGTCCCGTTCCTAGTCTTGTTCTAAGGTCCTGATTCGGCGATTCTTGTTCAGGTTCTCATTTTGGGTCTGAGGTCTAGGTCTCAGGTCGGGTTTGGTTCTTCGTCTGTGCTCTGGTCCTAGTTTGAGTCCTAGATCTAGACACCGACTACTTGTCTATTCCAGGCCCCGTTACTCGAATCTTGAGTCAAGATCTAGATCACTGTCACGGGTCTCGGTCTGGTTCTAGTTCAGGTCCCAGGTCCCATTTCTAAGTTTGGGTTCGGGATCGAGACTGGGGTGCAATTCTAGGTATCGACCCTGGTTCTGTGTCCCTAGTCTGGTTCCATGTTTGGGTCTGAGTTCAGGTTCGTGTTCGGGTCCTGAGTCCATGTTTGGGTTGGGATCCGGGTCCGGCTCCCAATTTGGGTCTAGGTTTAATTTGGAGTCCAGGTCCTGGTCTGGTTACGGTTCTGGATCTAGGTCAAATTTTAGTTATGATTCCAATTCGAAGTCCTAGTTCCAGTCCTGGCAACTTCCGGTTTTGGTTCCAATTTTTGGTCACAGGTTACGGGTTCGAATCCACTTTTGTGTTTGGGACTGGGTTCAGGTCCGGGTGTGGGTTCGGGTCATTGTTAGGGTTCGAGTCCAGGGCTGGGTCCAAAATATAGACACCGACGACGGGTTTTGTCCAAGCACTGGGTCCAGATCCGGATCCCAATATCGGGTCCCAGTCTGGTTCAATTTCTGGGGCCGGGTCACGAGCTGGGTCCTAGGTTCAAGTTCGGGTCTGGGTCGGGTACTAGGTCCTGGTCCTAGTTCTGTTTCCCAGGTCCCTATCTTGATTCTGGGTTTAGGTCCTGGTTATTGTGTGGGTTTGGGTCCCGATCTAGGTTCTGGTTCGAGTCCTAGTCTCGGTTCGGGTTAGGTCTCTGTCTGGGTTTTGATCTGGGTTTGCGTTTGGGTTTAGGTCCTGGTCCTGGTCCTAGTTCTAGTTCGGTTCTAGTTCCATTTGCGATTCTGAGTTTGAGTTTGGGTTTGAGTTCGGGTCGGAGTTCGAGTCCTGATCTGAGTTTGGGTTCGGGTTCGGATTTCAGTATACGTCCAGATCAGGCTCCGGGTGGGGGTTCGCGTCCTCGGTCTTGGTCTAGGTTTGGTCCGAGTCCCAAGTTCCAATCCCGATCTGAGTCTTGATTCAATTCTGGTTCTAAGTCCTTGGTTCTTATCCTGGTGTTGGGTTTGGTGCCCTAAATAAAACTCATTTCAATATAATCAGATTTACTTATTAATAAAGATCAGAAATAACATTTTATGTTGCATGGTTCACATGATTTATTTCATGATTATTTATATAATGTATGAATTCTATTTAAGTCCAGAACATATGAATTTGTTAATGATTATAGTGTTGTTAGCACGGTGGAATATAATCTTAATTATATGTTCGAAAGTTTATTTCCGGATTTGTCAATTCACTGGATTTAGACTGGCATGATATAATCAGCGATTGGTATTCTTACACCTTGGATAAGTGTTATGTCCTTTCCAGGGCATTAGCAAAGTTTACCAGTATCGGATGTATGGAGTATACATCGGAAGGGACCGATATTGAACTTCGATTAGATTTGTTAAAATTTACAGTAATATCTATTCAATTCAATATCACCTATTGATCCTAGATCAAATGATCTTAATCCTGATATGGTTAGGTTCGATCTCAAGAGTATTATACATGTTCTTTGATTTGTAGTTAAGCGTACTTTTGGGTCAGGGTGATACGTACATTTTGGGAACATGATAGTATAATTGAGTGGGAGCGCTAACATAAATATAGAGTCTATAACTTCTATAGGAATTTAGAAGGGAAACGATGATATCCTTTGAGCTTGGCTAAACAGAGATAAATGGTGGAGATCTCATTTCACTTCGCTAAAATATCATTTATACGGAGCTAAGTGTTTTAAGGATAAAATACATTGAAGGTGTAACGGTAATTTAGTTCCTATTCAATGTAGATCATCTACTATTAGACGGTCATTGATCAAATTAGGATTATAACAATGGATAATATATTGTGGAACATATAGAGCGTTCTATATGACTGAGAGTGCAATTCCAAGTTCTAAGTGTGGATTCAATAAGGAATTAATAAGTTAGGGAATTTACTTGGTAAATTCAGTTCGACTTATTAGAAACTCGGTTATATAGGCCAATGGTCCCCATACTAGTTGAGACCATACTGCTTGTAAGACTCAGTTAATTGATTTTAATTAATCAATTATAATTCTAAAGTTAGACTATGTCTACTTTATGAATTTTCACTAAGCAAGGGCGAAATCGTAAAGAAAAGAGCTTCTAGATTTTATTTATTAATTAAGAGACTTTATATGTCTAATTAATAAATATATTAAATGACAATATTATTTAATAATTAATTTTTAGTTATTAAATAATTAGAATTGGCATTTAAATGGTTAAATTGGAAAATTGGCATTTTTGAGAAAATGAGATTGAGAAATGACAAAATGGCAAAATTGCAAAGTGAGGCCCATTATCCACTAATATGGTCGGCCACTCTGTATAGGGTTTACCATTTATATTTTTTATTATTTTAATGCCATACAATTCTAACCTAAACCTAGATGGCATTTGATGGCTTCAAGAAACAAGGCAACGCATCTTATTCTTTTTCAGAGAAAACCTAAGCCTCCTAGCCGCCCCTCTTCTTCTCTTTTCATCTCTTCAATTTCGAAATACCCTAGTGATAGAGTAGTGCCCACACACATCAAGTGGTATCTCAATCATAGTGTGGAAGATTGTGTAGAATCCAACCATCAAAGAAGGAGAGAAAGAGATCTAGGTTCAGATGTTGGTGATGCTCTGCTACAGAAAGGAATCAAGGGCTAGAGATCTAAACGGAACATGTTTATTTCATTGTTTTAGAATTCATATTAGGATGTTAATGAAACATACATGGTAGTAAATCTAGATCCTGGTAAAATATTTCCAACAAGTGGCACCAGAGCCATGGTAATGATTTACTTTCATGAAATATGAATTAAAACGATGGTTTGTGTTGATTTGGATGGCTTCATGTGGTTTATGTGTTATTTGATGAATGTATGTGTTGTACCGAACCTTTTTCCATAAAAAAATATTTTTTCTGTTTTAAAAAATATTTTATTTGGATTTCTTATGAAAAATTAAGCAATTTATGTTTTTACGGAACTTGATTCATACATTCATGTTCTTACATCCAGACCGGAACAAAGACCCGTACCTCAACCTAAATCTTGGACCCGATCCCAAACACAGACTTGGACCTAAATAGGGATCCGGATACGAACCTGGACTCGGAGGAAGAACAAGACAGGGATCGAAATGCTGGACCTAGATTTGGACCGAGATCCTGACCCAGACCCAAACTTGGACCCACACTCGTGACTTGAACTTGAACCTAGACCAAGATCGGGGTCCAGACCTGGACACAAACCCAAACACAGACTCAGACCTGAACTCAAACACCCACACCTAGAATCAGACCCAAAGCTAGACCCAGACCCGGACCCAAACTCAAACCCAGACCAGGATCAGAGCCAAGGACATAGACCCAGAACTGAATCCAGACTCAGATCGGGATCGGAACTTGGAACTCGAACCCAACCTAGACGAAGACCCAGGAGGCGAACCCACACCCGGAGCGTGATCTGGACCTAGATTGAAATCTGGACTCGAACCCGAACTCAGTCAGGACTTGAACTCCAACCCGAACTCAAACCCAAACTCGAACTCAGAATCGCAAATGGAACTAGAACCGAACTAGGAATAGGACAAGGACCAGGACCTAAACCAAAACCCGAACCTAGATCAAAACCCAGACAGAGACCTAAACCAAAACCGAGACTAGGACTCGAACCCGAACCTAGACCAGGACCCAAACCCACACAATAACCGGGACCAGGACCCAGAATAAGGATAGGGACCTGGGAAACAGAACTAGGACCGGGACCTAGTACCCGATCCAGACCGGAACCAGACTACGAACCCGAAAGTAGTATCCGGATCCGGACCCAGCGCTTGGACAAAACCTGTAGTCAGTGCCTGCATTTGGGACCCAGCCTTGGACCCAAACCCGGACCAGGACCGGAACCCACACCCGGACCTGAACCTAGTCCCAAACCCAAAAGTGGACCCGAACCCGTCCCCTATGACCCAAAATTTGAACCAAAACCGGACGTTGACCGGGACTGGAACTAGGACTTGGACTTGGACTTGGAATCATAACTGAAATTGGACCTAGATCCAGAACCGTAATCGGACCAGCACCCGGACTCAAAATCAGACCTAGACCCGAATTGGGAGCCGGACCCAAATCCCAACCCAAACTTGGACTCGGGAGCCGAACCCAAACCTGAACTCAAACCCAAACATGGAACTAGACTAGGGACACAAGACTAGGGTCGGGACCTAGAACTTCACCCCAGTCTCGATCCCGAACCCAAACTCAGAAATGGGACCTGGGACCTGAACAAGAACCAGACAGAGACCCGTGACAATGATCCTGATCTTGACTCGGGTTTCGGGTAACAGTTCCTGGAACAGACCAGTAGTCGATGTCTAGATCTGGGACTCAGACTAAGACCAAAACCCAAACGAAGAACCAAACCCGAACCCAGACCTAGACCTGGGACCCAAAATTAGAACCTGAACAAGAATCGCCGAACAAGGACCTAGAACAAGACGAGGACCGTGACCAGGACCTGCACCCAGACCTAAAACTGAACACAGACCTAGCCTTAGACCCAAACTGATACTGGAACTCGGGCCCGGACACGGTCGTGTACGTCAGAACTAAGACCCGGACCTGGACCTAAATTGGAACCCGATCCGAAACACAGACTTAGACCTAGATAGGGATCCAGATACGAACCTGGACTCGGACCAAGACCCAGACTGGGATGGAAATGCTGAACCTAGATCTAGACCGAGATCCTGACCCAGACCCAAACATGGACTTGGACCCGAACCTAGACCCAGATCGGGGTCCAGACCTGGACACAAACCAGGACACAAACTCAAACCCGAACTCAAACACGCACACCTAGAATCAGACCCAAAGATAGACCAAGACCCAAACCCAAACTCGAACCCAGACCAAGATCAGAACCAAGGACTTAGACCCAGAACTAAATCCAGACTCAGATCGGGATTGGAACCCTGGACTCGGACCCAACCTAAACCAAGACCCTAGAGGCGAACCACACCCGGAGCCTGAACTGGACCTAGACTGAAATCAAAACCCGAACCCAAACTTAGACCAGGACTCGAACTCTGACCCGAACTCAAATAAAAACTCGAACTCAGAATCGCAAATGGAACTAGAACCGAACTAGGACTAGGACCAGGACCAGGACCTAAACCCAAACCCGGACCCAGATCAAAACCCAGACAGAGACCTATTCCCGAACCGAGACTAACCCAAACTTGGACTCGGGACCCGAACCCAAACCTGAACTCAGACCCAAAAATGGAACCAGACGAGGGACAAAGAACCAGGGTCGTGACCTAGAACCGCACCCCAGTCTCGATCCTGAACCCAAACTCAGAAATGGGACCTGGGACCTGAACAAGAACCAGACCGAGACCCGTGACAAAAATCCAAATCCTCACTCGAGTTTCGAGTAACGGTGCCTAGAATAGACCAGTAGTCGGTGTCTAGATCTGGGACTCAGAGTACGAACAGAACTCAAAAGAAGAACCAAACTCGAACCCAGACCTAGACCTGAACAAGAATCGCCGAACCAGGACCCTAGAACAAGACTAGGACCGTGACCGTGACCAGGACCCGGACCCAGACCTGAAACCGAACACAGACCTAGCCTCAAACCCAAAAACGGAGACTGGAACTCAGGCACGGACACGATCGTGTACATAGACCGAAACTGAGACCCGGACCTGGACCTAAATCTGGGACACGACCCCAAACACAGACTTGGACCTAGATAGGGATCCGGATACGATCCTTGACACGGACCAAGAACCAGACTAGGATCAAAATGCTGGACCTAGATCTGGACAGAGATCCTCACCCAGACCAAAACTTGCACATGCACTCGGGACCCGAACTATGACCTGGACCAGAACCTACACCCAGATCGGGGTCTAGACCTTGACACAAACCCAAACACAAACTCGGACCCGAACTCAAACCCACACCTAGAATCAGACCCAAAGCTAGACCCGGACCAAGACCCAAACTTGAACCCAGACAAGGATCAGAACCAAGGCATTAGACCCAGAACTGAATCCCGACTCAGATCGGGATTGGAACTTAGGACTCGGACCCAACCTAGACCAAGACCCAGGACGCGAACCCACACCCGGAGCCTGATCTGGACCTAGACTGAAATCCGGACCCAAACCCAAACTCAGACCAGGACTCGAACTCCGACCCGAACTCGAACCCAAACTCGAACTTAAAATCGCAAATGGAACTAGAACCGAACTAAGACTAAGGCCAGGATAAGGACCTAAAGCCAAACCCGATCCCAGATCAAAACCCAGACAGAGACCTAAACCCGAACTGAGACTAGGACTCAAACCCCAACCTACAACGGGACCCAAACCCACACAATAACTGGGAAGTGGACCCAGAATTAGGATAGGGACCTTGGAAACAGAACTAGGACCGGGACCTAGTACCCGACCCAGACCCAAACTTGAACCTAGAACCCAGAACTGAATCCATACTTAGGTCGGGATTGGAACCATGGACTCGGACCCAACCTAGACCAAGACCGAGGATGCGAATCCACACCCAGAGCCTAAGGGTGTTCACAAAGTATTCGATCCAATCAAATCCGCACGATCCAATCCAATCCAATCCGCAAAATGCGGATATCTGCACTTGTGCGGATTGGATTGGATTGAAAAATCTAAAATCCGCACACTTGTGCGGATTGGATGTTGTTTGACCTCAAAAAGTAATCGATCCAATCCAATCCGCACTTATTTCTATACATTTTTAAAAAATTATAATATATAATATATATTAATTAAAAAACGACACAAACTTCCCATTTCTTAATTTTTTTTAATAATATATTGAGTTGGTGTATTTTATTTATTTTATAAAAGATACATATACATAAATTTAAATATATATATACTAGTTTATTTATTTTAGTAATATATATATTTTAGTGTAAATCTAAAGATAAGTACATATATATATTAGTTTGATTTGTATATAAATAGAGATGGAAATAGATTATTATTGGAGATTAAGAAACAATAGTCTTTTTTTAATTTTTTTCTATGAAATATTAAATAATTTATTATTAAAAAAATGCTTAGATCCAAAATAACCGATCCAATCCGCACTATTGCGGATTGGATTGGATTGGATTTAAACTCTTATGCGGATCGGATTGGATCTAAAATATGAAATCTGCACTTAGTGAGGATTGGATGTTGTTTGACCAAAAAAGTGCGGATTGGATCAGATGAACACCCCTACCAGAGCCTATTCAGGACCTTGACTGAAATCTGTACGCGAACCCAAACTCAGACCAGGACTCGAACTCTGACCCAAACTCAAACCCAAAGTCGAACTCAGAATCGCAAAGCCGAACTAGGACTAGGACCAGGACAAGGACCTAAAGCCAAACCAAAACCCAGATCAAAACCCAGACAGAGACCTAAACCCGAACCTAGACTAGGACTCGAACCCCAACCTAGAACGGGACCCAAACCCACACAATAACTGGGACATGGACCCAGAATCAGGATAAGGACCTTGGAAAAAGAACTAGGACCGGGACCTAGTACCCGACCAAGACCCGATATTGAACCTAGGACCCAGCTCGTGACCCGGCACCAGAAATGGAACGAGACTGGGACTCAAGATTGGGATCCGGATTTGGACACAGGGCTTGGACAAAACCCGTAGTCGGTGTCTGGATTTGGGATCCAACCCTGGACCCAAACCATGAAAGGACCCGAACCAACACCCGGACCTGAACCCAGTCCCAAACCGAAAAGTGGACCCGAACTCGTACTATGTGACCCAAAATTGGAACGAAAACCGGAAGTTGACTGGGACTGAAACTAGGACTTGGACTTGGAATCATAACTGAAATTGGACGTAGATCCAGAACTGTAACCGGACCAGGATCCGGACTCTAAACCAGACCTAGACCCGAATTGGGAGCTGGACTCGGATACCAACCCAAACCTGGACTCGGGACCCGAACCCGAACATGAACTCAAACCCAAACATGGAACCAGACTAGGGACACAGAACCAGGGTCGGGACCTAGAACCGCACCCCAGTCTCGAACCCAAACCCAAACTCAGAAATTGGACGTGGGACCTGAACCAGAACCAGAACGAGACCCGTGACAGAAATCCATATCTTGACTCAAGATTCGGGTAACGGGGCCTGGAACAGACCAGTAGTCGGTTTCTAGATCTGGGACTCAGACTAGGACTAGAACCCAGACAAAGAACCAAACCCGAACCCAGACCTAGACCTGGGAGCAAGACTAGGACCGTTACCAGGACCCGGACCCAGACCTAGAACCGAACACAGACCTAGCCTCAGACCCAAACTGAGACTGGAACTCGGGCCCGGACACGGTCGTGTACCCAGACCGGAACTGAGACGCGGACGTGGACCTAAATCTTGGACCTGATCCCAAACACAGACTTGGACCTAGATAGGGATCCGGATACGAACCTGGACTCGGACAAAGACCCAGACTGGGATCGAAATGCTGGACCTAGATCTGGACCGAGATCCTGACCCAGACCCAAACTTGGACCCGCACGCGGGAACCGAACTTGGACCTGGACCAGAACCTAGACCCAGATCGGGGTCTAGACCTATACACAAACCTGGACACAAACTCAGACCCGAACTCAAACACCCACACTACCTAGAATAAGACCAAACACTAGACTCAGACCCGGACCCAAACTCGAACGCAGACCACGACCAGAACCAAGGACTTAAACCAAGAACTGAATCCAGACTCAGATCGGGTTTGGAACTTGGCACTCGGACCAAACCTAGACCAAGAACGAGGACGCGAACCCACACCCGGAGCCTGATCTGGACCTAGACTGAAATCCGGACCCGAACCCAAACTCAGACCAGGACTCGAACTCCGACCCGAACTCAAACCCAAACTCGAACTCAAAATTGAAAAAGGAACTAGAACCGAACTAGGACTAGGACTAGACGAGGAACTAAAGCCAAGCCCGAACCCAGATAAAAACCCAGATAGAGACCTAAACCCGAACCGAGACTAGTACTCGAACCCGAACCTAGACCAGGTCCCAAACCCACACAATAACCGGGACCTGGACCCAGAATCAGGATAGGGACCTCGGAAACAGAACTAGGACCGGGACCTAGTACCCGACCCAGACCCGAACTTGAACCTAGGACCCAGCTCGTGACCTGGGACAAGAAATGGAACCAGACTGGGACACGAGATTGGGATCCGGATCTGGACCCAGGGCTTGGACAAAACCCGTTGTTTGTGTCTGGATTTAGGACCCAACCCTGGACCCAAACCCTGACAAGGACACGAACCCACACCCGGACCTGAACCCAGTCCCAAACCCAAAAGTGGACCCGAACCCGTACCCTGTGACCAAAAATTGGAACCAAAACAAGAAATTGACGGGGACTGGAACTAGGACTTGGACTTGGAATCATAACTGAAATTGAACGTAGATCCAGAACCGTAACCGGACCAGGACCCGGACTCCAAATCCGACCTAGACCCGAATTCGGAGCCGGACCCGGATCCCCACCCAAACCTGGAATCGGGACCAGAACCCGAACCTGAACTCAGACCCAAACATGGCACCAGACTACGGACACAGAACCAGGGTCGGGACCTCGAACCGCACCCCAGTCTCGATCCCGAACCCAAACTTAGAAATTGGACCTGGGACCTGAATAAGAACCAGAACGAGACCCGTGACAGTGATCCAGATCTTGACGTAGGATTCGGGTAACGGGGCCTGGAATAGACTAGTAGTCGGTGTCTAGATCTGGGACTCAAACTAGGACTAGAACCTAGACAAAGAACCAAACCCGAACCCAGACCTAGACCTGGGAGCAAAAACTTGAACCTGAATAAGAATCGCCGAACCAGGACCCTAGAACAAGACTAGGACCGTGACAAGGACCCGAACGCAGACTTAGAACCGCACACAGACGCAGCCTCAGACCCAAACTGAGACTGGAACTCGGGCACGGACACGGTCGTGTACCCACACCGGAATTGAGACGCGGACCTGGACCGAGATCCTGAGCCGGACAAAAACTTGGACCCGCACGCGGGACCCGAACTTGGACCTGGACCCGAACCTAGACCCAGATCGGGGTCTAGACCTATTCACAAACCTGGACACAGACTCGGACCCCAACTCAAACACCCACACTACCTAGAATCAGACCAAAAGCTAAACTCGGACCCCGACCCAAACTCGAACCCAGACCACGAGCAGAACCAAGGACTTAGACAAAGAACTGAATCTAGACTCAGATCGGGTTCGGAACTTGGGACTCGGACTTAACCTAGACCAAGAACCACGACGCGAATCCACACCCGAAGCTTGATCTGGACCTAGACTGAAATCCGGACCCGAATCCAAACTCAGACCAGGACTCGAACTCCGACCCGAACTCAAACCCATACTCGAACTCAGAATCGCAAAAGGAACTAGAACCGAACTAGGATTAGGACAAGGACAAGGAACTAAAGCCAAGCCCGAACCCAGATCAAAACCCAGACAGAGGCCTAAACCCGAACCGAGACTAGGACTCGAACCTGAACATAGACTAGGTCCCAAACCCACACAATAAGCGTGACCTGGACCCAGAATCAGGATAGGGACCTTGGAAACAGAACTAGGACCGGGACCTAGTACCTGACCCTGACCCAAACTTTAACCTAGGACCCAGCTCGTGACCCAGAACGAGAAATGGAACCAGACTGGGACTCGAGATTGGGATCCAGATTTGGACCTAGGGCTTGGACAAAACCTGTTGTCGGTGTCTAGATTTGGGACCCAGCCCTGGACCCGAACCCTGACAAGGACCCAAACCCACACCCGGACCTGAACCCAGTCCCAAACCCAAAAGTGGACCCGAACCCGTATCCTGTGACCCAAAATTGGAACCAAAACTGGAAGTTGACTAAGACAGGAACTAGGACTTGGACTTGGAATCATAACGGAAATTCGACGTAGATCCAGAACCGTAACCGGACCAGGACCCGGACTCCAAATATGACCTAGACCCGAATTGGTAGCCGGACCCGGATTCCCACCCAAACCTGGACTCAGGACCCGAACCCGAACCTGAACTCAGACCCAAACATGGCACCAAAATATGGACAGAGAACCAGGGTCGGTACGTAGAACCGCACCCCAGTCTCGATCCCGAACCCAAACTCAGAAATTGGACCTGGGACCTGAACGAGAACCAGAACGAGACCCGTGACAGTGATCCAGATCTTGACTCAGGATTCGGGTAACGGGGCCTGGAACAGACCAGTAGACGGTGTCTAGATCTTGGACTGAGACTTGGACTAGAAACCAGACGAAGAACCAAACCCGAACCCAGACCTTGACTTGGGAGCCAAAATTTGAACCTGAATAAGAATCGCCAAACCAGGACCCTAGAACAAGACTAGGACCGTGACAAGGACCTAAACCCAGACCTAGAACCAAACACAAACGTAGCCTCAGACCCAAACTGAGACTGGAACTCGGGCACGGACACGGTCGTGTACCCAGACCGGAACTGATATGCGGACCTGGACCTAAATCTTGGACCCGATCCCAAACACAGACTTGGACCTAGATAGGGATCCCGATACGAGCCAGGACTAGGAAAAAGACCCAGACTGGGTTCGAAATGCTTGACCTAGATCTGGACCGAGATGCTGACCCACACCCAAACTTATACACGCACGCTGGACCCGAACTTGGACCTGGACCCGAACCAAGACCCAGATCAGGGTTTAGACCTGGACACAGACTTGGACCCGAACACAAACACCCACACCCGGACCTGAACCCAGTCCCAAACCCAAAAGTGGACCCAAACTCGTACCCTGTGACCCAAAATGGGAACCAAAACCGGAAGTTGACCTGGACTGGAACTAGGACTTGGACTTAGAATCATAACTGAAATTGGACGTAGATCCAGAACTGTAACCGGATAAGGACCCGGGCTCCAAATCCGACCTAGACCCGAATTGGGAACCAGACCCGGATCCCAACCAAAACCTGGACTCGGGACCCGAACCCGAACCTGAAGTCAGAACAAAACACGGAACCAGACTTGGGACACAAAACCAGGGTCGGGACCTAGAACCGCACCCCAGTCTCGATCCCGAACCCAAACTCAGAAATTGGACCTGGGACCTGAACCAGAACCAGACTGAGACCCGTGACAGTGATCCAGATCTTGACTCGGGATTCGGGTAATGGGGCTTGGAACAGACCAGTAGTCGGTGTCTAGATCTGGGACTGAGACTAGGACCAGAACCCAGACGAAGAACCAAACCCGAACCTAGACCTAGATCTGGGAGCCAAAAGTGGAACCTGAATAATAATCGCCGAACCAGGACCCTAGAACAAGACTAGGACAGTGACCAGGACCAGGACCCAAACCTAGAACCGAACACAGACCTAGCCTCTGACAGAAACTAAGATTGGAACTTAGGCCCAGACACGGTCGTGTACCCAGACCGGAACTGAGATGCAGACCTGGACCTTAATCTTTGACCCGATCCCAAACACAGACTTTGACCTAGATAAGGATCCGGATACGAACCTGGACTCGAACAAAGACGCAGACTGGGATCGAAATGCTGGACCTAGATCTGGACCGAGACCCTGACCCAGACCCAAACTTGGAACCGCACGCGAAACCCGAACCTAGACCCAGATCGGGGTCTAGACCTATACACAAACCTGGACACAAACTCGGACCCGAACCCAAACACCCACACTACCTAGAATCAGACCAAAAGCTAGACTCGGACCCGGACCCAAACTCGAACCCATACCACGACCAGAACCAAGGACTTAGACCAAGAACTGAATCCAGACACAGATTGGGTTTGGAACTTGGGACTCGAACCCAACCTAGACCAAGAACTAGGACGCGAACCCACACCGAGAGCCTGATCTGGACCTAGACTGAAATCCGGACCCGAACCCAAACTCAGACCAGGACTCGAACTCCGACCCGAACTCAAACCCAAACTCGAACTCAAAATTGCAAAAGGAACTAGAACCGAACTAGGACTAGGACTAGACGAGGAACTAAAGCCAAGCCCGAACCCAGATAAAAACCCAGACAGAGACCTAAACCCGAACCGAGACTAGGACTCAAACCCGAACCTAGACCAGGTCCCAAACTAACACAATAACCGGGACCTGGACCCAGAATCAGGATAGGGACCTCAGAAACAGAACTAGGACCGGGACCTAGTACCCGACCCAGACATGAACTTCAACCTAGGACCCAGCTCGTGACCTGGCACCAGAAATGGAACCAGACTGGGACACGAGATTGGGATCCGGATCTGGACCCAGGGCTTGGACAAAACCCGTTGTTTGTGTCTGGATTTAGGACCCAACCCTGGACCCAAACCCTGACAAGGACACGAACCCACACCCGGACCTGAACCCAGTCCCAAACCCAAAAGTGGACCCGAACCCGTACCCTGTGACCAAAAATTGGAACCAAAACCAGAAATTGACGGGGACTGGAACTAGGACTTGGACTTGGAATCATAACTGAAATTGAACGTAGATCCAGAACCGTAACCGGACAAGGACCCGGACTCCAAATCCGACCTAGACCCGAATTGGGAGCCGGACCCGCATCCCCACCCAAACCTGGAATCGGGACCAGAACCCGAACCTGAACTCAGACCCAAACATGGCACCAGACTACGGACACAGAACCAGGGTCGGGACCTCGAACCGCACCCCAGTCTCGATCCCGAACCCAAACTCAGAAATTGGACCTGGGACCTGAATAAGAACCAGAACGAGACCCGTGACAGTGATCCAGATCTTGACGTAGGATTCGGGTAACGGGGCCTGGAATAGACTAGTAGTCGGTGTCTAGATCTGGGACTCAAACTAGGACTAGAACCTAGAAAAAGAACCAAACCCGAACCCAGACCTAGACCTGGGAGCAAAAACTTGAACCTGAATAAGAATCGCCGAACCAGGACCCTAGAACAAGACTAGGACCGTGACAAGGACCCGAACCCAGACTTAGAACCGCACACAGACGCAGCCTCAGACCCAAACTGAGACTGGAAATCGGGCACGGACACGGTCGTGTACCCACACCAGAATTGAGACGCCGACCTGGACCGAGATCCTGAGCCGGACAAAAACTTGGACCCGCACGCGGGACCTGAACTTGAACCTGGACCCGAACCTAGACCCAGATCGGGGTCTAGACCTATTCACAAACCTGGACACAGACTCGGACCCCAACTCAAACACCCACACTACCTAGAATAAGACCAAACGCTAGACTCAGACCCGGACCCAAACTCGAACGCAGACCACGACCAGAACCAAGGACTTAAACCAAGAACTGAATCCAGACTCAGATCGGGTTTGGAACTTGGCACTCGGACCAAACCTAGACCAAGAACGAGGACGCGAACCCACACCCGGATGCTGATCTGGACCTAGACTGAAATCCGGACCCGAACCCAAACTCAGACGAGGACTCGAACTCCGACCCGAACTCAAACCCAAACTCGAACTCAAAATTGGAAAAGGAACAAGAACCGAACTAGGACTAGGACTAGACGAGGAACTAAAGCCAAGCCCGAACCCAGATAAAAACCCAGACAGAGACCTAAACCCGAACCGAGACTAGGACTCGAACCCGAACCTAGACCAGGTCCCAAACCCACACAATAACCGGGACCTGGACCCAGAATCAGGATAGGGACCTCGGAAACAGAACTAGGACCAGGACCTAGTACCCGACCCAGACCCGAACTTGAACCTAGGACCCAGCTCGTGACCTGGGACCAGAAATGGAACCAGACTGGCACACGAGATTGGGATCCGGATCTGGACCCAGGGCTTGGACAAAACCCGTTGTTTGTGTCTGGATTTAGGACCCAATCCTGGACCCAAACCCTGACAAGGACACGAACCCACACCCGGACCTGAACCCAGTCCCAAACCCAAAAGTGGACCCGAACCCGTACCCTGTGACCAAAAATTGGAACCAAAACCAGAAATTGACGGGGACTGGAACTAGGACTTGGACTTGGAATCATAACTGAAATTGAACGTAGATCCAGAACCGTAACCGGACCAGGACCCGGACTCCAAATCCGACCTAGACCCGAATTGGGAGCCGGACCCGGATCCCCACCCAAACCTGGAATCGGGACCGGAACCCGAACCTGAACTCAGACCCAAACATGGCACCAGACTACGGACACAGAACCAGGGTCGGGACCTCGAATCGCACCCCAGTCTCGATCCCGAACCCAAACTCAGAAATTGGACCTGGGACCTGAACAAGAACCAGAACGAGACCCGTGACAGTGATCCAGATCTTGACGTAGGATTCGGGTAACGGGGCCTGGAATAGACTAGTAGTCGGTGTCTAGATCTGGGACTCAAACTAGGACTAGAACCTAGACAAAGAACCAAACCCGAACCCAGACCTAGACCTGGGAGCAAAAACTTGAACCTGAATAAGAATCGCAAAAGGAACTAGAACCGAACTAGGACTAGGACCAGGACAAGGAACTAAAGCCAAGCCCGAACCCATATCAAAACCCAGACAGAGGCGTAAACCCGAACCGAGACTAGGACTCAAACCCGAACATAGACCAGGTCCCAAACCCACACAATAACTGGGACCTGGACCCAGAATCAGGATAGGGACCTGGGAAACAGAACTTGGACCGGGACCTAGTACCCGACCCAGACCTGAACTGGAACCTAGGACCCAGCTCGTGACCCGGCACCAAAAATGGAACCAGACTGGGACTCGAGATTGGGATCCGGATCTGGACCCAGGTCTTGGACAAAACCTGTTGTCGGTGTCTAGATTTGGGACCCACAATTGGACCCGAACCCTGACAAGGACACGAACCCACACCCGGACCTGAACCCAGTCCCAAACCCAAAAGTGGACCGGAACCCGTACCCGGTGACCAGAAATTTGAACCAAAACAAGAAATTGACCGGGACTGGAACTAGGACTTGGACTTGGAATCATAACTGAAATTGGACGTAGATTCAGAACCGTAACCGACTAGGACCCGGACTCCAAATCCGACCTGGACCCGAATTTGTAGCCGGACCCGCATCCCCACCCAAACCTGGAATCGGGACCCGAACCTGAACTCAGACCCAAACACAGCACAAGACTATGGACACAGAACCAGGGTCGGGACCTAGAAGCGCACCCCAGTCTCGATCCCCAACCCAAACTAAGAAATTGGACCTGGGACCTGAACCACAACCGGGACGAGACCCGTGACAGTGATCCATATCTTGACTCAGGATTCGGGTAACGGGGCCTGGAAAAGACCAATAGTCGGTGTCTAGATCTGGGACTCAGACTGACAAAGAACCAAACCCGAAACCAGACCTAGACTCGGGAGCAAAAATTTGAACCTGAATAAGAATCGCCAAACTAGAACCCTAGAACAAGAATAGGACCGTGACAAGGAGCCGGACCCATACTTAGAACCGAACACAGACGTAGCCTCAAACCCAAACTGAGACTGGAACTCGGGATTGGACACGGTCGTGTACACAGATCGGAACTGAGACGCGGACCTGGACCTTAATCTTGGACCCGATCCCAAACATAGACTTGGACCTAGATAGGGATCCCGATACGAACCTGGACTAGGACAAAGACCCAGACTGGGTTCGAAATGCTAGACCTAGATCTGGACCGAGATCCTGACCCACACCCAAACTTATACCCGCACGCGGGACTCGAACTTAAAGTTGAACATAGGACCCAACTCGTGACCCGGCACCAGAAATGGAACCAGACTACGAACCCGAAAGTGGGATCCGGATCCAGACCCAGGGCTTGGACAAAACCCGTAGTCAGTGTCTGGATTTTGGACCCAGCCTTGGACCCAAACCCTAACAAGGACCCGAACCCACACCCGGACCTGAAACAAGTGCCAAACCCAAAAGTGGACCCCAACCCGTACCCTGTGACCCAAAATTAGAACCAAAACCGAAAGTTGACCGGGATTGGAACTAGGACTTGGACTTGGAATCATAACAGAAATTGGACCTAGATCCAGAACCGTAATGGGACCAAGACCCGGACTCAAAATCAGACACAGACCCAAATTGGTAGCCGGACCCGAATCCCAACCCAAACTTAGACTCGGGACCCGAACCCAAACCTTAACTCAGACCCAAACATGGAACCAGACTAGTGACACAGAACCAGGGTTGGGACCTAGAACTGCACCCCAGTCTTGATCCCGAACCCAAACTCAGAAATGGGACCTGGGACCTGAACAAGAACCAGACAAAGACCCGTGACAATGATCAGAATCCTGACTCAGGTTTCGGGTAACGGTGCCTGGAACCAGTAGTCGATGTCTAGATCTAGGACTTAGACTAGGACCAAAACCCAGACGAAGAACCAAACCCGAACCCAAACCTAGACGAGGGACCCAAAATTAGAAACTGAACAAGAATCGTCGAACCAGGACCCTAGAACAAGACTAGGACCGTGACCAGGTCCCGGACCCGGACCCAGACCTATAACCGAACACAAACCTAGCCTCATACCCAAATTGAGATAAGAACTCAGGCCCGGACACGGCTGTGTACCCAGACCGCAACTGAGACGCGGACCTGGACCTAAATCTAGGACCCGATCCCAAACACAGACTTGGACCTAGATAGGGATCCAGATACGAACCTGGACTCGGACCAATACCCAGACTGGGATCCAAATGCTGGACCTAGATCTGGACCGAGATCATGACCCAGACCCAAACTTGAACCCACACTCGGGACCCAAACTTGGCTTGGACTCGAACCTAGACCCAGATCGAGGTCCAGACCTGGACACAAACCCGGACACATACTCGAACCCAAACTCAAACACCCACACCAAGAATCAGACCCAAAAATAGACCAGGACCCGGATCCACACTCGAATCCAGACAAGGATCAGAACAAAGGACTCGAACGCGAACCTAGACCGGGACCCAAACCCACATAATAACCGCGACCTGGACCCAAAATCAGAACTAGGACCGGGAACTAGTACCCGACCCAGACCTGAACTTGAACATAGGACCCAACTCGTGACCCGGCACCGAAAATGGAACCAGACTACGGACCCGAAAGTGGGATCCGAATCCGGACCAAGGGCTTGGACAAAACCCATAGTCAGTGTCTGGATTTTGGACCCAGCCTTGGACCCAAACCCTAATAAGGACCCGAACCCACACCCGGACCTGAACCAAGTCCCAAACACAAAAGTGGACCCGAACCCGTACCCTGTGACCCAAATATAGAATTAAAACTGAAAGTTGACCGGGACTGGAACTAGGACTTGGACTTGGAATCATAACAGAAATTGGACCTAGATCCAGAACCGTAATCGGACCAAGACACGGACTCAAAATCAGACCTTAACTCAAACCTAAACATGGAACCAGACTAGGGACACACAACCAGGGTCGAGACCTAGAACTGTACCCCAGTCTCGATCCCGAACCCAAACTCAGAAATGGGACCTGGGATCTGAACAAGAACCAGACCGAGACCCGTGACAATGATCCGAATCTTGACTCGGGTTTCGGGTAACGGTGCCTGGAACCAGTAGTCGATGTCTAGATCTGGGACTAGACCTGGGACGAAGAACCAAACCCGAACCCAGACCTAGACCTGGGACCCAAAATTAGAACCTGAACAAGAATCTCCGAACCAGGACCCTAGAACAAGACGAGGACCGTGACCAGGACCTGTACCCAGACCTAAAACTGAACATAGACCTAGCCTTAGACCCAAACTGATACTCGAACTAGGGCCCGGACACGGTCGTGCACGTTCACCGGAACTAAGACCCGGACCTGGACCTAAATCTGGAACCCGATCCCAAACACACACTTGGACCTAGATAGGGATCCTGATACGAACCTGGACTCGGACCAAGACCCAGACCCAGATCCTTACCCAGACCCAAACTTGGACATGGACCCGAACCTAGACCGAGATCGGGGTCAGACCTGGGCACAAACCCGGACTGACACTCGGACCCGAACTCAAACACCCACACCTAGATTCAGACCCAAAGATAGACCAAGACCCAGACCCAAACTCGAACCCAGACCAGGATAAGAACCAAGGACTTAGACCCAGAACTGAATCCAGACTCAGATCGGGATTGGAACCCTGGACTCGGACCTAACCTAAACCAAGACCCAGGAGGCGAACCACACCCATAGCCTAATCTAGACCTAGACTGAAATCCGGACCCGAACCCAAACTCAGACCAGGACTCAAACTCTGACCCGAACTCAAATCGAAACTCGAACTCAGAATCGCAAATGGAACTAGAACCGAACTAGGACTAGGACAAGGACCTAAACCCACACCCGAACCCAAATCAAAACCCAGATAGAGACCTATTCCCGAACCGAGACTAGGACTCAAACCTGAACATAGATTCGGACCCAAACCTGCACAATAACCGGGACATGGTTCTAGAATCAGGATACGGACCTGGCAAACAGAACTAGGACTGGGACCTAGTACCCGACCCAGACCCGAACTTGAACATAGGACCCAGCTCGTAACTCGGCACTAGAAAGGGAAGCAGACTGGGACGAGAGATTGGGATCCAGATTTGGACCCAGGGCTTGGATTAAACCTGTAGTCGGTGTGTTGATTTGGGACCTAGCCCTGGACCCGAACCCTAACAAGGACGCGAACCCACACACGCAGTTGAACCCTGTGCCAAACCCAAAAGTGGACCCGAACCCGTCCCCTGTGACTTAAAATTTGAACCAAAACTGGAAGTTGACCGGGAATGGTACTAGGACTTGGACTTGGAATCATAACTGAAATTGGACCTAGATCCAAAACCGTAACCGGACCAGGACCCAAACTCCAAATCGGACCTAGACCCGAATTGGGAGCCGGACCCGGATCCCAACCCAAACCTGGACTCGGGACCCCAACCGGAACCTGAACTCAGACCTAAACATAGAACCAGACTAGGGACAAAGAACCAGGGTCAGGACCTAGAACCGCACCTCAATCTCGATCCCGAACCCAAACTCAGAAATGGGACCTAGGACCTGAACCAGAATAAGACCGAGACCAGTGGCTGTGATCCAGATCTTGACTCGGGATTCGGGTAACGGGGCCTGGAACAGACCACTAGTCGGCGTCTTGATGTGGGACAAAAACTAGGACCAGAACCAAGACGAGGAACCAAACCCGAACCCAGACCTAGACCTAGAACCCAAAATTAGAACCTCATAAAGAATCGCCGAACCAAGACCCTAGAATAAGACTAGGACCATGACCAGGACCCGGCCCTAGACCTAGAACCGAACACAGACCTAGCCTCAGACCCAAACTAAGACTGGAACTCGGGCCCGGACACGGTCGTGTACCCAGACCAGAAATGAGACCCGGACCTGGACCTAAATTTGGGACCCGTTCCCAAACACATACTTGGACCTAGATAGGGATCCGGAGTCGAACTTGGACTCGGACCAATACCCTGACTGGGATCGAAATGCTGGACTTAGATGTGGACCGAGATCCTGACCCAGACCCAAACTTGGACGCGCACTCGAGACCCGAACTTGGACCTGGACCCGAACCTAGACCCAGAATGGGGTCCAGACATGGACACTAACCCGGACACAGACTCGGACCCGAACTCAAACACCCAGACCTAGAATAAGACCCAAAGCTAGACCCGGACCCGGACCAAAACTCGAACCTAGACCAGGATCAAAACGAAGGACTTAGACGCAGAATTGCATCCAGACTCAGATCGGGACTAGAACTTGGGACTCGGACCAAACCCAGACCTAGACCCAGGACGCGAACCCATACCCGGAGGCTAATCTTGACCAAGACAGAAAGTCGGACCCGAACCCAAACTCAGACCAGGACTCAAACTCAACCCCAAACACAAACCCAAACTCATAATCGCAAATGGAACTAGAACCGAACTAGGACTAGGACCAGGACCAGGACCTAAACCCAAACCCGAACCCAGATCAAAACACAGATAAAGACCTAAACCCGAACCGAGACTAGGACTCTGGGACAAAAAATTAGAACCTGAACAAGAATCGCCGAACCAGGACCCTAGAACAAGACTAGGACTGTGACCAAACCTGGACCCAGACCTAGAACCGAACACAGACCTAGCCTCAGACCCAAACTGAGACTAGAACTCGGGCCCGGACACGGTCGTGTACCGATACCGGAACTGGGACCCGGACCTAGACCTAAATCTGGGATCCGATCCCAAAGACAGACTTGGACCTATATAAGGATCCGGATACGAACCTGGACTCGGACGAAGACCAAGACTGGGATCGAAATGTTGGACCTAGATCTGGACCGAGATCCTGACCCAGACCCAAACTTGGAACCGCACTCGGGACCCGAACTTGGACCTGGACCCAAACCTAAACCTAGATCTGGGTCCAGACCTGGACACAAACCCAAACATAGAATCGGACCCGAACTCAAAAACCCACACCTAGAATCAGACCCAAAGCTAGACTTGACCCGGACCCATACTAGAACCCAGACCAGGATCAGAACCAAGGACTTAGACCCAGAACTGAATCCAGACTCAGATCGGGATTGGAACTTGGAACTTAGAGGCAACCTAGACCAAGACCCAGGAGGCGAACCCACAGCCGGAGCTTGATCTAGACCTAGACTAAAATTTGGACCCGAACCCAAACTTAGACCAGGACTTGAACTCCAACCCGAACTCATAATCGCAAATGGAACTAGAACCGAACTAGATCTACGACCAGGAACAGGACCTAAACCCAAACCCAATCCCAAATCAAAACCCAGACAGAGACCTAAACTGGAACCGGGGCTAGGACTCGAACCCGAACCTAGACCGGGACCCAAACCCACACAATAACCAGGACCTGGACCCAGAATCAGGATAGGGACCTGGGAAACAGAACTATGACCGGGAACTAGTACCCGACCCATACTCGAACTTGAACATAGAACCCAGCTCGTGACCAGGCACCAGAAATGGAACAAGACTTGGAACCGAAAGCGAGATCCGGATCTAGACCAAGGGCTTTGACAAAACCCGTAGTCAATGTCTAGATGTGGGACTCCGCCCCTAGACCCGAACCCTAACAAAGACCCGAACCCACACCTGGACCTGAACCCAGTCCCAATCCCAAAAGTGGACCCGAACCCATACCCTGTGAACCAAAATTGGAACCAAAATCAAAAATTGACCGGGACTGGAACAAGGACTTGGACTTGGAATCATAACTGAAATTGGACCTAGATCCAGAACCGTAACCGGACTAGGACCCGGACTGCAAATCAGACCTAGACCCGAATTGGGAGTCGGACCAGAATCCCAACCCAAACTTGGACTCAGGACCCGAACCGAAACCTGAACCTAGACCCAAAAATGTAACCAGAATAGGGACACAGAACTAGGGTCAGGACCTAGAACTGCACCCCAGTCTCGATCCGGAACCCAAACTCAGAAATGGGACCTTGGACCTGAAAAAGAACCAGACCGAGACCCGTGACAATGATCCTGATCTTGACTCGGGTTTCGAATGCTCGATGCTCGGAACGGACCGAGAGTCGGTGTCTAGATCTGGGACTCAGACTAGGACCAGAACTTAGATGAAGAACCAAACGCGAACCCAGACTGGGATTGAAATGCTGGACTTAGATCTTGACGGAGATCCTGACCCAGACCCAAACTTGGACCGGCACTAGGGACCCGAACTTGGACTTGGACCCGAACCTAGACCCAGATCGGGGTCCAATCCTGGACACAAACCCTAACACAGACTCACACCCGAACTCAAACACCCACACCTAGAATCAGACCCAAAGCTAGACCCGAACCCGGACCCAAACTCGAACCCAGACCAGGATCAGAACCAAGGACTTAGACCCAGAACTGAATCGAGACTAAGATCGGGATTGGAACTTGGAACTCGGACCCAACCTAGACCAAGACCCAGGACGCGAACCCACACTGGAGCCTGATCTGGACCTAGACTGAAATCCGGACCCGAACCCTAACGCAGACTAGGACCCGAACTCCGAAGAAATCAAACCCAAACTCCAACTCAGAATCTCAAATGGAACTAGAATCGAACTAGGACTAGGACTAGGACAAGGACCTAAACCCAAACCTGAACCTACATCAAAACCCAGACAGAGACCTAAACCCGAATCGAGAAAAGGACTCAAACCCGAACCTAGACCGGGAACCAAACCCACACAATAACCGTGACCTGGACCTAGAATAAGGATAGGGACCCGAGATTGGGATCCTTATCTGGATCCAAGGCTTGGACAAAACCCTAGTCGGAGTCTTGATTTGCGACCCAGCCCTGCCCTCGAACCCTAACAAGCACCCGAACCCACACCCAGACCTTAACCCAGTCCCAAACCCAAAAGTGGACCCGAACCCGTACCCTGTGACCCAAAATTGGAACCAAAACTGGAAGTTGACCGAGACTTGAACTAGGACTTGGACTTGGAATCATAACTAAAATTGGACCTAGATCCCGAACCGTAACCGGACCAGGGCCGGACTCCTAATCAGACCTAGACCCGAATTGGGAGCCGGACCGGGATCCCAACCCAAACCTGGACTCGGGACCCGAACCCGATCCTGAACTCAAAGCGAAACATGGAACCAGACTAGGGACATAGATTCAAGGACGGGACCTAGAACCGCACGCCAGTCTCGATCCCGAACCCAAACTCAGAAATTTGACCTTGGACCTGTACCAGAACCAGATCGAGACCCGTGACAGTGATCCAGATCTTGACTCGGGAATCGGGTAACGGGGCCTGCAACAGACCACTAGTCGGTGTCTAGATCTACGACTCAGACTAGGACCAGAACCCAGACGAAGAACGAAACCCGAAAATAGACCTAGACCTGGGACCCAAAATTGGAACCTGAATAAGAATCGCCGAACTAGGACCCTAGAACAAGAATAGGACCGTGAGCAGGGCCCGGACCCAGACCTAGAACCGAACACACACCTAGCCTCAGACCCGAACTGAGACTGCAACTCGTGCCCGGACACAGTCTTGTAACAAGACCGGAACTTAGACCCGGACCTAGACTCGGACCAAGACCCAGACTGGGATCGAAATGTTGGACCTAGATCTTGACCGAGATCGTGACCTAGACCCAAACTTGGACCCGCACTCGGGACCCGAATTTTGACTTGGACCCGAACCCTGACACAGACTCGGACCCGAACTCAAACACCCACACCTAGAATCAGACCCAAAGCTAGACCCGAACCCAAACTCGAACCCAGACCAGGATCAGAATCAAGGACTGTGACGCAGAACTGAATCCAGACTCAGATCGGGATTGCAACTTGGGACTCGGACCCAACCTAGACCAAGACCCATGACGCGAACCCACACCCGGAGCCTGATCTGGACCTAGACTAAAATCCAGACCCGAACCCAAACTCAGTCTAGGACTCGATCTCCGACCCAAACTCAAACCAAAACTTGAACTCAGAATCGCAAATGGAACTAGAACCGAACTAGGACTAGGACCAGGACTAGGACCTAAACCAAAACCCGAACCCAGATCAAAACCCAGACAGAGACCTAAACCCGAACCGAGACTAGGACTCGAACTAGAACCTACACCGGGACCCAAACCCATACAATAACCAGGACCTAAACCCACAATCAGGATAGGGACTTGGGAAACAGAACTAGGACCGGTACCTAGTACCCGACCCAGATCCAAACTTGAACATAGGACCCAGCTCGTGACCCGGTACAAGAAATGGAACCAGACTGGGACCCGAAAGTGGGATCCGGATCTGGCCCAGGGCTTGAACAAAACTTGTAGTCGGTGTCTTGATTTCAGACCCAGCCCTGCACCCGAACCCTGACAAGGACCAGAACCCAAACCCGGACCTGAACCCAGTCCCAAACCTAAAAGTGGAACCGAAACCGTACGCTGTGACCAAAATTGTAACCAAAACTGGAAGTTGACCGGGACTGGAACTAGGACTTGGACTTGGGATCATAATTGAAATTGGACTAATATCCAGAACCGTAACCGGACCAGGACCCAGACTCCAAATCAGACCTAGACCCGAATTAAGAGACAGTCTCGAATCCCAACCCAAACCTGGACTCGGGACTTGAACCCGAACCTAAAATCAGACCCAAACATCGAACCAAACTAGGGACACAAAACCAAGGTCGAGACCTTGAACCGCACCCCATTCTCGATCCCGAACCCAAACTCAGAAATTGGACCTAGGACCTGAACCAGAACCAGAACCAGACCGAGACCCGTGACAGTGATCCAGATCTTTACTCGGGATTCGGGTAACAGGTCCTAGAATAGACCTCACGTCAATGTCTAGATCTGGCACTCAGACTAGGACAAGAAGCCAGAAGAACCATACCAGAACCCAGACCAAGACTTGGGACCCAAAATCAAAACCTGAATAAGAATCACAGAACTAGGACCCTAGAACAAGACTAGGACCTTGAGCAGGACCCGAACCCAGACCTAGAACTGAACACAGACCTAGCCTCAGACCCTAACTGAGACAAGAACTCGGGCCCTGACACGGTCATGTACCCAGACCGGAATTGAGACGCGGACCTGGACCTAAATCTGGGACCCGATCCCAAACACAAACTTGGACCTAAATAGCGATCCGGATACGAACTTGGACTCGGACCAAGACCCAGACTAGGATGGAAATGCTGGACCTAGATCTGGATCGAGATACTGACCCAGACACAAACTTGGACCCCCACGCGGGACCCGAACTTGGACCTGGACCCGAACCTAGACCCAGATTGGGGTCTAGACCTTGACACAAACCCAAACACAGACTCGGACCTGAACTCAAACACCCACACCTAGAATCAGACCCAAAGCTAGACTTGGACCCGGACCCAAACTCGAACCTAGACCAGGATCAGAACCAAGGACTTAGACCAAGAACTGAATCCAGACTCAGATCAGGATTGGAACTTGGGACTTGGACCCAACCTGGACCAAGACCAACGACGCGAACCCACACTCAGAGCCTGATTTGGACCTTCACTAAAATCTGGACCCGAACCAGAACTCAGACCAGGACTGGAACTCCGACCCGAACTAAAACCCAAACTCGAACTCAGAATCGGAAATGGAACTAGAATCGAAGTAGGACTAGGACAAGGACAAGGACCTAAACCAAACCCGAACCCAGATAAAACCCAGACAGAGACCTAAACCCGAACCGAGCATAGGACTTGAACCTGAAACTAGACAGGGACCCAAACCCACACAATAACTGGGACCTGGACCCGAAATCAAGATAGGGACCAGGGAAACAAAACTAGGACTGGGACCTAGTACCCGACCCAGACCCGAACATGAACCTAGGACCCAGCTCAGACCTAGCACCAGAAATGGAACCAGACTGGGACCCGAGATTAGGATCCGGATCTGGACCCAGGGCTTGGACAAAACTCGTAGTCGGTGTCTGGATTTGGGACCCAGCCCTAGACTCGAACCCTAACCAGGACCCGAACCCACACCCGGACCTGAACCCAGTCCCAAACCAAAAAGTGGACCCGAACCTGTACCCTGTGACCTAAAATTGGAACCAAAACCGGACGGTTACCGGGACTGAAACTAGGACTTGGACTTGGAATCATAACTGAAATTGGACCTAGATCCAGAACCGTAACCGAACCACGACCCGGACTCCAAATCAGACCTAGACCCGAATTGGGAGCCGGACTCGGATCCCAACCCAAACTTGGACTCGGGACCCGAACCCGAACCTGAACTCAGACCCAAACATGGAACGAGACTAGGGACACAGAACTAGGGTCGGGACCAAGAACCGCACCCCAGTAACAGAACGAGACCCGTGACAGTGATCCAGATCTTGACTCGGGATTCGGGCAACGAGGCCTGGAACAGACCAGTAGTCGGTGTCTAGATTTGGGACTCAGACTAGGACCAGAACCCAGACGAAGAACCAAACCCGAACCCAGACCTAGACGTAGGACACAAAATAAGACAATGAACAAGAATCGCCGAACCAGGACCCTAAAACAAGACTAGGAACATGACCAGGACCCGGACCCAGACGAAGAACCGAACACAAACCTAGCCTCAATCCCAAACTGAGAATGGAACTCGAGCCCGCACACGGTCGTGTACACAGACAAGAAATGAGACTCGGACCTGGACTTAAATTTGGGACCCGATCCCAAACACAGACTTGGACCTAGATACGGATACGAACCTTGACTCGGACCAAGACCCAGACTGGGATCGAAATGCTGGACTTAGATCTGGACCGAGATCCTGACCAAGACCCAAACTTGGACCCGCACTCGGGCCCCGAACTTGGACCTGGACCCGGACCCGAACCTAGACCCAGATCAGGGTCCATACCTGGACACAAACCCAGACACAGACTCGGACCCGAACTCAAACACCCACACCTATAATCAAACCCAATGCTAGACTCAGACCCGGACCCAAACTCGAACCCAGACCAGGATCAGAACATAGGACCTAGACCCAGAACTGAATCCAGACTCAGATCGGGATTGGAACTTGGGACTCGGACCCAATCTAGACCAACCCCAGGACACGAACCCACACCTGGAACCTAATCTGGACCTAGACTGAAATCCGGACCCGAATCCTAACTTAGAACAGGACTCGAACTCCGACCCGAACTCAAACCCAAACTCGAACTCAGAATCGCAAATGGAACTAGAACCGAACTAGGACTAGGACATGGACAAGGACCTTAACCCAAACCCGAACCCAGATCAAAACCCAGACAGAGACCTAAACCCGAACCGAGACTAGGAAATGAACCCGAACCTAGACCGGGACCCAAACCCACACAATAACTGAGACCTGGACCCAGAATCCAGATAGGGACCTGGGAAACAAAACAAGGACCAAGACCTAGTACCCGACCAGTACCCGAACTTGAACCTAGGACCAAGCTCGTGACCCGGCACCAGAAATGGAACCACACTGGGACCCGAGATGGGGATCTGGATCTACACCTAGGGCTTGGACAAAACCCGTAGTCGGTGTCTGGATTTGGGACCCAGCCCTGGACCCAACCCACACCCAGACCTGAACCCAGTCCCAAACCCAAAAGTGGACCCGAACCCGTATCCTCTGACCCAAAATTTGAACCAAAACCGGAAGTTGACCGGGACTGGAACTAGGACCTAGAACCGCACCCCTGTCTCAATCCTGAACCCAATTCAGAAGTCGGACCTGAACCAGAACTAGATCGAGACCCGTGACAGTGATCCAGATCTTGACTCGGGATTCGGGTAACGGGGCATGGAACAGACCAGTAGTCGGTGTCTAGATCTAGGACTCAAACTAGGACTAGAACCCAGACGAAGAACCAAACCCGAACCCAGACCTAGACCTGGGACCCAAAATAAGAACCTGAACAAGAATCGTAGGACCAGGACCCTAGAATAAGACTAGGACCGTGACCAGGACCCGGTGCAAGACCTAGAACAAAACACAGACTTAGCCTTAGAGCCAAATTGAGACTGGAACTCGGGCCCGAACACGGTCGTGTATCCAGACTGGAATTGAGACGCGAACCTGGACCTAAATCTGACAGCCGTTCCCAAACACATACTTAGACCTAGATAGGGACCCGAATACGAACCTGGACTCAAACCAAGACCTAGATTGGGATCGAAATGCTGGACCTAGATCTGGAACGAGATCATGACCCAGACCCAAACTTGGACCCGCACTCGGGCCCTGTACTTGGACCTGGACCCGAACCTAAACCTAGATTGGGGTCCAGACCTTGACACAAACCCGGACACAGACTCGGACCCGAACTCAAACACCCACACCTAGAATCAGACCCAAAGCTAGACTCGGACCCGGACCCAAACTTGAACCCAAACAAAAATAGAAACCAAGGACTTAGACCAAGAACTCAATCCAGAGTCAGATCGGGATTGGAACTTGGGACTCGGACCCAACCTAGACTGAAATCCAGACCCGAACCCAAACTCAGACCAGGACTCAAACTCCCACCCGAACTCAAACCCAAACTCGAACTCAGAATCGCAAATGGAACCAGAACCGAACTAGGACTAGGACCATGACAAGGACCTTAACCCAAACCCGAACCCAGATCAAAACCTAGACAGAGACCTAAACCCGAACCTAGACCGGGACCCAAACCCACACAATAATCGGGACCTGGACTTAGAATCAGGATAGGGACCTGGGAAACAAAACTAGGACCGGGACCTAGTACTCGACCCAGACCCAAAATTGAACCTAGGACCCAGCTTTTGACCAGGCAGCAGAAATGGAACTAGATTGGGACCCGAGATTGGAATCCGGATCTGGACCCAGGGCTTGGACAAAACCTGTAGTCGGTTTCTGGATTTGGGACCCAGCCTTGGACCCGAACCCTAACAAGGACCCGAACCCACACGCGGACCTGAACCCAGTCCCAAACCCAAAAGTGGACCCAAACTCTTACCCTGTGACCCAAAATTGTAACCCAAATTTGAAGTTTACTGGGACTGGAACTAGGACTTGGACTTGGAATCAGAACAGAAATTGGACCTAGATCCAGAATCGTAACCGGACCAAGACCCAGACTCCAAATCAGACCTAGACCCCAATTGGGAGCCGGACCCGGATCCCAACCCAAACCTGGACTCGGGACCCGAACCCGAACCTAAACTCATACCCAAACATGAAATATCGAGCTAACTTTTGTTGATGGGCCATCAACTTCAAGTTTGCAATGGCTCGTCTTTCTTCGATTTCATCAAGTGATTCTGCCAGGAGTACGTTATTGGTATCTTGATTGTACATCAATCTTCTGTGGGAAGGTGGCTCGAGTTCTACAAGTAGCATAGCTTCATATCCGTACGCCATAGCAAATGGTGTCTGTCCGGTTGCTGTTTTCTCAGTTGTCTGCTTGAGGAAGCTCTTTTGGCCAATTTCCTTTGGCATCTTTGAGTTTTTCCTTTAGTGTATCCTTCAAGCTCTTGTTGACTGCTTCAACTTGACCATTGGCTTGAGGATGCGACACTGCAAGGAAACTTTTGATGATACGATGGTTCGCACAAAAGTCAGTGAAGGATTGGCTGTCGAACTGCTTGCCATTATCTGAAACTATTTTGTACGGCATTCCGAACCGGTAGATTATGTTCTTCACAATAAAGTCTTGAACTTTCTTTGATGTAATGGTTGCGAGTGTTCTGGCTTCCATCCACTTAGTAGTGTAATCAACTGCTACCACTGCATATTGCACTCCTCCTTTACCTTTGGGTAATTGTCCGATCAAGTCAATTCCCCAAATGGCAAAGGTCCACGGACTCTACATCTGAGTTAACTCATTAGGTGGAGCTCGAGGTATATTTGAAAATCCCTGGCATTTGTCACACTTCTTAACATAGGCTTTTGAATCTTCAATCAGCGTTGGCCAGAAGTAACCTTGCCTTAGAATTTTCTTAGATAAGCTTTGCCCGGCGGCATGATTTCCACAGAATCCGTCGTGCACCTCAGATAGGGGTCGTGTAGCTTCTTCTTGAGTAACACATCTGAGCAATGGCATTCAGAATCCTCTTCTGTACATAATTCCCTCTACTATGATATACCGTGCAGCTTTCCTTCTCATTTTCAAGCTTCATTTCGATTATATGGGTGTTTCCCAGACTCGAGGTAGGCTGCTATTGGTATCATCCAGTTTGGGGATGTACCAATCATTTCGATTTCTTCCGTGCAAGTGATGCTAGGCTCTTCGAGGAACTAGATAGGAACCAAGCTCACCTTGTCACCTTGTCAAGGACCCGGACTGCAAATCAGACGTAGACCCTAATTGGGAGCCGGACAGGATCCCAACCCAAACATTTTGGGTCCCAGGTCTAGGTCTGGGTTCGGGTTTGGTTCTTCGTCTGGATTCTTGTCCTAGTCTGAGTCCCAAATCTAGACACCGACTGCGGTACATTCCAGGCCCCGTTACCCGAATCCCGAGTCAAGATCTGTATCACTATCACGGGTCTCGGTCTGGTTCTATTTCAGGTCCGAGGTCCGATTTGTGAGTTTGGGTTCGGGATGGAGACGGGGTGTGGTTCTAGGTCCCGACCCTTGTTCTGTGTCCCTAGTCTGTTTCCATGTTTTGGTCTGAGTTCAGGTTCGGGTTCGGGTCCCCGGTCCAGGTTTGGGTTGGGATCCAGGTCTGGCTCCCAATTTGGGTCTAGGTCTGATTTGGAGTCCAGGTCCTGGTCCGGTTACGGTTCTGGATCTAGGTACAATTTCAGTTATGATTCCAAGTCAAAGTCTTAGTTCCAATCCCAATCAACTTCTGGTTTTGGTTCCAATTTTGGATCCCAGGGTACGGGTTCGGGTCAACTTTTTTGTTTGGGACTGGGTTCAAGTTCGAGTGTGGGTTCTGGTGCTTGTTAGGGTTCGAGTCCAGGGCTGGGTCCCAAATCCAGACACCGACTATGGGTTTTGTCCAAGCCCTAGGTCCCGATTCGGATCCCAATCTCGGGTCCCAGTCTGGTTCAATTTCTGGTGCAGGGTAACGAGCTGGTTCCTAGGTTCAAGTTCGGGTATGGGTCAGGTACTATGTCCCGTTCCTAGTTCTTTTTCCCAGGTCCCTATCTTGATTCTTGGTCCAGGACCAGGTTATTGTGTGGGCTTGGGTCCCGGTTTAGGTTTTGGTTCGTGTCCTTATCTCGGTTCGGGTGTAGGTCTCTGTTGGGGTTTTTATTTGGGTTCGGGTTTTGGTTTTGGTCCTCGTCCTAGTTCGGTTCTAGTTCCATTTGCTATTCTGAGTTCGAGTTTGGGTTTGAGTTCGGGTCGGAGTTCAAGTCCTGGTCTAAGTTTGGGTTTGGGTCTGGATTTCAGTCTAGGTCCAGATTAGGCTCCGGGTGTGGGTTCGCCTCCTGGGTCTTGGTCTAGGGTGGGTCCGAGTCCCAAGTTCCAATACCGATCTGAGTCTGGATTCTGTTCTCGGTCAAAGTCCTTTGTTCTGATTTTTGTCTGGGTTCGAGTTTGGGTCCGTGTCCGGGTCTAGCTTTGGCTCTGATTCTAGGTGTGGGTTTGAGTTCGGGTCCGAGTCTGTGTTCGGGTTTGTGTCCTGGTCTGGACCCCGATCTGTGTCTAGGTTCGGGTCTAGGTCCAAGTTCGGGTCCCGAGTGCGGGTCCAAGTTTGGGTTTGGGTCAGCATCTCGGTCCAGATCTAGGTCCAGCATTTCGATCCCAGTCTTGGTCTTGGTCCGACTCTAGGTTCATATCCGGATCCCTATCTAGGTCCAATTCTGTGTTTGAGAACGGGTCCCAAATTTAGGTCCAGGTCCGGGTCTCAGTTCCAGTCTGGGTACACGACCCTGTCTGGGCCTGAGTTCCAGTCTTAGTTTGGGTCTGAGGCTAGGTCTGTGTTCCGTTCTAGGTTTGGGTCCGGGTCCTGGTCACAGTCGTAGTCTTGTTCTAGGGTCCTGGTGCATTGATTTTTGTTAGGTTCTAATTTTGGGTCCCAGGTCTAGGTCTGGGTTCGGGTTTGGTTCTTCGTCTTGGTTCTTGTCCTAGTCTGTGTCCCAAATCTAGGAACTGACTACTGGGCTGTTCGAGGCCCCTTTACCCGAATCCTGAGTGAAGATCTGGATCACTCTCACGGGTCTCGGTATCCCAAGTCCCATTTCTGAGTTCGAGTTCGGGATCGAGACTGGGCTGCGGTTCTAGGTCCTGACATTGGTTATGAGTTCAGGTTTGGTTCGGGTCCTGAGTCTAGGTTTAGGTTGTATTCCGGGTCCGGCTCCCAATTCGGGTCTAAGTCTAATTAGGAGTCTGGGTCCTGGTCCGGTTACCGTATTGAATCTAGGTCCAATTTCAGTTATGATTCCAAGTCCAAGTCCTAGTTCCAGTCCCGATCAACTTCCGGTTTGGTTCCAATTTTTGGTCACAGGGTACGGGTTCTGGTCCACTTTTGGGTTTGGGACAGGGTTAAGGTCTGGGTCTGGGTTCGGGTCGTTGTCAAGGCTTGGGTGCTGGGCTGGGTCCTAAATCCAGACACCGACTATGGGTTTTGTCCAAGCCCTGGGTCAAGATTCGGATACCAATCTCGGGTCTGAATCTGGTTACTTGTCTGGTGTCGGGTCACGAGCTGGGTCCTACGTTAAAGTTCGAGTCTGGATCGAGAACTACGTCCCGTTCCTAGTTCTGTTTCCCAAGTGCCTATCCTTATTCTGGGTCCAGGTATCGGTTATTGTGTGGGTTTGGGTCCCGGTCTAGGTTTGGGTTCGAGTCCTAGTCTAGCTTCGGGTTTAGGTCTCTGTCTAGCTTTTGATTTGGGTTCGGGTTTGGGTTTAGGTCTTGGTCCTAGTCCTAGTCCTTGTTCGGTTCTAGTTCCATTTGCGATTCTGATTTCTAGTTTGGAGTTGAGTTCGGGTCGGAGTTCGAGCCTGGTCTGAGTTTGGGTTCGGATCTGGATTTCAGTCTAGGGTCAGATGAGGCTACGAGTGTGGGTTCGCCTCCTGGGTCTTGGTCTAGGTTGTGTCCGAGTCCCAAGTTCCAATACCGATCTGAGTCTGGATTCAGTTCTAAGTTCGACTTTGGGTCCGGGTCTGGGTCTAACTTTGGGTCTTATTCTAGCTGTATGTTTGAGTTCAGTTCCGAGTCTGTGTCCGGGTTTGTGTCCAGGTCTGGACCCTAATCTGGGTCTAGGTTTGGGTCCAGGTCCAAGTTCGGGTCACGAGTGCCGGTCCAAGTTTGGGTCTGGGTCAGGATCACGGTCCAGATCTAGGTCCAACATTTCGATCCCAATCTGGGTCTTGGCCCGAGTCCAAGTTCGTATCCAGATCCCTATCGAGGTCCAAGTTTGTGTTCGGCATCGTGTCCCAGATTTAGGTCCAGGTCCGAGGCTCAGTTCTGGTCTGGGTACACGACCGTGTACGGGCCAGAGTTCCAGTCTCGGTTTGGGTCTGAGGCTAGGTCTGTGCTCGGTTCTAGGTCTAGGTTTCGGTCCTAGTCAAGGTCCTTGTCTTGTTCTAGGGTCCTAGTTCGACGATTCTTAGTCAGGTTCAAATTTTGGGTCCCATGTCTTGGCCTGGGTTCGGGTTTGTTTCTTCGTCTGGGTTATGGTCCAAGTCTGAGTCCCAGACCTAGACACCGACTACTGGTCTGTTCCAGGCCACGTTACCCGAATCCCGAGTCAAGTTCTGGATCACTGTCACGGGTCTCGGTCTTGTTCTGGTTCAGGTCCTAGGTCCCATTTCTGAGTTTGGGTTCGGGATCGAGAGTGGGGTGCAGTTCTAGGTCCCGACCCTAGTTTTGTGTCCCTAGTCTGGTTCCATATTTGGGTCTTAATTTAGTTTCGAGTTTGAGTCCCGAGTCCAGGTTTGGGTTGGGATCCGGGTCTGGCTCCCAATTCGGGTCTAGGTCGGATTTGGAGTCCGGGTCCTAGTTCGCTTACGCTTCTGGATCTAGGTCCAATTTCAGTTATGATTCCATGTCCAAGTCCTAGTTCCAGTCCCGGTCAACTTCCAGTTTTTGTTCAAATTTTGTGTCACAGGATACGTGTTCGGGTCAACTTTTGGGTTTGGGACTGGGTTAAGGTCCGGGTGTGGGTTTGGGTCCTTGTCAGGGTTCGGGTCAGGGCTGGGTCCCAAATGCAGACACCGACAACGGTTGTTTTCCAAGCCCTGGGTCCAGATCCGGATCCCAATCTCGAGTCCCAATCTGGTTCCATTTCTGGTGCCGAGTCACGAGCTGGGTCCTAGGTTAAAGTTCGGGTCACGGTCGGGTACTAGGTCTTGGTCCTAGTTCTGTTTCTCAGATCCCTATCCTGATTCTTGGTCCAGGTCCCGGTTATTGTGTGGGTTTGGGTCTCGGTCTAGGTTCGGGTTCGAGTCCAAGTCTCGGTTCGGGTTTATGTCTCTGTCTGGGTTTTTATCTGGGTTCGGGTTTGGGTTTATGTCCTGATCCCTGTCCTAGTCCTAGTTCGGTTCTAGTTTCATTTGCGATTCTGAGTTCGAGTTTGGGGTTGAGTTCGGGTTAGAGTTCGAGTCCTGGTCTGAGTTTGGGTTCGGGTCTGGATTTCAGTCTAGGTCCATATCAAGCTCCGGGTGTGGGTTCGCCTCCTGGATCTTAGTCTAGGCTGTGTCTGAGTCCCCAGTTCCAATCGCGATCTGAGTCTGGATTCAATTCTGGGTTAAGTCCTTGGTTCTGATCCTGATCTGGGTTCGAGTTTAGGTCCGAGTCCGGGTCTAGCTTTGGGTCTTATTCTAGGTGTGGTTATTTGAGTTCGGGTCCGAGTTTGTGTCAAGGTTTGTGTCCAGATCTGGACCCCGATCTGGATCACTGTCACGGGTTTCCGTCTAGTTCTAGTTCATGTATCAGGTCCCATTTCTGAGTTTGGGTTCAAGATCGAGACTGGGTGCAGTTCTAGGTCCCGACCCTGGTTCTATGTCCCTAGTCTGGTTCCATGTTTGGGTCTGAATTCAGGTTCGGGTCGGGTCCCGAGTCCAAGTTTGGGTTGGGATCCGGGTTCGGCTCCCAATTAAGGTCTAGGTCAGATTTGGAGTCCGGGTCCAGGTCTGGTTACGGTTCTAGATCTACGTCAAATTTCAATTATGATTCCAAGTCCAAATCCTAGTTCTAGTCCCGATTAACTTCCAGTTTTGTTTCCAATTTTGGGTAACAGGTTACAAGTTTGGGTCCACATTTGGGTTTGGGATTGGGTTCAGGTTCGGGTGTGGGTTCGGGTCGTTGTTAGTGTTCGAGTCCTTGTCTGGGTCTCAAATCCAGGCACCGACTACGGGTTTTGTCCCAGCCCTTGATCTAGATCCGGATCCCAATCTCGGGTCCCAGTCTGGTTCCATTTCTGGTGTCGGGTCACGAGCTGGGTCCTAGGTCCAAGTTCGCGCCTGGGTCGGTTACTAGGTCCCGATCCTAGTTCAGTTTCCCAGGTCCCTATCCTTATTCTGGGTCCAGGTCCCAATTAATGTGTGGGTTTGGGTCCCGGTCTATGTTCGGGTTTGAGTCCTAGTCTAGGTTCGGGTTTAGGTCTCTGTCTAGGTTTTGTTCTGGATTCGAGTTTGGGTTTAGGTCGTGGTCCTGGTCCTAGTCCTAGTTCGGTTCTAGTTCCATTTGCGATTATGAGTTCGAGTTTGGGGTTGAGTCCAGGTCGGAGTTCGAGTCCTTGTCTGAGTTTGGGTTTGGGTCTGGATTTCAGTCTAGGGTCAGATCAGGCTCCGGGTGTGGGTTCGCCTCCTGGGTCCTTGTCTAGGTTGGATCCGTGTCCCAAGTTCCAATACCGATCTGTGTCTGGATTCAGTTCTGGGTCTAAGTTCTTGGTTCTGATCCTGGTCTCGGTTCGAGTTTGGGTCTGTGTCCGGGTCTATCTTTGGGTCTGATTCTAGGTGTATGTTTGACTTCGTGCCCGAGTCTGTGTCTGGGTTTGTGTACAGGTCTGCACCCCGATCGAGGTCTAGGTGCGTGTCCTGGTCCAAGTTCGGGTCACGAGTGCCAGTCCAAGTTTGGGTCTGGGTCAGGATCTCGGTCCAGATCTAGGTCCAGCATTTCGATCCCAGTTTGGGAGTTGGACCGAGTCCAGGTTCGTATCCGGATCCCTATCTAGGTCCAAGTCTGTGTTTGGGATCGGGTCTCACATTTAGGTCCAGGTCCGGGTCTCAATTCCGGTCTGGGTACACGACCGTGTCCTGGACCGAGTTCTAGTCTCAGTTTGAGTTTGAGGCAAGGTGTGTGTTCGATTTAGGTCTGGGTCCGGGTCTAGGTCTCGGTCCTAGTCTTTTTCTAGGGTTCGGGTTTGGCGATTCTTGTTCAGGTTCTAATTTTGGGTCGCAGGTCTAGGTCTAGGTTCTGTGTTAGTTTGGTTCCATGTTTTTGTCTGAGTTCATGTTCAGGTTAGGGTCCCGAGTCTAGGATTGGGTTGGGATCTGGGTTCGGGTCCTGGTCCGGTTACGGTTCTAAATCTATGTCCAATTTCAGTTATGATTCCAAGTCCGAGTCATAGTTCCAGTCCCGGTGAACTTCGAGTTTTGGTTCCAATTTTGGGTCACAGGGTATGGATTTGGGTCCACTTTTGGGTTTGGGACTTGGTTCACGTCTGGATGTGGGTTCTTGTACTTGTCAAGGTTCGAGTCCAGGGCTGGGTCCCAAATACAGACACCGATTATGGGTTTTGTCCAAGCCCTGGGTCAAGATCCGGATCCCAATCTCGGGTCCCAGTCAGGCTCCATTTCTGGTGCCGGGTTTGGGTCGGGTACTAGGTCCCGATCCTAGTTCTGTTTCCCAGGTTCCTATCCTGATTCTCGGTCCAGGTCCTGGTTATTGTGTGGGTTTGGGTCTCGGTCTAAGTTCGAGTACGAGTCCTAGTCTCGGTTCGGGTTTACGTCTCTGTTTGGGTTTTGATCTGGGTTTCGGTTTGGATTTAGGTCCTGGTCCTGGTCCTAGTCCTAGTTCAGTTCTAGTTCCATTTGCTATTCTAAGTTCGAGTTTCGGTTTGAGGTCGGGTCGGAGTTCGAGTCCTGGTCTGAGTTTGGGTTCGGGTCCGGATTTCAGTGTATGTCCAGATCAGGCTCTGGGTGTGGGTTAGCGTCCTGGGTCTTGGTCTAGGTTGGGTCCGAGTCCCAAGTTCCAATCCCGATCGGAGTTTGGATTCAGTTCTTGGTCTAAGTCCTTTGTTCTGATCCTGGTCTGGGTTCGAGTTTGGGTCCGGGTTCGGGTCTAGCTTTGGGTCTGATTCTAGGTGTGGGTTTGAGGTCGGGTCCGACTCCGTGTCTGGTTTTGTGTCAAGGTCTGGACCCCTATCTGGGTCTATATTCGGGTCTACGTCCAAGTTCGGGTCCCGACTGCGGGTCCAAGTTTGGGTCTTTGTCCGAGTCTAGGTTCGTATCTAGATCCCTATCTAGGTCCAAGTTTGTGTTTGGGATCGGGTCTTAGATTTAGGTCCAGGTCCGGGTCTCAGTTCCGGTCTGGGTACACGACCGTGTTCGGGCCCGATTTCCAGTCTCAGTTTGGGTCTGAGGCTAGGTCTGTGTTCGGTGCTAGGTTTGGGTCCGGGTCCTCGCCACGGTCCTAGTCTTGTTCTAGGGTCCTGGTTCGGTGATTCTTGTTCAGGTTCTAATTTTGGGTTCTAAGTCTAGGTCTGGGTTCGGGTTTGGTTCTTCGTCTGGGTTCTTGTCCTAGTCTGAGTCCCAAATCTAGACACTGACTACTGGTCTGTTCTAGGCCAAGTTACCCGAATCCCGAGTCAAGATCTGGATCACTGTCACGGGTCTCGGTCTGGTTCTGGTTCAGGGCCTAGGTCCCATTTATGAGTTTGGGTTCGGGATCGAGACTGGGGTGCGGTTCTAGGTCCCCTTGCTGGTTTTGTGTCGCTAGTCTGGTTCCATGTTTGGGCCTGAGTTCAGGTTCGGGTTTGGGTCCCTAGTCTAGGTTTGGGATGGGATCCGGGTTCGGCTCCCAATTCGGGTCTAGGTCTAATTTGGAGTCCGGGTCCTGGTCCGGTTACGGTTCTGGATCTAGGTCCAATTTCAGTTATGATTCCAAGTCCAAGTCCTAGTTCCAATCCTAGTCAATTTCGGTTTTGTTTCCAATTTTGGGTCACAGGGTACGGGTTCGGGTCCACTTTTTGGTTTGGGACTTGTTTCAGGTCTCGGTGTGGGTTCGCGTCCTTGTCATGGTTCGGGTCCAGCGCTGGGTCCCAAATCCAAACACCGATTACGGGTTTTGTCCAAGCCCTGGGTCCAGATCCGGATCCCGATCTCGGGTCCCAGTCTGGTTCCATTTCTGGTGTCGCATCACGAGCTGGGTCCTAGGTTCAAGTTCGGGTCAGGGTTGGGTACTAGGTCCCGGTCCTAGTTCTGTTTCCCAGGTCAATATCCTAATTCTGGATCTAGGTCCCGGTCCTAGTTCTGTTTCCCAGGTCAGGGTTGGGTTTGGGTCCCGGTCTAAGTTCAGGTTCGAGTCCTAGTCTCAATTCGGGTTTAGGTCTCTGTCTGTGTTTTGATCTGGGTTCAGGTTTGGGTTTAGGTCCTAGTCCTAGTTCAGTTCTAGTTCCATTAGCGATTCTGAGTTTGAGTTTGGGTTTGAGTTCGGGTCGGAGTTCGCGTCCTTGTCTGAGTTTGGGTTCGGGTCCGAATTTCAGTCTAGGTCTTGATCAGGCTCTGGGTGTGGGTTCGCGTCCTGGGTCTTGGTCTAGGTTGGGTCCGAGTCCCAAGTTCCAATCTGGGTTCGAGTTTGGGTCCGGGTCCTTGTCTAGCTTTTTGTCAGATTCTAGGTGTGGGAGTTATAGTTCGGGTTCGAGTCTTTGTCCGGGTTTGTGTCCAGTTCTGGACCCCGATCTGGGTCTAGGTTTTGGTCCAGGTCGAAGTTCGGGTCGTGAGTGCGAGTCCAAGTTAGGGTCTGGGTCAGGATCTCGGTCCAGATCTAGTTCCAGCATTTCGATCCCAGTCTAGGTCTTGGTCGGAGGCCAAGTTCGTATTAAGATCCCTATCTAGGTCCAAGTTTGTCTTTGGGATCGGGTCCCTGATTTAGGTCCAAGTCTGGGTCTCAGTTCCGGTCCGGGTACACGACCGTGTCCGGGCCCGAGTTCCAGTCTCAGTTTGGGTTCGAGGCTAGGTTTGTGTTCGGTTCTAGGTCTGGGTCCGGGTCCTGGTCACGATCCTAGTCTTGTTCTAGGGTCCTTGTTCGGCGATTCTTGTTCACGTTCTAATTTGGGTCCCAGGTCTAGGTCGGGGTTCGGGCTTGGTTCTTCGTCTAGGTTTTGGTCCTAGTCTGAGTCCCAAATCTAGACACCGACTACTGTTGTGTTCTAGGCCCCGTTACCCGAATCCCGAATCAAGATCTGGATCACTATCACGGGTCTCGGTCTGGTTCTAGTTCAGGTCCGAGGTCCCATTTGTGAGTTTGGGTTCGAGATGGAGACTGGGGTGTGGTTCTAGGTCCCAACCCTTGTTCTGTGTCCCTAGTCTGGTTCCATGGTTGGGTATGAGTTCAGGTTTTGTTCGGGTCCTGATTCTAGGTTTGGGTTGGGATCCGGGTCCGGCTCCAATTTCGGGTCTAGGTCTGATTGGGGGTCCGGGTCCTTGTCCGGTTACGGTTCTAAATCTAGGTCCAATTTCAGTTATGATTCCAAGTCCAAGTCCTAGTTCCACTCCTGATCAACTTCCGATTTTGGTTCCAATTTTTGTTCCGATTTTGGTTCGGGTCCACTTTTGGGTTTGGGACTGGGTTAAGGTCCGGTTGTGCGTTCGGGTCATTGTCAGGGTTTGGGTGCTTGGCTGGGTCCCAAATCCAGACACCGACTACGGGTTTTGTCCAAGCCTTGGGTCCAGATTCGAATCCCAATCTCGGGTCCCGGTCTGGTTCCATTTCTTGTGCCGGGTCACGAGGTGGGTCCTAGGTTCAAGTTCGCGTCTGGGTCCAGTACTAGGTCCCGATCCTAGTTCTGTTTCCCAGGTCCCTATCCTGATTCTGGGTCCAGGTCCCAATTATTGTGTGTTTTTGGGTCTTGGTCTAGGTTCGTGTTCGAGTCCTAGTCTCGGTTCGGGTTTAGGTCTCTGTCTGGGTTTTATCTGGGTTCGGGTTCGGGTTTAGGTCCTGGTCCTGATCCTAGTCCTAGTTCGGTTCTAGTTCCATTTGTGATTCTGAGTTCAAGTTTGGGGTTGAGTTCGGGTAGGAGTTCTAGTCCTGGTCTGAGTTTGGGTTCGGGTCCGGATTTTAGTCTAGGGTCAGATCAGGCTCCGGGTGGGGGTTCACCTCCTGGGTCTTGGTCTAGGTTGGGTCCGAGCCCCAAGTCCGAATTCCGATCTAAGTCTGGATTCAGTTCTGGGTCAAAGTCCTTGGTTCTGATCCTGGTCTGGGTTCGAGTTTGGGTTCGGGTCCGGGTCTAGCTTTGGTTCTGATTCTTGGTGTATGTTTGAGTTCGGGTCCGAGTCTGTGTCCGGGTTTGTGTACAGGTCAGCACCCCGATCGAGGTCTAGGTTCGGGTCCAGGTGCAAGTTACAGTCACAAGTGCCGATCCAAGTTTGGGTCTGGGTCAAGATCTCGGTCAAGATCTAGGTCCAGCATTTCTATCCCAGTCTGGGTCTTGGCCCGAGTCCAGGTTCGTATCCGGATCCGTATCGAGGTCCAAGTCTGTGTTTGCGATCGAGTACCAGTTTTAGGTCCAGGTCTGGGTCTCAGTTCCTGTCTGGGTACACGACCGTGTCCGGGCCCGAGTTCCAGTCTCGGTTTGGGTTTGAGGCTAGGTCTGTGCTCAGTTCTAGATCTGGGTCCGGGTCCTGGTCAAGGTTCTTGTCTCGTTTTAGGGTCCTTGTTCGGTGATTCTTTTTCATGTTCTAATTTTGGGTCCCAGGTCTTGGTCTGGGTTCGGGTTTTGTTCTTCGTCTGGGTTACCCGAATCCCGAGTCAAGATCTGGATCACTATCACGGGTCTTGGTCTGGTTCTGGTTCATGTCCTAGGTCCCATTTCTGACTTTGGGTTCGGGATCGAGACTGGGGTGCGATTCTAGGTCCCGACACTAGTTCTGTGTCCCTAGTCTGGTTCCATGTTTGGGTCTAAATTAAGGTTCGAGTTTGGGTCCCGAGTCCAGGTTTGGGTTGGGATCCGGGTTCGGCTCCCAATTCGGGTCTAGGTCAGACTTGGAGTCCGGGTCCCGGTCCGGTTACGGTGCTGGATCTAGGTCCAATTTAAGTTATAATTCAATGTCCAAGTCCTAATTCCAGTCTTGGTCAACTTCCAGTTTTGGTTCAAATTTTGGGTCACAGGGTACGGGTTCGGGTCAACTTTTGGGTTTGGGATTTGGTTCAGGTCTGGGTGTGGGTTCGGTTCCTTGTCAGGGTTCGGGTCCAGGGCTGGGTCCCAAATCCAGACACCGACAACCTGTTTTTTCCAAGCCCTGGGTCGAGATCCGGATCCCAATCTCGGGTTCCAGTCTAGTTCCATTCCTGGTGCCGAGTCATGAGCTGGATCCTAGGTTCAAGTTCGGGTCTGGGTCGGGTACAAGGTCTCGGTCCTAGTTCTGTTTCCCATATCCCTATCCTTATTCTTGGTCCAGGTCCTAGTTATTGTGTGGGTTTGGGTCCTTGTCTAGGTTTGGGTTCGAGTCCTAGTCTCGGTACGGGTTCGAGTCCTAGTCTCGGTTCGGGTTTAGGTCTCTTTCTGGGTTTTGATCTAGGTTCGGGTTTGGGTTTATGTACTGATCCTTGTCCTAGTCCTAGTTCGGTTCTAGTTCCATTTGCAATTCTGAGTTCGAGTTTGGGGTTGAGTTCGGGTTGGAGTTCGAGTCCTAGTCTGAGTTTGGGTTCGGGTCTGGATTTCAGTCTAGATCCATATCAAGCTCCGGGTGTGGGTTCGCCTCCTGGATCTTTGTCTAGGTTGTGTCCGAGTCCCATGTTCCAATCCCGATCTGAGTCTGGATTCAGTTCTGGGTCTAAGTCCTTGGTTCTGATCTTAGTCTAGGTTCGAGTTTAGGTCCGAATCCGGGTCTAGCTTTGTGTCTGATTCTAGGTGTGGGTGTTTGAGTTCGGGTCCGAGTTTATGTCCGGGTTTGTGTCCAGGTTTGGACCCCGATCTGGGTCAATGTTCGGGTCCAGGTCCATGGTCGGGTCCCGAGTGCCCGTCCAAGTTTGGGTCTGTGTCAGGATCTCGGTCCAGATCTATGTCCAGCATTTCGATCCCTATTTCCAAGTCTGTGTTTGGGATCGGGTCCCAGATTTAGGTCCAGGTCCGGGTCTCAGTTCCGGAATGGGTACACGACCGTGTCCGGACCCGAGTTCCAGTTTCAGTTTGGGTTTGAAGCTAGTTCTGTCTTCGGTTCTAGGTCTAGGTCCGTGTCCTGGTCATGGTCGTAGTCTTGTTCTAGGGTCCTGGTTCTGCGATTCTTGTTCAAGTTCTAATTTTTGTTCTTCGTCTTGGTTCTTGTCCTAGTCTGAGTCCCAGATCTAGACACCGACTACTGGTCTGTTCCAGGCCCCGTTACCTGAATCCCGAGTTAGGATCTAGATCACTGTCACGGTTCTCGGTCTGGTTCTAGTTCATGTCCCAGGTCCCATTTCTGAGTTTGGGTTCGGGATCGAGACTGAGGTACGATTCTAGGTCCCGACCCTGGTTCTGTGTCCCTATTCTAGTTCCATGTTTGGGTCTGAATTAAGGTTCGGTCGGCTCCCGAGTCCAGGTTTTGGGTGGGATCCGGGTTCGGCTCCCAATTCCGGTCTAGGTCAGATTTTGAGTCCGGGTCCTTGTCCGGTTACGGTTCTAGATCTACGTCCAATTTCAGTTATGATTCCAAGTCCAAGTCCGAGTTCTAGTCTAGATTAACTTCTGGTTTTGGTTTCAATTTTGGGTCACAGGGTACGGGTTCATGTCCGGGTGTGGGTTCGGGTCGTTGTAAGGGTTCGAGTCCTGAGCTGGGTTCGCGTCTGGGTCGGTTACTAGGTCCCGATCCTAGTTCTGTTTCCCAGGTCCCTATCCTGATTCTGGGTCCAGGTCCTAATTATTGTGTGGGTTTGGGTTCCGGTCTAGGTTCGGGTTCGAGTCCTAGTCTCGGTTGGGGTTTAGGTCTCTGTCTGGGTTTCGATCTGGGTTCGGTTTTGTGGTTTAGGTCTTGGTCCTAGCCCTACTCCTAGTTCTGTTCTAGTTCCATTTGCAATTCTGAGTTCGAGTTTGGGGTTGAGTTCGGGTCGGAGTTTGAGTCCTGGTCTGAGTTTGGGTTCGGGTCCGGATTTCACTCTAGGGTCAGAACAGGCACCGAGTGTGGGTTCGCCTCCTGGGTCTTGGTCTAGGTTGGGTCCGAGTCCCAAGTTCCAATACCGATCAGTGTTTAGATGCAGTTCTGGGTCTTAGTCCTTGTTTCTGATCCTTGTCTGGGTTCGAGTTTGCGTCTAGGTCCGGGTCTAGCTTTCGGTATGATGATTCTAGGTGTATGTTTGAGTTCAGGTCCGAGTCTGTGTATGGGTTTGTGTACAGGTCTGCACCACGATCGAGGTCCAATTTCGGGTCACGAGTGCTGGTCCAAGTTCGGGTCTTGGTTAGGATCTACGTCCAGATCTAGGTCCAGCATTTCGATCCCAGTTTGGGTCTTGGCCCGAGTCCAGATTTCCAAGTCTGTGTTTGGGATCGGTTTCCAGATTTAGGTCCAGCTCCACGTCTCAGTTCCGGTCTGGGTACACGACCGTGTCTAGGCCCGAGTTCTAGTCTCAGCTTGGGCCGAGGCTAGGTCTGTGCTCGGTTCTAGGTCTGGGTCCGGGTCTTGGTCACGGTCCTTTTCTTGTCCTAGGGTCGTGGTTCAGCAATTCTTTTTCAGTTTCTAAATTTGGGTCCCAGGTCTTGGTCTGGGTTCGGGTTTGGTTCTTCGTCTGGGTTATGGTCCAAAGATCTAGACACCTACTACTGGTTTGTTCCAGGCCCCGTCACCCGAATCCCTAGTCAAGATCTGGATCACTGCCACGAGTCTCGGTCTGGTTCTGGTTCAGGTCTCAGGTCCCATGTTTGAGTTTGGGTTCGGGATCGAGACTGCAGTGCGGTTCTTTGTCCCAACCCTGGTTTTGCGTCCCTAGTCTGATTCTATGTTTGGGTTTGAATTTAGGTTCGTGTTTGGTCCCGAGTCCAAGTTTGGGTTGGGATTCGGGTCCGGCTCCCCATTCGGGTCTAGGTGAGATTTGGAGTCCGGAACCTAGTTTTGTTACGGATCTGGATCTAGGTCAAATTTGAGTTAAGATTCAATATCCAAGTCCTAGTTCCTGTCCCGGTCAACTTCCAGTTTTGGTTCCAATTTCGGGTCACAGGGTACGGGTTCCGGTCCACTTTTGGGTTTTGGACTGGGTTCAAGTCCGGGTGTGGGTTCGAGTGCTTGTCAGGGTTCGGGTCCAGGGCTGCGTCCCTAACCCAGACACCGACAACGGGTTTTTTCTAATCCCTGGGTCCAGATCCGGATCCCAATCTCGGGTCCCAGCCTGGTTCCATTTCTGGTGCCGAGTCACGAGCTGGGTTCTATGTTCAAGTTCGGGTCTGGGTCGGGTAGGTTCCGGTCCTAGTTCTGTTTCCAAGGTCCCTATCCTGATTCTTGGTCCAGGTACCGATTATTGTGTGGGTTTGGGTCCCGGTCTAGGTTCGGGTTCGAGTCCTAGTCTCAGTTCGGGATTAGGTCTCTGTTTGGTTTTTTGATCTGGGTTTGGGTTTGGGTTTATGTCCTGGTCTTGGTCCTAGTCCTTGTTTGGTTTTAGTTTCATTTGCGATTCTGAGTTCGAGTTTGGGGTTGAGTTTGGGTCGGAGTTCGAGTCCTGGTCTTAGTTTGGGTTCGGGTCTGAATTTCAGTCTAGGTACATATCAAGCTCCGGTTGTGGGTTCGCCTCCTAGATCTTGGTCTAGGTTGTGTCTGAGTCCCAAGTTCCAATCCCGATCTGAGTCTGGATTCAGTTCTGGGTCAAAGTCCTTGGTTTCTATCCTGGTCTGGGTTCGATTTTGGGTCCGGGTCCAGGTCTGGACACTATGTGGGTCTAGGTTCGATTCCAGGTCCAAGTTCGGGGCCCGAGTGCGGGTCCAAGTTTGGGTCTTTGTCCGAGTCCAGGTTCGTATCCGGATCCTTATCTAGGTCCAAGTTTGTGTTTGGGATCGGGTCCCAGATTTAGGTCCAGGTCCGGGTCACAGTTCCGTTCTGGGTACACGACCGTGTTCGAGCCCGATTTCCAATCTCAGTTTGGGTCTGAGGCTACGACTGTGTTCGGTTCTAGGTCTGGGTCCAGGTCCTTGTCACGGTCCTAGTCCTGTTCTAGGGTCCTGGTTGGGCGATTGTTGTTCAGGTTCTAATTTTGGGTTCATGGTCTAGGTCTGGGTTCGGGTTTGGTTCTTCGTCTGGGTTCTGGTCCTAGTTTTAGTCCCATTTCTAGACACCGACTACTGGTTTGTTCCAGGCCTAGTTACCCGAATCCCGAGTCAAGAACTGGATCACTGTCACGGGTCTCGGTCTTCTTCTGGTTAAGGTCTCAGGTCCCATTTCTGAGTTTGGGTTCGGGATCGAGACTGGGGTGCGGTTCTAGGTCCCGACCCTAGTTCTTTGTCCATAGTCTAATTCCATGTTTGGGTCTGAGTTCAGGTTCGGGTTCGGGTCCCGAGTCAAGGTTTGGGTTGGGATCCGGGCCCGGCTCCCAATTCGGGTCTAGGTCATATTTGGAGTACGGGTCCTGGTCCGATTAAGGTTCTGGATCTAGGTGCAATTTCAGTTATGATTCCAAGTCCAAGTCCTAGTTCCAGTCCCAGTCAACTTCAGGTTTTGTTTCCAATTTTGGGTCACAGAGTACGGGTTCGGGTCCACTTTTGGGTTTGGGACTGGGTTCAGGTCCGGGTGTTGTTTCGGGTCGTTGTCAGGGTTCGGGTCCAGGGCTGGGTCCGAAATCCAGACACCGACTACGGGTTTTGTCCAAGCCTTAGGTCTAGATCCGGATCCCAATCTCGGGTCCCAGTTTGGTTCCATTTCTGGTGCCGAGTCACGAGCAGGGTTCTAGGTTCAAGTTCAGGTCTAGGTCGGGTACTAGTTCCCGGTCCTAATTCTGTTTCCCAGGTCCCTATCTTGATTCTCGGTCCAGGTCTCGATTATTGTGTGGGTTTGGGTCTCGTTCTAGGTTTGGGTTCGAGTCGTAGTCTCGGTTCGGGTTTAGGTCTCTATCTGGGTTGAGATCAAGGTTCGGGTTTGGGTTTAGGTCCTGCTCCTTGTCCTAGTCCTTGTTCGGTTCTAGTTCCCTTTGCGATTCTGAGTTCGAGTTTGGGTTTGAGTTCGGGTCGGAGTTCGAGTCCTGGTCTGACTTTTTGTTCGGGTCCGAATTTCAGTCTAGGTCCAGATCAAGCTCCGGGTGTGGGTTCGCCTCCTGGGTCTTGGTCTAGGTTCGGTCCAAGTCCCAAGTTCCAATATCGATCTGAGTCTAGATTGAGTTCTGGGTCTAAGTAGTTCGTTCTGATCCTGGTCTGGGTTCGGGTCCGGGTCTAGCTTTAGGTCTAATTCTAGGTGTGGGTTTGAGTTCAGGTCCGATTCTGAGTCCAAGTTTGTGTCAAGGTCTGGAGCCAGGTCTAGGTTTAGGTTCGGGTCCACGTCCAAGTTTAGGTCTCGAGTGTGGGTCCAAGTTTTGGTCTGGGTCAGGGTCTCCGTCCAGAGCTAGGTCCAGCATTTCGATCCCAGTCTGGGTCTTGGTCCGAGTCCAGGTTCGTATCCGGATCCCTATCAAGGTCCAAGTCTGTGTTTTGGATCGGGTCCCAAATTTGGGTCCAGGTTCGCATCTAAGTTCCGGTCTGGGTACACGACTGTGTCCGGGCCCGAGTTCCAGTCTCAGTTTGGGTCTGAGGCTAGGTCTGTGTTCAGTTCTATGTCTTTGTCCAGGTCCTGATCACGGTCCTAGTCTTGTTCTAGGGTCTTGGTTCGACGATTCTTGTTCAGGTTCTAATTTTGGGTCCCATGTCTAGGTCTGGGTTCGGGTTTTGTTCTTTGTCTGGGTTCTTGTCCTAGTCTGAGTCCCAGATCTAGACACGGACTACTGGCCTGTTCCAGGCCCTGTTACCCGAATCCCGAGTCCAGATCTGGATCACGGTCTTGGGTCTCGGTCTGGTTCTGGTTCAGGTCCCATGTCCCATTTCTGAGTTTTGGTTCAGGATCGAGACTGGGGTGTGGTTCTAGGTCTCGACCCTGGTTCTGTGTCCCTAGTCTAGTTCCATGTTTGTGTCTGAGTTCAGGTTCGGGTTCATGTTTGGGTTGGGATCCGGGTCCGGCTCACAATTCGGGTCTAGGTCTGATTTGGAGTCCGGATCCTGGTCCGGTTACGGTTCTGGATCTAGGTCCAATTTCAGTTATGATTCCAAGTCCAAGTCCTAGTTCCAGTCCCACTCAACTTTGGTTTTGGTTCCAATTTTTAGTCACAGGGTACGGGTTTGGGTCAACTTTTGGGTTTGGGACTGGTTTCAGGTCTCGGTGTGGGTTCGGGTCCTTGTCAGGGTTCGGTTCCACGGCTGGGTCCCAAATCCAAACACCGACTACGGGTTTGTCCAAGCCATGGGTCCAGATCCGGAACCCAATCTCGGGTCCTAGTCTGGTTCCATTTCTGGTGTCGCGTCACGAGCTTGGTCCTAGGTTCAAGTTCGGGTCTGGGTCGGGTACTAGGTCCCGGTCCTAGTTCTGTTTCCCAGGTCCCTATCCTAATTCCTTGACTAGGTCCCAGTTATTGTGTGGGTTTGGGTCCCGGTCTAGGTTCGGGTTTGAGTCCTAGTCTCTGTTCGTGTTAGGTTTCTGTCTGGGTTTTGATCTGGGTTTTGATTTGGGTCTAGGTCCCTGTCCTTGTCCTAGTCCCAGTTCAATTCGAGTTCTATTTGCGATTCTGAGTTCGAGTTTGGGTTTGAGTTCGGGTCGGAGTTCGAGTCCTGGTTTGAGTTTGGGTTCGTGTCCGGATTTCAGTCTAGGTCCAGATCAGGCTCCGTGTATGGGTTCGGGTCCGGAGTTCAGTCTAGGTCCAGATCAGGCTTCGGGTATGGGTTCGCGTCCTGGGTCTTGGTTTAGGTTGGGTCCGAGTCCCAATTTCCAATCCCGATCTGGGCCTGGATTCAGTCCTGTGTCTAAGTCCTTGGTTCAGATCTTGGTCTGGGTTCGAGTTTGGGTCTGGGTCCGAGTATATCATTGGGTTTGATTCTAGGTGTGGGTGTTTGAGTTCGGGTCCGAGTCTGTGTTTGGGTTTGTGTCCAGATCTAGACCTCGATATGGCTCTAGGTTCGATTCCAGGTCCAAGTTCGGGTCCCCAGTGTGGGTCCAAGTTTGGATCTGGGTCAGGATCTCGGTCCAGATCTAGGACCAGAATTTTGTTCCCAGTCTGGGTCTTGGTCCGAGTCCAATTTCGTATTCGGATCCCTATCTAGGTCCGAGTCTATGTTTGGGATCGGTTCTCAGATTTAGGTCCAAGTATGAGTCTCAGTTTCGGTCTGGGTACACAACCGTGTCCGGGCCCGAAGTCTAGTCTCAGTTTGGGTCTGAGGCTAGGTTTGTGTTCGATTCTAGGTTTTGGGTCCGGGTCCTCGTCACGGCCTAAGTCTTGTTCTAGGGTCTTAGTTCGGCGATTCTTTTTCAGGTTCTAATTTTGGATCCCATGTCTAGGTCAGGGTTTCAGGTTTTGTTCTTTGTCGGGTCCACTTTTGGGTTTGGGACTGGGTTCAAGTCCGAGTGTGGGTTCGGGTCCTTGTCACGGTTCGGGTCCAGGGCTGGGTCCCAAATCCAGACACCGACTACGGGTTTTATCCAAGTCCTGGGTCCAGATCCGGATCCCGATCTCGGGTCCCAGTCTGGTTCCATTTTTAGTGCCAGGTCACGAGCTGGGTCCTAAGTTAGACTTCGGGTCTGGGTCGGGTACTAGGTCCCGGTCCTTGTTCTGTTTCCCAGGTCCCTATCCTGATTCTGTGTCCAGGTCTCGGTTATTGTGTGGGTTTGGGTCCCGATCTAGGTTCGGGTTTGAGTCCTTGTCTCGGTTCGGGTTTAGGTCTCTGTTTGGGTTTTGATCTGGGTTTGGCTTTGGGTTTAGGTCCTTGTCCTGGTCCTATTCCAAGTTCGGTTCTAGTTCCATTTGCGATTCTGAGTTAGAGTATGGGTTTGAGTTCGGGTCGGAGTTCGAGTCGTAGTCTGAGTTTGCGTTCGGGTCCGGATTTGAGTCTAGGTCCAGATCAGGCTCCGGGTGTGGGTTTCCATCCTGGGACTTTGTCTAGCTTGGTCCGAGTACCAAGTTCCAATCGAGATCTAAGTCTGGATTTAGTTCTGGGTCTAAGTCCTTGGCTCTGATCCTGGTCTGGGTTCGAGTTTGGGTCCCCAGTGCGGGTCCAAGTTTTGTTCTGGGTTAGGATCTCGGTCAAGATCTAGGTCCAGCATTTCCATCTCAGTATGGGTCTCTGTCTGACTCAAGGTTCGTATCCGGATCCCTATCTGTGTCCAAGTCTGCGTTCGGGATCGGGTTCCAGATTTAAGTCCAGGTCCGGGTCTTAGTTCTGGTCTCGGTACACGACAGTGTCCAGGCCTGAGTTCCGGTCTCAGTTTGGGTCTGAGGCTAGGTCTGTGTTCTGTTCTAGGTCTGGGTCTGGGTCCTGGTCACGGTCCTAGTCTTGTTCTACGGTCCTGGTTTGTCGATTCTTGTTCAGGTTCTAATTTGGGGTCCTAGGTCTAGGTCTGGGTTCAAGTCTGGTTCTTCGTCAGGGTTTTGGTCCTAGTCTGAGTCCTAGAACTAGACACCGACTACTGGTCTGTTCCAGGCCCGTTACCCGAATCCCATTTCTTAGTTTTGGTTCGAGATCGAGACTGGGGTGCGGTTCTAGATTCTGACCCTGGTTCTGTGTCCCTAGTCTGATTCCATGTTTGGGTCTAAGTTCAGGTTCAACTTCGGGTCACGAGTCCAGGTTTGGGTTGGGATCCGGGTCCGGCTCCCAATTTGGGTCTATGTCTGATTTGGGGTTCGGGTGCTGGTCCGGTTACGGTTCTGGATCTATGTCCAATTTCAATTATGATTCCAAGTCAAAGTCCTAGTTCCAGTCCCGCTCAACTTTCGGTTTTGGTTCCAATTTTGGGTCACAGGGTACGGGTTCGGGTCCACTTTTGGGTTTGGGGCGGGTTCGAATGCGGGTGTGGTTTCGGGTCCTTGTCAGGGTTCGGGTCCAGGGTTTGGTCCCAAATCCAGACACCGACTACGGGTTTTGTCCAAGCCCAGGGTCCAGATCGGATCCCAATCTCGGGTCCCTGTCTGGTTCCATTTCTGGTGCCGCGTCACGAGCTGGGGCCTAGGTTCAAGTTCGGGTCTTGGTCGGGTACTAGGTCCCAGTTCTAGTTCTAGGTTCGTGTTCGAGTCCTAGTCTCTGTTCGGGTTTAGGTCTCTGTCTGGGTTTTGATTTGGGTTCGGGTTTGGGTTTAGGTCCTGGTCCTAGTCCTAGTCCTAGTATGGTTCTAGTTCCATTTGCGATTCTGAGTTCCAGTTTAGGTTTGAGTTCAGGTCGGAGTTCGAGTCCTGGTCTGATTTTGGGTTCGGGTCCGGATTACAGTCTAGGTCCAGATCATGCTCCAGGTGTGGGTTCGCGTCCTATGTCTTGGTCTAGGTTGAGTCCGAGTCCCACGTTCCAATCCCGATCTGAGTCGTGATTCAGTTCTGGGTCTAAGTCCATGGTTTTAATCCTGTTCTGGGTTCGAGTATGGGTCTGGGTCCCGGTCTAGCTTAGGGTCTAATTCTAGGTGTGGGTGTTTGAGTTCGGGTCCGAGTCTGTGTCCGAGTCTGTGTCAAGGTCTGGACCCTTATCTGGGTCTAGGTTTGGGTCCTGGTCCATGTCCATGTTCGGGTCCCGAGTGCGTGTCCAAGTTTCGGTCTGGGTCAGGATCTCGGTCCAGATATAAGTCGAACATATTTATCAAAGTCTGGGTCTTGATCAGAGTCCAGGTTCGTATTCGGATCCCTATCTAGCTCCAAGTCTGTGTTTGGGATCGGGTCCCAAATTTAGGTCCAGGTCCAGGTCTCAGTTCCGAATTGGGTACACGACCATGTTCGGGCCCGAGTTCCAGTCTCAGTTTGGGTCTGAGGCTAGGTCTGTGTTCGGTTCTAGGTCTTGTTCCAGGTCCTGGTCACGGTCTTAGTATTACTCTAGGGTCCTGGTTCGGCGATTGTTGTTCAGGTTCTAATTTTGAGTCCCAGATCTAGACACCGACTACTGGTCTATTCCAGGCCCCGTTACCCGAATCCCGAGTCAAGATCTGGATCACTGTCACAAGTCTCGGTCTGGTTCTGGTTCAAGTCCGAGGTCCCATTTTTAAGTTTGGGTTCAGGATCGAGACTTGGGTGCGGTTCTAGGTCCCGACCTTGGTTCTGTGTCCCTAGTTTGGCTTCATGTCTGGGTCTGAGTTTAGGTTCGTGTTCGGGTCCCGAGTCCAGGTTTGGGTTGGGATCCGGGTTCAGCTCCCAATTTGGGTCTAGGTCTCACTTAGAGTCCGGGTCCTGGTTTGGTTACGGTTCTGGATCTAGGTCCAATTTCAGTTATGATTCCAAGTCCAAGTCCTAGTTCAAGTCCCGGTCAACTTCCGGTTTTGGTTCCAATTTTTGGTCACAGGGTACTAGTTCGGGTCAACTTTTGGGTTTGGGACTAGGTTCAGGTCCGAGTGTGGGTTCAGGGTTGGGTCCCAAATCCAGACACCGACTATGGGTTTTGTCCAAGCCCTGGGTCCTAATCCCGATCCCAATCTCGGGTCCCAGTTGTTGGGTTTTATGCTCTAACTAAAACTCCATTTCAATGTAATCAATTTTATTCAACATCAATAAAGAAACAGAAGTATTTTTCATTCATTTGTGTATGTTTTGGTTCACCTTATCAATTTCTTGTCTATTTGATTTATAAATTCATCTGAAACCCTTTTCAGATACTTGATCCTGTTTATTGTGTTGTCAACACTTTGGAAAGTAAACATGACTATTTGAATAAAGTTTCCTAGATTTATTAGACATAGCGTTTTACTGATATGAGAATCTACGACAGAGTTTACTTGCATTTGGAGAAATGATATGCTCTTTCCAGAGCATTGGTTAAAGTAAAGCTCAGGTTGGGTGCATGGAGTATGCATCGGAAGGGACCGATATTGAACTTTGACTTAGATTTATTAAACTTACCGTAATATCTATTCAAGTCAATATCGCCTAGTTGATCCTAGATCAAATGATCTTAATCCTATTATGATTAGGCTCAATCTCAAGAGGCTATTCGTGTTCTTTGATTTGTTAGTTAAGCCTACTTTTAGGTCAGGGTGATACGTACATTTTGGGAACACTGTAGTGCAATTGAGTGGGAGCGCTAACATAAACATGGAATCTATAGCTTCTATCTGGCGAATAGTAAGTAAAGGATGATCTCCTTCGAGCTTGACCAAAAAAAAATAAATATCATTTATACGGGGTTAAGTGTTTTAAGGATAAAATACATTGTAGGGTGTAACGGTAATCTAATCCCTTTAAAGTGTAGATCATTCATATAGAGGACCATTGATCAAATTAGGATTATAACAATGGATAACTAATGATGTGTCTATATGGTGGAACATATAGAGCATTCTATATACTGAGAGTGCAATTCTAAGTTCTACGCGTGGATTCAACGAAGAATTAATAAGTCAGTGAATTTAGGTTATAAATTCTTGATCTGCTTATTGGAAGCTCGGTTATATAGACCAATGGTCCCCCCACTAGTTGAGATAATATTGCTTGTAAGACTCATATAATTGGTTGTGATTAATCAATTATAATTCTCAAATTAGACTATGTCTATTTGTGATTTTTTCACAAAGTAAGGGCGAAATTGTAAAGAAAGAGTTTTAGGGGGATATTTATTAATTATGATACTTTGTATGGTTCAATTAATAAATATGATAAATTACAATATTATTTAATAATTATTTATAGTTATTAAATAATAAGAATTGGCATTTAAATGGTTGAATTTGAAAATTGGCATTTTTGAGAAAATGAGATGCAGAAATGATAAAACTGCAAAATTCAAAAAGTGAGGCCCAATTCCATATTGCCCAGGGCCGGCCACTTTTATAGCATTTATCATCTGATATTTTCATTATTTTAATGTCAAATAATTCAAACCTAACCCTAATGGAATGCTATAAATAGATAGTGAAGGCTTCAGGAAATTTATACTTAACTTTCTACTTTTCATTCAGAGAAAAACCTGAGCCTTCTCTTTCTAAACCCTAGCCGCCACTTCTCTCTCTCTCTTCTTCCTTGAGATATCGAGCCACTTAGTGATTAGAGTAGTGCCCACACACAGCAAGTGATACCTCAATCATAGTGAGGAAGATCGTGAAGAAAGACTTTCAACAAGAAGGAGTTTCAGCACTAAAGAAGGAGAGAAAGAGATCCATGTTCAGATCTTGATAATACTCTGCGACAGAAAGGATACAAGGGTTAGAGATATATGAACGGAAGGAATCATATTATTCCGCTGCACCCAATGTAAGGTTTCTCATACTTTATCTATGTTTATTTCATAATCGTTTTAGAAGTTCATATTTATTGTGTTAATCAACATACTTGTGAGTAGATCTAAGATCCTGGTAAAATAATTTCCAACACCAGTCGGGTTCCATTTCTGGTGCCAGGTCACGAGCTGGGTCCTTGGTTCAAGTTTGGGTCTGGGTCAAGTACTAGGTCTCGGTCCTAGTTCTGTTTCCCAGGTCCGTATCTTGATTCTGGGTCCAGGTCCCGGTTATTGTGTGGGTTCGGGTCCCGGTCTAGGTTCGGGTTCGAGTCCTAGTCTCGGTTCGGGTTTAGGTCTCTGTTTGGGTTTTGATTTGGGTTCAGCTTTGGGTTTAGGTCTTGGTCATGGTCCTATTCCTAGTTCGATTCTAGTTCTATTTGCGATCCTGAGTTCGAGTTTGGGTTTAAGTTCGGGTCGGAGTTCGAGTCCTGGTCTGAGTTTGGGTTCAGGTCCGGATTTGAGTCTAGGTACAGATCAGGCTTCGGGTGTGGGTTTGCGTCCTGGGTCTTGGTCTAGGTTGGGTCCGAGTACCAAGTTCCAATCCCAATCTTAGTCTGGATTCAGTTCTTGGTCTATGTCCTTGGCTTTGATCCTGGTCTGGGTTCGAGTTTGGGTCCGAGTCCGGTTCTAGGTTTGGGTCTGATTATAGGTATGGGTGTTTGAGTTCAAGTCCGAGTCTGTGTCCGGGTTTGTGTGTAGTAGGACCCCGATTTGGGTCTAGGTTCGGGTCCAGGTCCAAGTTTGGGTCCCGAGTGCGGGTCCAAGTTTGGGTCTGGGTCAAGATCTTGGTCCAAATCTAGGACCAGCATTTCCATCCCAGTCTCGGTCTTGGTCAGAGTCCAGGTTCGTATCTTGATCCCTATCTAGGTCCAAGTCTGTGTTCGGGATCGGGTTCTAGATTTAGGTCAAGGTTCGTGTCTCAGTTCCAGTCTGGGTACACGACCGTGTCTGGGCTCGAGTTCCAGTCTCAGTTTTGGTTTGAGGCTAGGTCTCTGTTCGTTTCTAGGTCTGGGTCTGGGCCCTGGTCACGGTCCTAGTCTTGTTCTATTGTCCTGGTTCGGCGATTCTTGTTCAGGTTCTAATTTTTGGTCCCAGGTCTAGGACTGGGTTCGGGTTTGGTTCTTCGCCTGGGTTCTGGTCCTAGTCTGAGTCCCAGAACTAGACACCGACTCGGTCTCGTTCCAGGCCCCGTTACCTGAAACCCGAGTCAAATCTGGATCACTGTCACGAGTCTCGGTCTGGTTCTGGTTCAGGTTCCATTTCTTAATTTGGGTTCGGGATCGAGATTGGGGTGCGGTTCTAGGTTCCGACCCTGGTTCTGTGTCCCTAGTCTGGTTCCTTGTTTAGGTCTGAGTTCAGGTTCAAGTTCGGGTCAAGAGTCAAGGTTTGGGTTGGGATCCGGGTCCGGCTCCGAATTCATGTGTAGGTCTGATTTGGAGTTCGGGTGCTGGTCCGGTTACGGTTCTTGATCTATGTCCAATTTCAGTTATGATTCCAAGTCCAAGTCGTAGTTCCAGTCCCGGTCAACTTCTGGTTTTGGTTCCAATTTTGGGTCATAGGGTACGGGTTCGGGTCCACTTTTGAGTTTGGGACTTGGGTCAGGTCTTGGTGTGGTTTGGGTCCTTGTCAGGGTTCGGGTCCAGGGCTTGGTCCAAAATCCAGACACTGACTACGGGCTTTGTCCAAGCCCAGCGTCCAGATCTGGATCCCAATCTGGGGTCCCCGTCTGGTTCCATTTCTGGTGCTGCGTCATGAGCTGGGGCCTTGGTTCAAGTTCGGGTCTTGGTCGGGTACTAGGTCCCAGTCCTAGTTCTGTTTCCCAGTTCCATATCTTGATTCTGGGTCTAGGTCCCGGTTATTGTGTGGGTTTGAGTCCCGGTCTAGGTTTGGGTTCGAGTCCTAGTCTCAGTTTGGGTTTAGGTCACTGTCTGGGTTTTGATCTGGGTTCGGGATTGGGTTTAGGTCCTGGTCCTAGTCCTAGTGCTAGTACGGTTCTAGTTCCATTTGCGATTCTGAGTTCGATTTTAGGTTTCAGTTCGGGTCAGAGTTCGAGTCCTGGTCTAAGTTTGGTGTCGGGTCCAAATTTCTAACTAGGTCCAGATCAGGCTCCGGGTGTGGGTTCGCATCCTATGTCTAGCTCTAGGTTGGGTCTGGGTCCCAAGTTCCAATCCCGATCTGAGTCTGGATTAAGTTTTGGGTCTAAGACCTTGGTACTGATCCTAGTCTTTGTTCGAGTTTGAGTGCTGGTCCGGGTCTAGCTTTGTGTCTGATTCTAGATGTGGGTGTTTGAGTTCGGGTTTGAGTCTGTGTCCATGTCTGTGTCCATGTCTGGACCCCGATCTGTGTCTAGGTTCGAGTCCAGGTCCAAGTTCGGGTCCCGAGTGCGGGTCCAGATCATGGTTAGGATCGTCGGTCTAGATCTAGGTCCAACATTTTGATCCCAGTCTGGGTCTTGATCCGAGTCCAGGTTCGTATCTAGATCCCTATCTAGGTCCAAGTCTGTGTTTGGGATCGGATCCCAGATTTAGGTCTGGGTTCGGGTCTCAGTTCCGAACTTGGTACACGACCCTGTCCGGCCCAAGTTCCAATCTCAGTTTGGGACTGAGGCTAGGTCTGTTTTCGGTTCTTGGTCTGGGTCTGGGTGCTGGTCACGGTCCTAATCTGGTTCTAGGGTCCTGGTTCGGCGATTCTTGTTCAGGTTCTAATTTTGGGTCCCAGGTCTAGGTCTGGGTTCGGGTTTGGTTTTTTGTCTGGGTTCTGATCCTAGTCTGAGTCCCAGATCTTGACACCGATAACGGGTTTTTTACAAGCCCTGGGTCGAGATCCGGATCCCAATCTCAGGTTCCAGTGTAGTTCCATTTCTGGTGCCGAGTCACGAGCTGGATCCTAGGTTCAAGTTTGGGTATGGGTCGGGTACAAGGTCCCGGTCCTAGTTCTGTTTCCCATATCCCTATCCTTATTCTTGGTCCAGGTCCTAGTTATTGTGTGGGTTTGGGTCCGTGTCTAGGTTTGGGTTCGAGTCCTAGTCTCGGTTCGGGTTTAGGTCTCTTTCTGGGTTTTGATCTAGGTTCGGGTTTGGGTTTATGTACTGATCCTTGTCCTAGTCCTAGTTCGGTTCTAGTTCCATTTGCAATTCTGAGTTCGAGTTTGGGGTTGAGTTCGGGTTGGAGTTCGAGTCCTGGTCTGAGTTTGGGTTTGGGTCTGGATTTCAGTCTAGATCCATATCAAGCTCCGAGTGTGGGTTCGCCTCCTGGATCTTTGTCTAGGTTGTGTCCGAGTCCCAAGTTCCAATCCTGATCTGAGTCTGGATTTAGTTCTGGGTCTAAGTCCTTGGTTCTGATCTTAGTCTAGGTTCAAGTTTAGGTCCGAATCTGGGTCTAGCTTTGGGTCTGATTCTAGGTGTGGGTGTTTGAGTTCGGGTCCGAGTTTATGTCCGGGTTTGTGTCCAGGTTTGGACCCCGATCTGGGTCAACGTTCGGGTCCCGAGTGCCCGTCCAAGTTTGGGTCTGTGTCAGGATCTCGGTCCAGATCTATGTCCAGCATTTCGATCCCTATCTAGTTCCAAGTCTGTGTTTGGGATCGGGTCCCAGATTTAGGTCCAGGTCCGGGTCTCAGTTCCGGAATGGGTACACGATCGTGTCCGGACCCGAGTTCCAGTTTCAGTTTGGGTTTGAAGCTAGTTCTGTCTTCGGTTCTAGGTCTGGGTCCTTGTCCTGGTCATGGTCGTAGTCTTGTTCTAGGGTCCTGGTTCTGCGATTCTTGTTCAAGTTCTAATTTTGGGTCCCAGGTCTTGGTCTCGGTTCGTGTTTGGTTCTTCGTCTTGGTTCTTGTCCTAGTCTGAGTCCCAGATCTAGACACCGAGGCCTCGGTACGTTCCTGTGCCCCGTTACCTGAATCCCGAGTTAGGATCTAGATCACTGTCACGGTTCTCGGTCTGGTTCTAGTTCATGTCCCAGGTCCCATTTCTGAGTTTGGGTTCGGGATCGAGACTGGGGTACGATTCTAGGTCCCGACCCTGGTTCTGTGTTCCTAGTCTAGTTCCATGTTTGGGTCTGAATTAAAGTTCGGTCGGCTCCCGAGTCAAGGTTTTGGGTGGGATCTGGGTTGGGCTCCCAATTCCGGTCTAAGTCGGATTTTGAGTCCGGGTCCTTGTCCGGTTACGGTTCTAGATCTACGTCCAATTTCAATTATGATTCCAAGTCCAAGTCCGAGTTCCAGTCCAGATTAACTTCTAGTTTTGGTTTCAATTTTGGGTCACAGGGTACGGGTTCATGTCCGGGTGTGGGTTCGGGTCGTTGTAAGGGTTCGAGTCCTGAGCTGGGTCCCAAATCCAGACACCGACTACGGGTTTTGTCAAGTTCGCGTTTGGGTCGGTTACTAGGTCCCGATCCTAGTTCTGTTTCCCAGGTCCCTATCCTGATTCTGGGTCCAGGTCCTAATTATTGTGTGGGTTTGGGTTCCGGTCTAGGTTTGGGTTCGAGTCCTAGTCTCGGTTGGGGTTTAGGTCTCTGTCTGGGTTCGGTTTTGTGGTTTAGGTCTCTGTCTGGGTTCGGTTTTGTGGTTTAGGTCCTGGTCCTGGCCCTAGTCCTAGTTCTGTTCTAGTTCCATTTGCAATTCTGAGTTCTAGTTTGGGGTTGAGTTCGGGTCAGAGTTCGAGTCCTGGTCTGAGTTTGGGTTCGGGTCCGGATTTCACTCTAGGGGTCGGAACGAGCCTGCAGAGTGGGGGTTCGCCTCCTGGGTCTTGGTCTAGGTTGGGTCCGAGTCCCAAGTTCCAATACCGATCTGTGTCTAGATGCAGTTCTGGGTCTTAGTCCTTGTTTCTGATCCTTGTCTGGGTTCGAGTTTGCGTCTAGGTCCGGGTCTAGCTTTGGGTATGATGATTCTAGGTGTATGTTTGAGTTCAGGTCCGAGTCTGTGTATGGGTTTGTGTACAGGTCTGCACCCCGATCGAGGTCTAGGTTCGGGTGCAGGTCCAATTTCGAGTCACGAGTGCTGGTCCAAGTTTGGGTCTGGGTTAGGATCTACGTCCAGATCTAGGTCCAGCATTTCGATCCCAGTTTGGGTCTTGGCCCGAGTCCAGGTTCGTATCCGGATCCCTATCGAGGTCCAAGTCTGTGTTTCGGATCGGTTCCCAGATATAGGTCCAGGTCCACGTCTCAGTTCGATGCCGGGTACACGGCCGTGTGCGGGCCCGAGTTCTAGTCTCGGTTTGGGCGAGGCTAGGTACGTGCTCGGTTCTAGGTACGGGTCGGGTCTTGGTCACGGTCCTTGTCTTGTCCTAGGGTCGTGGTTCAGCGATTCTTTTTCAGTTTCTAATTTTGGGTCCCAGGTCTTGGTCTGGGTTCGGGTTTGGTTCTTCGTCTGGGTTATGGTCCAAAGATCTAGACACCTACTACTGGTTTGTTCCAGGCCCCGTCACCCGAATCCCTAGTCAAGATGCGGATCACCGTCACGAGTCTCGGTACGGTTCGGTTCGAGTCCCGGGTCCCATGTTTGAGTTTGGGTTCGGGATCGAGGCTTGCGGTGCGGTTCTTTGTCCTGACCCTGGTTTTGCGTCCCTAGTCTGATTCTATGTTTGGGTTTGAATTCAGGTTCGGGTTTGGTCCCGAGTCCAAGTTTGGGTTGGGATTCGGGTCCGGCTCCCCATTCGGGTCTAGGTGAGATTTGGAGTCCGGAACCTGGTTTTGTTACGGATCTGGATCTAGGTCCAATTTCAGTTATGATTCAATATCCAAGTCCTAGCTCCTGTCCCGGTCAACTTCCAGTTTTGGTTCCAATTTCGGGTCACAGGGTACGGGTTCAGGTCCACTTTTGGGTTTTGGACTGGGTTCAAGTCCGGGTGTGGGTTCGAGTGCTTGTCAGGGTTCGGGTCCAGGGCTGCGTCCCAAACCCAAACACCGACAACGGGTTTTTTCTAATCCACGGGTCCGGATCCGGATCCCAATCTCGGGTCCCGGCCTGGTTCCATTTACGAGTGCCGAGTCACGAAATTTGGATTCTATGTCATGTTCGGGTTTGGGTCGGGTAGGTTCCGGTCCTAGTTCTGTTTCCAAGGTCCCTATCCTGATTCTTGGTCCAGGTACCGGTTATTGTGTGGGTTTGGGTCCGGTCTAGGTTCGGGTTCGAGTCCTAGTCTCGGTTCGGGATTAGGTCTCGTTTGATTTTTGATCCGGGTGTTTGGGTTTATGTCACGGTCTGGTCCTAGTCCTTGTTTGGTTCTAGTTTCATTTGCGATTCTGAGTTCGAGTTTGGGGTTGAGTTCGGGTCGGAGTTCGAGTCCTGGTCTTAGTTTGGGTTCGGGTCTGAATTTCAATCTAGGTACATATCAAGCTCCGGCTGTGGGTTCGCCTCCTAGATCTTGGTCTAGGTTGTGTCTGAGTCCCAAGTTCCAATCCCGATCTGAGTCTAGATTCAGTTCTGTGTCAAAGTCCTTGGTTTTTATCTTGGTCTGGGTTCGATTTTGGGTCCGGGTCCGGGTCTAGCTTTGGGTCTGATTCTAGGTGTGGGTGTTTGAGTTCGGGTCCGAGTCTGTGTTTGGGTGTGTGTCCAGGTCTGGACCCCTATGTGGGTCTAGGTTCGAGTCCAGGTCCAAGTTCGGGGCCCGAGTGCGGGTCCAAGTTTGGGTCTTTGTCCGAGTCCAGGTTCGTATCCGGATCCCTATCTAGGTCCAAGTTTGTGTTTGGGATCGGGTCCCAGATTTAGGTCCAGGTCCGGGTCACAGTTCCGGTCTGGGTACACGACCGTGTTCGAGCCCGATTTCCACTCTCAGTTTGGGTCTGAGGCTACGTCTGTGTTCGGTTCTAGGTCTGGGTCCAGGTCCTTGTCACGGTCCTAGACTTGTTCTAGGGTCCTGGTTCGGCGATTCTTGTTCAGGTTCTAATTTTGGGTCCCTGGTCTAGGTCTGGGTTCGGGTTTGGTTCTTCGTCTGGGTTCTGGTCCTAGTTTTAGTCCCATTTCTAGACACCGACTACTGGTCTGTTCCAGGCCTAGTTACCCGAATCCCGAGTCAAGATCTGGATCACTGTTACGGGTCTCGGTCTTGTTCTGGTTAAGGTCTCAGGTCCCATTTCTGAGTTTGGGTTCGGGATCGAGACTGGGGTGCGGTTCTAGGTCCCGACCCTAGTTCTTTATCCATAGTCTAGTTCAATGTTTGGGTCTGAGTTCAGGTTCGGGTTTGGGTCCCGAGTCAAGGTTTGGGTTGGGATCCGGGCCCGGCTCCCAATTCGGGTCTAGGTCTGATTTGGAGTACGGGTCCTGGTCCGATTCAGGTTCTGGCTCTAGGTGCAATTTCAGTTATGATTCCAAGTCCAAGTCCTAGTTCCAGTCCCAGTCAACTTCAGGTTTTGTTTCCAATTTTGGGTCACAGGGTACGGGTTCGGGTCCACTTTTGGGTTTGGGACTGGGTTTAGGTCCGGGTGTGGTTTCGGTTCGTTGTCAGGGTTCGGGTCCAGGGCTGGGTCCGAAATCCAGACACCGACTACGGGTTTTGTCCAAGCCCTAGGTCTAGATCCGGATCCCAATCTCGGGTCCTAGTTTGGTTCCATTTCTGGTGCCGAGTCACGAGCAAGGTTCTAGGTTCAAGTTCAGGTCTGGGTCGGGTACTAGTTCCCGGTCCTAATTCTGTTTCCCAGGTCCCTATCTTGATTCTGGGTCCAGGTCCCGGTTATTGTGTGGGTTTGGGTCTCGTTCTAGGTTTGGGTTCGAGTCATAGTCTCGGTTCGGGTTTAGGTCTCTATCTGGGTTTTGATCAAGGTTCAGGTTTGGGTTTAGGTCCTGCTCCTTGTCCTAGTCCTTGTTCGGTTCTAGTTCCATTTGCGATTCTGAGTTCGAGTTTGGGTTTGAGTTCGGGTCGGAGTTCGAGTCCTGGTCTGAGTTTTTGTTCGGGTCCGGATTTCAGTCTAGGTCCAGATCAAGCTCCGGGTGTGGGTTCGCCTCCTGGGTCTTGGTCTAGGTTCGGTCCAAGTCCCAAGTTCCAATATCGATTTGAGTCTGGATTGAGTTCTGGGTCTAAGTAGTTGGTTCTGATCCTGGTCTGGGTTCGGGTCCGGGTCTAGCTTTGGGTCTAATTCTAGGTTTGGGTTTGAGTTCAGGTCCGAGTCTGTGTCCAGGTTTGTGTCCAGGTCTGGAGCCAGGTCTAGGTTTAGGTTCGGGTCCACGTCCAAGTTTAGGTCTCGAGTGCGGGATCAAGTTTTGGTCTGGGTCAGGGTCTCGGTCCAAAGCTAGGTCCAGCATTTCGATCCCAGTCTAGGTCTTGGTCCGAGTCCAGGTTCGTATCCGGATCCCTATCAAGGTCCAAGTCTGTGTTTTGGATCGGGTCCCAAATTTGGGTCCAGGTTCGCGTCTAAGTTCCAGTCTGGGTACATGACCGTGTCCGGGCCCGAGTTCCAGTCTCAGTTTGGGTCTGAGGCTAGGTCTGTGTTCAGTTCTATGTCTTTGTCCAAGTCCTGGTCACGGTCCTAGTCTTGTTCTAGGGTCTTGGTTTGACGATTCTTGTTCAAGTTCTAATTTTGGGTCCCATGTCTAGGTCTGGGTTCGGGTTTTGTTCTTTGTCTGGGTTCTGGTCCTAGTCTGAGTCCCAGATCTAGACACAGACTACTAGTCTATTCCATGCCCTGTTACCCGAATCCCGAGTCAAGATCTGGATCACTGTCTTGGGTCTCGGTCTGGTTCTGGTTCAGGTCCCATGTCCCATTTCTGAGTTTGGGTTCAGGATCGAGACTGGGGTGTGGTTCTAGGTCTCGACCCTGGTTCTGTGTCCCTAGTCTAGTTCCATGTTTGTGTCTGAGTTCAGGTTCAAGTTCGCGTCCCTAGTCCATGTTTGGGTTGGGATCCGGGTGCGGCTCACAATTCGGGTCTAGGTCTGATTTAGAGTCCGGGTCCTGGTCCGGTTACGGTTCTGGATCTACGTCCAATTTCAGTTATGATTCCAAGTCCTAGTTCCAGTCCCACTCAACTTCGGTTTTGGTTCCAATTTTTAGTCACAGGGTACGGGTTTGGGTCAACTTTTGGGTTTGGGACTGGTTTCAGGTCTGGGTGTGGGTTCGGGTCCTTGTTAGGGTTCGGTTCCACGGCTGGGTCCCAAATCCAAACACCGACTACAGGTTTGTCCAAGCCATGGGTCCAGATCCGGAACCCAATCTCGGGTCCTTGTCTGGTTCCATTTCAAGTGCCGCGTCACGAGCTTGGTCCTAGGTTCAAGTTCGGGTCTGGGTCGGGTACTAGGTCCCGGTCCTAGTTCTGTTTCCCAGGTCCCTATCCTAATTCTTTGTCTAGGTCAAAGTTATTTTGTGGGTTTGGGTCCCGGTCTAGGTTCGGGTTCGAGTCTTAGTCTCTGTTCGTGTTAGGTCTCTGTCTGGGTTTTGATCTGGGTTTTGATTTGGGTCTAAGTCCTTGTCCTTGTCCTAGTCCCAGTTCAATTCTAGTTCTATTTGCAATTCTGAGTTCGAGTTTGGGTTTTAGTTCGGGTCGGAGTTCGAGTCCTGGTCTGAGTTTGGGTTCGTGTCCGGATTTCAATCTAGTTCCAGATCAGGCTCCGTGTATGGGTTCGGGTCTGGAGTTCAGTCTAGGTCCAGATCAGGCCCCGGGTATGGGTTCGCGTCCTGGGTCTTGGTTTAGGTTGGGTCCGAGTCCCAATTTCCAATCCCGATCTGGGCCTGGATTCAGTTCGGTGTCTAAGTCCTTGGTTCTGATCTTGGTCTGGGTTCGAGTTTGGGTCTAGGTCCGAGTATATCATTGGGTTTGATTCTAGGTGTGGGTGTTCGAGTTCGGGTCCGAGTCTGTGTTCGGGTTTGTGTCCAGATCTAGACCTCGATATGGCTCTAGGTTCGATTCCAGGTCCAAGTTCGGGTCCCCAGTGTGGGTCCAAGTTTGGATCTGGGTCAGGATCTCGGTCCAGATCTAGGACCAGAATTTTGTTCCCAGTCTGGGTCTTGGTCCGAATCCAATTTCGTATCCGGATCCCTATCTAGGTCCGAGTCTATGTTTGGGATCGGTTCCCAGATTTAGGTCCAAGTCCGAGTCTCAGTTTCGGTCTGGGTACACAACCGTGTCCGGGCCCGAATTCCAGTCTCAGTTTGGGTCTGAGGCTAGGATTGTGTTCGATTCTAGGTTTTGGGTCCGGGTCCTGGTCACGGCCCAAGTCTTGTTCTAGGGTCTTGGTTCGGCGATTCTTTTTCAGGTTCTAATTTTGGGTCCCATGTCTAGGTCAGGGTTCAGGTTTTGTTCTTTGTCGGGTCCACTTTTGGGTTTGGGACTGGGTTCAAGTCAGGGTGTGGGTTCGGGTCCTTGTCACGGTTCGGGTCCACGGCTGGGTCCCAAATCCAGACACCGACTACGGGTTTTATCCAAGTCCTGGGTCCAGATCCGGATCCCAATCTCGGGTCCCAGTCTGGTTCCATTTCTGGTGCCAGGTCACGAGCTGGGTCCTAAGTTAGACTTCGGGTCTGGGTCGGGTACTAGGTCCCGGTCCTTGTTCTGTTTCCCGGGTCCCTATCCTGATTCTGTGTCCAGGTCTCGGTTATTGTGTGGGTTTGGGTCCCGGTCAAGGTTCGGGTTCGAGTCCTTGTCTCGGTTCGGGTTTAGGTCTCTGTTTGGGTTTTGATCTGGGTTTGGCTTTGGGTTTAGGTCCTTGTCCTGGTCCTATTCCAAGTTCGGTTCTAGTTCCATTTGCGATTCTGAGTTAGAGTATGGGTTTGAGTTCGGGTCGGAGTTCGAGTCCTAGTCTGAGTTTGGGTTCGGGTCCGGATTTGAGTCTAGGTCCAGATCAGGCTCCGGGTGTGGGTTTCCATCCTGGGTCTTGGTCTAGGTTGGTCCGAGTACCAAGTTCCAATCGAGATCTAAGTCTGGATTTAGTTCTGGGTCTAAGTCCTTGGCTCTGATCCTGGTCTGGGTTCACCTTATCAATTGCTTGTCTATTTGATTTATAAATTCATCTGAAACCCTTTTCAGATACTTGATCCTGTTTATTGTGTTGTCAACACTTTGGAAAGTAAACATGACTATGTGAATAAAGTTTCCTAGATTTATTAGACATAGCGTTTTACTGATATGATAATCTACGACAGAGTTTACTTCCATTTGGAGAAATGATATGCTCTTTCCAGAGCATTGGTTAAAGTAAAGCTCAGGTTGGGTGCATGGAGTATGCATCGGAAGGGACCGATATTGAACTTTGACTTAGATTTATTAAACTTACCGTAATATCTATTCAACTCAATATCGCCTAGTTGATCCTAGATCAAATGATCTTAATCCTGTTATGATTAGGCTCAATCTCAAGAGGCTATTCGTGTTCTTTCATTTGTTAGTTAAGCCTACTTTTAGGTCAGGGTGATACGTACATTTTGGGAACACGGTAGTGCAATTGAGTGGGAGCGCTAACATAAACATGGAATCTATAACTTCTATCTGGCGAATAGTAAGTAAAGGATGATCTCCTTCGAGCTTGACCAAACAAAAATAAATGGTGGAGTACTCATTTCAAATAAGCTGAAATATCATTTATACGGGGTTAAGTGTTTTAAGGATAAAATACATTGTAGGGTGTAACGGTAATCTAATCCCTTTGTAGTGTAGATCATTCATATAGAGGATCATTGATCAAATTAGGATTATAACAATGGATAACTAATGATGTGTCTATATGGTGGAACATATAGAGCATTCTATATACTGAGAGTGCAATTCTAAGTTCTACGCGTGGATTCAACGAAGAATTAATAAGTCAGTGAATTTAGGTTATAAATTCTTGATCTGCTTATTGGAAGCTCGGTTATATAGACCAATGGTCCCCCCACTAGTTGAGATAATATTGCTTGTAAGACTCATATAATTGGTTGTGATTAATCAATTATAATTCTCAAATTAGACTATGTCTATTTGTGATTTTTTCACAAAGTAAGGGCGAAATTGTAAAGAAAGAGTTTTAGGGGGATATTTGTTAATTATGATACTTTGTATGGTTCAATTAATAAATATGATAAATGAAAATATTATTTAATAATTATTTATAGTTATTAAATAATAAGAATTGACATTTAAATGGTTGAATTTGAAAATTGGCATTTTTGAGAAAATGAGATGCAGAAATGATAAAACTGAAAAATTCAAAAAGTGAGGCCCAATTCCATATTGCCTAGGGCTGGCCACTTTTATAGCATTTATCATTTTATATTTTCATTATTTTAATGCCAAATAATTCAAACCTAACCCTAGTGGAATGCTATAAATAGATAGTGAAGGCTTCAGGAAATTTATACTTAACTTTCTACTTTTCATTCAGAGAAAAACCTGTGCCTTCTCTTTCTAAACCCTAGCCGCCACTTCTCTCTCTCTCTTCTTCCTTGAGATTTCGAACCACTTAGTGATTAGAGTAGTGCCCACACACAGCAAGTGATACCTCAATCATAGTGAGGAAGATCGTGAAGAAAGACTTTCAACAAGAAGGAGTTTCAGCACTAAAGAAGGAGAGAAAGAGATCCATGTTCAGATCTTGATAATACTCTGCGACAGAAAGGATACAAGGGTTAGAGATATATGAACGGAAGGAGTCATATTATTCCGCTGCACCCAATGTAAGGTTTCTCATACTTTATCTGTGTTTATTTCATAATCGTTTTAGAAGTTCATATTTAGGGTGTTAATCAACATACTTGTGAGTAGATCTAAGATCCTGGTAAAATAATTTCCAACACCAGTCTGGTTCCATTTCTGGTGCCAGGTCACGAGCTGGGTCCTTGGTTCAAGTTTGGGTTTGGGTCGGGTACTAGGTCTCGGTCCTAGTTCTGTTTCCCAGGTCCCTATCTTGATTCTGGGTCCAGGTCCTGGTTATTGTGTGGGTTCGGGTCCCGGTCTAGGTTCGGGTTCGAGTCCTAGTCTCGGTTCGGGTTTAGGTCTCTGTTTGGGTTTTGATCTGGGTTCAGCTTTGGGTTTAGGTCTTGGTCATGATCCTATTCCTAGTTCGATTCTAGTTCTATTTGCGATCCTGAGTTCGAGTTTGGGTTTAAGTTCGGGTCGGAGTTGGAGTCCTGGTCTGAGTTTGGGTTCGGGTTCGGATTTGAGTCTAGGTACAGATCAGGCTTCGGGTGTGGGTTTGCGTCCTGGGTCTTGGTCTAGGTTGGGTCCGAGTACCAAGTTCCAATCCCAATCTTAGTCTGGATTCAGTTCTTGGTCTAAGTCCTTGGCTCTGATCCTGGTCCGGCTTCGAGTTTAGGTCCGAGTCCGGTTCTAGGTTTGGGTCTGATTCTAGGTATGGGTGTTAGAGTTCGAGTCTGAGTCTGTGTCCGGGTTTGTGTGTAGGTCTGGACCCCGATTCGGGTCTAGGTTCGGTTCCAGGTCCAAGTTTGGGTCCCGAGTGCGGGTCCAAGTTTGGGTCTGGGTCAAGATCTTGGTCCAGATCTAGGAACAGCATTTTCATCCCACTCTCGGTCTTGGTCCGAGTCCAGGTTCGTATCTTGATCCCTATCTAGGTCCAAGTCTGTGTTCGGGATCGGGTTCTAGATTTACGTCAAGGTCCGTGTCTCAGTTCCAGTCTGGGTACACGACCGTGTCTGGGCTCGAGTTCCAGTCTCAGTTTGGGTTTGAGGCTAGGTCTCTGTTCGGTTCTAGGTCTAGGTCTGGGCCCTGGTCACGGTCCTAGTCTTGTTCTATTGTCCTGGTTCGGCAATTCTTGTTCAGGTTCTAATTTTGGGTCCTAGGTCTAGGACTGGGTTCGAGTTTGGTTCTTCGCCTGGGTTCTGGTCCTAGTCTGAATCCCAGAACTAGACACCGACTACTGGTCTGTTCCAGGCCCCCTTACGTGAAACACGAGTCAAATCTGGATCACTGTCACGAGTCTCGGTCTGGTTCTGGTTCAGGTTCCATTTCTTAGTTTGGGTTCGAGATCGAGATTGGGGTGCGGTTCTAGGTTCCGACCCTGGTTCTGTGTCCCTAGTCTGGTTCCATGTTTCGGTTTGAGTTCAGGTTCAAGTTCGGGTCCCGAGTCAAGGTTTGGAGTTCGGGTGGTGGTCCGGTTACGGTTCTTGATCTATGTCCAATTTCAGTTATGATTCCAAGTCCAAGTCCTAGTTCCAGTCCCGGTCAACTTCCGGTTTTGGTTCCAATTTTGGGTCATAGGGTACGGGTTCGGGTCCACTTTTGTGTTTGGGACTTGGGTCAGGTCTGGGTGTGGTTTGGGTCCTTGTCAGGGTTCGGGTCTAGGGCTTGGTCCAAAATCCAGACACTGACTACGGGCTTTGTCCAAGCCCAGCGTCCAGATCTGGATCCCAATCTCGGGTCCCCGTCTGGTTCCATTTCTGGTGCCGCGTCATGAGCTGGGGCGTAGGTTCAAGTTCGGGTCTTGGTCGTGTACTAGGTCCCAGTCCTAGTTCTGTTTCCCAGTTCCATATCTTGATTCTGGGTCCAGGTCCCGGTTATTGTGTGGGTTTGAGTCCCGGTCTAGGTTTGGGTTCGAGTCCTAGTCTCAGTTCGGGTCTAGGTCTCTGTCTGGGTTTTGATCTGGGTTCGGGATTGGGTTTAGGTCCTGGTCCTAGTCCTAGTGCTAGTACGGTTCTAGTTCCATTTGCGATTCTGAGTTCGATTTTAGGTTTCAGTTCGGGTCAGAGTTCGAGTCCTGGTCTAACTTTGGTGTCGGGTCCAAATTTCTAACTAGGTCTAGATCAGGCTCCGGGTGTGGGTTCGCATCCTATGTCTAGCTCTAGGTTGGGTCTGTTGGAAATTATTTTACCAGGATCTAGATTTACTAACAAGTATGTTGGATTAACATCCTAATATGAATTCTAAAACAATGAAAATAAACACATATAAAGTTAGAAAACCTTACAGTGGGTGCAGCGGAATAATATGTCTCCTTCCGTTCAGATCTCTAGCCCTTGATTCCTTTACGTAGCGAGCATCACCAAGATGCCGAACACGGATCTTCTTTTCTCCTCCTTTGATGCAGAAATTCCATAGTCTTCCATACTATGATTGAGATACCACTTGATGTGTGTGGGCACTACTCATCACTCAAGGGAATTCGAAAAACAGAGAAGGAAGAAAGAAAGAGAGAGAGTGGCGGTTTCATAGTGTTTGAGAGAATAAACTGTAAAGTGTCTGTCTCAAACCTGAAGCCTTTACCTTCTATTTATAGAATACCACATAGGGTTAAAGTTGAATTATTTGGCATTTAAAAATGAAAAATAAAATGAGAAATAGAAGCATTAAGTGGCCGACCATTCATTGAGGGAAACAAATCCTTCCACTTTTCAAACTTTCCTATTTCATCATTTCTAGTTTCCCATTTTCTCAAAATTGCCAATTCTCTCTTTCAACTTCATAAATGTCAAATCTAATTATTTAATAACTATAATTAATTATTAAATAATATATTGTCATTTATTTTATTTATTAATAAAAACTAATCAAAGTTTCCCAATTAATAAATATACCACTTTAAACTCTCTATTCTTGTTTTACCCTTGCTTAGTGAAAATTCATAAAGTAGACATAGTCTAACTTTTAGAATTATAATTGATTAATTAAAATCAATTAACTGAGTCTTACAAGTAGTATGGCCTCAACTAGTATGGGGACCATGGGTCTATATAACCGAGCTTCCAATAAGTCGAACCGAATTTACCAAGTAAAATCCCTAACTTATTAATTCCTCATTGAATCCACACTTAGAACTTGGAATTGCACTCTCAGTCATATAGAAACGTTCTATATGTTCCACGATATAGACACGTCATCAGTTATCCATTGTTATAACCCTAATGTGATCAATGATCCTCTATATAGATGATTTACACTGTACAGGATTAAATTACCGTAACACCCTACAATGTATTTTATCCTTAAAACACTTAACCCTGTATAAATGATATTTCACCTAAGTGAAATGAGATCTCCACCATTTATCTTCGTTTGGTTAAGCTCGAAGGAAATCATCCTTTACTTCTATTTGCCAAATAGAAGCTACAGATTCCATATTTATGTTAGCGCTCCCCCACTCAATTGCACTACCGTGTTCCCAAAATGTAAGTATCACCCTGACCCAAAAGTAGGCTTAACTAACAAATCAAAGAACACGAGTAACACTCTTGAAATTGAGCCTAACCATATCAGGATTTCGATCATGTGATCTAGGATCAACTTATGTTATTGAATTGAATAGATGTTTACGGTAAGTTTCAAAATCTAATTCAAAGTTCAATATCGGTCCATTCTAATGCATACTCCATGCATCCGATACTGGTAAACTTTGCCAATGTCCTGGAAAGGACATAACACTTTTCCAAGGTGTAAGAATACCTATCGCTGATTATACCATGTCAGTCTAAATCCAGTGTTCTGACAAATCAGGGAATCAACTTTTGAACATATAATAAAGATTATATTCCACTGTGCTGACAACACTATAATCTTTAACCAACTCATATAATTCATACATTATATACACATATAATCATGAAATAAATCATGTGAACCATGCAACATAAAATGTTATTTCTGATCTTTATTAATAAGTAAATCTGATTATATGAAATGAGTTTTATTTAGGGCATAAAACCCAACAAACTCCCACTTGCACTAATATAAAACAAAAAGTGCATTTCAAATAATCATTAACACCTTGATATACAAATCAAGTGTAATAGTAGTAAACTCCTCGTAATGGGATCTGACAGGTTGAATTAAACACAACCTCTTCTCCACCATTACTCTTCCTTAATCACAAAATCCTTGATAATGTGAAATTCCTCTCTATATGTCTACTCTTTTGGGATACTGGATTCTATACTTTTGGGCAACTACTCTTTTGTTATACAGGAAGTAACCCTAGTAGTTAAGGCAAGTTGGAACACTGCCACAAATGTATAGAACTTTCCTTAGGTTTGAATAAGTATCTTTCTGCAACTTTTAACATTCGGTCTCTCTGGTAGACCAAGAGATTTCAGATAGGTTTTTACACTTCTCCAAAATCGCTACTCCACCCCCAAAGTAATCACCATCTCATCAGCAGACTTTCTAGCACAAAGGCAAGTCTTGAAATCTGATGTGGTGTAGTCTAAGAGTTTCAAAACCACCCTTATTGACTAACATATAGTTCCTCTTCTTAATCTTAAGATTTACTTGATTGTCTTCCAATGTTCCTCTCCTGGATTAATCTGATACCTACTCATTACTCCCACTCAACAGTAGGTGTCTGGTCTAAGGCATACTAAAGCATATCTGAGACCTCTCACTGTTGATTCAAGAAATTCTTTCATGGCTTTATCTTCTCTGGAATAGTTGAGACTTTTCCTTAGATAAATAAAATCTATATCTAAGAAGTTGTGAAGCTTCTATAGATTGCCATTGGAAAGAAAATGCTTCAGCATCTCATGCTTGCATTAGAGTAAGTAATTACCAGGTATACCACAAACCATAGGTTTAGATAAACTCAAACCTACAATACTAGGAACAGGAAGTTTTGTTAAGTCCATTGAATAGACTTATTAACGAAAATTTCCTTTCATGTCCTTGTAATAGAAAACTTTAGGTTACTCCATGTGAATGGATCAAACCATAGTTCTATTGGCTTTCTTCTTAGTTTCTTATCTTGACAATCCATTACTTGTTTAAACTCACAATGGATTTTAATCACTAGTGTCTTCCAAGTTATAACAAGGTGAGTTCCTTGAAACTCTCCCACTACGACAAGGTACCGTGAACTATGTCAAAGAAAACTAAATGGTATAGACCTCTTCAGTTGTGTTAAGACAACAGAGGCAGTGGGATCATCTTGTAAAATAAGATGATAGAACACTTTTGGAATCAAGAAAAAAAATATCTCCTTTATTTGCTACTTTATTTTCAGACTTAGTCATTTTCTTAGAAAAGTAGTATTTGTTTAAACAAACACTTTCTTATCTAATGACTATGGGATGCTCCACCCCTAATCACTTAGAATAGCTAACAAACATGCAAACCAGGGTTAGCAGTTCTAGCTTTTCTTAAGATTTCGATTAGGTCATCCATGAATCTAGTAATGATTTACATTAAGTATACAACCATTACATCATTCTGAAATTTTATTACCATAGAAGGATTCAGGCAACGACTAGTAACTAATCATCAATATGCAACTCGAATTTCTGGGGAGGTAATTTTGGATATAATTCAAAATCAAATTAATGATCTTTGAACTGCATATCTACTAACTTTTTCTCCACCCTATCAATTCGCAAGATCTTTAACCACTTACCATTACTAGAAATTCATGAAATTTTTCAAACATTTCAAATTTCTTTTGCATAAGGTAAAATCTAGAGTGGTCGTTTTAAGAATACAACGAAAACTCATATCCACCCCTGAATGTACATCCATCTGCGAATGAGATGAAATTACTTTCAGTGGATATAGGCATATTAACTCTTTGCAGAGAATGATCTTGTCAAAACCACTATGAACAAGATACAAATGCCATAGATTTATAACATATGTGGTTGTATCTTTTGATGACTTAAGTTTAGTTACAACAAAGAGTTCTTAGAATAGTGCAAGTGGATTCTGGTCACAGAATACTAAACTCATACAGTTTAAATCCATTGAAAGAAAATGGTTATGAAACACTTGTGAAAGTGTAACTGTATAATTAGTAATTCTCTCTTGGACCACCACTACTAATCTAACTCTATGATTTGCCTATACAAGTAGGAGATATCTAAGATTGAGGATTTATATCATTTTGGGATAGAATTCCGGGAATATAATCATATGCGTCATCTAATTTCTTAAGAGAAAATAAGACTTTATATGATTTATAGACCATTCATCCAATGATATGTCATTAAGCTAATTCGAAATGAATAAGCTAAGAGGAATTAGGATAATTTCGTTTTAAATAAGAAACCAACGATGCTCCAATTAGCGAGAGTCAAAGTAATCTTATTTATACAATCTTCTTGTTTCATATTGTAAAACACTAGTCTAAAGTGTCATCAATTGATGAACAACTAGATGTTGCATATACAATATTTATCTTTCGAGATCTAACACTATTATGTTAGTCTAATGGTGAAAATCCATTAGGGATTTATCTCATTAGAAAAACAAATCAAGTTAGACCAACAATGAAGATTCGAAATTAAACTACAATTTAATAACAGAAAATAACATGGTTCAATACAAATTCATACACAATTCAGAAATTATCAAGCACATAGCAAGTAGGAATGACAAGTGAAAATACTAAAACATACAATCCTAAATAATTTCCAAGGTTTTCAACAAACTGATATCAGTGTCCCGTTTAGGCGAGAGTCAAAGCTACCATCCATTGAATAGAGTTGTCAGCTCATCTAAAATGTCAAACATTCTAGCAACCTTTTATTCGATCAACATTTGAATCCGCGTTGTCCCGTTTAGGCGAGAGTCAAGGCTATTCTATCTTATGAGCTTCCACCATTGTTTCATATTCTTGCAAGTCTTATACAGTCGCCACCATTAGGGTGAGCATAAACTATATAAAAAAAAAACTTACAAGATTACTTATCTTTCGAGATTAAACGGTGCTAACTTGCTAATGAACATTCCTCCATTAGGGAGGATTACTCACTAAAACAATAGCTATGTAAAACCAACAATGGAGATCGAATATCCTTATAATAAAGCTCATTATTTAATGAAGGGTGTATTTTCTTCTAATATTTATTTTAATCCATTTATTTTAAATATATATATTTATTTAATTAAAATTTCCAATTTAGAATGAAAAATTCCAAATATAAATTTTAATTTAATATTTATAAATTATACTTAGATAGATAAATAACGTGAATTATTTCCATCTTAGTAATAATTTCCATAAATATTTAGAAAATTATTCAATTTAAGTTGTTTCAAAATTAATTTGAATTAATTTACAACTCAAATTTAATTTTCTATAAATATATAATGCATTTTCGAAAATGCTTTAAAATAAAATAAAATAAATGCTGGAAAATTACTCTAATTTTATGTTGGCCCAAAATTAATTAATAAAAATTAATTTTCAACAAAAAATATAATTTTCCTATTTAATTAAATATCTAAGAAAAATTTCAAATATTTAAGTATCATGATTAAAAAATCAACTTAAATATTAATTTTCTATTTAATTTAATATACTAGAAAAATACTTCAAGCAAAACAGATAATATTTATCTAGACTTTCATAGACTAATTAATCCAATTTCTAATAATAATATATTTTAGTTCATTTATTTTAATTAACCATCAAATGAAAAAGTCACTGATTTAAGTTGGTCCAAAATTAAATAAATAATTTTCAACTTTAATCTATTTTTCAAATAAAATTCGAAATTTCTGCATTAAAGAAATGCAATTTCAAAATTTTTGGAAATGATTAATAAAATAAAATAAAATATATTTTGAAAATTATTCAAACTTAAGTTATTCTGAAATAAGATTCCAAACTTAAAATAATTTTCAACTTTAATTAAATAACATGAAAATAACAATATTAAAGTATCATGATGAAAATCAACTTTAGATATTGAAATTTTCAATTTAATTAAATGTATTAAATTCAAGAAATAAATAATTAAGTAAAGAGGAAACTTAATTATTAATTCTAGTTTAATACTAGGAAAATATTCTAAACTTAGATTGTACCAAAATTAATTAGGAAACAATTAATTTCACAATCAATGATATTTTCCTATTTAATATTAGAAATAATAACTAGTACTAGAAATAACTATCTAGAATATATCATTGACTAAGTGTTTTTCTAAAATTAACTTTAAAATATTACAATGAAAAATAAATTTCATATATTTTAAAAGTTAATTATGTTGCTAATTCAATTTTAATTAGGTTAGACTAATATAATTAACCTAATACAATTATTTAAATAAGGCAAATGGGCCTTCACAATTGGGGTAGTTCATGTGAGGGGAGAGTTTGGGTTCAGTATGTCGTACCCACTTCTATGGCCCCCAACTCTCACACAAGGCCCAAAAGAGAGAAATTTAACCTTAAAATAAACAATTGTTATTCATTGAATAAGCCCAAATCTAATTGGACCTAAATTAATTTCCTTATGTCAAAATTTATTTTAGCAACCTAGTCCATTTACTTAGTAAAAACTTAAATGGGCTCCCTATATGTATCTAAGCCCAATAGCAAACATATAGGCTCACACAGGTCAAATGATTTGGATGGACCCTATCATGTTACTAGGTTTACACAGATGAAAGAAGTACAAAATTTACCTGTTACAAATTATTTATAAGATCTATCGTCAATTGGACTATGATTAAAATCAGATCAATGGATCATGATCTGTCAACAAGTTAATCATAGCAATTAAGATCAGATAAATAATAGGTTTGTTAAAAAGTTTTGAATAAACAATATAAACAAACATTGTCCATGTAACAGATGTGAATCAAGATATTAATATAATTAAATTATTATTCTTAAACTAACCAAATAAAGGAAACTAATTTTAAAATATCTAGGTTTATTTGAATCAAATTAAATTAAATATCTAATAAGATCAATGATTTAAAAGGAAAGAATCTCCAATATCACTTTCAGATCTTATAATTTAATAAAATAAACCAATTTTAAAATAGATTTGGTTAAATAATAATTACCATAATTATATGTCAAAATATCTCAAATTAAGCAATATTCAAATCTCTACAAACATATCTATGTTATTTAAATATTTAAGATATGATTTATAAATTTCTAATAAGGAAAAAATGATATATATAGAAAAAATATCATTTTTATACTTATAATTTATAAATAATTAAATATTTAACAAAATAATAAATTTTTGAATTTGAAAAACATTATGGTAAGTATATCTATAAAAATATCTATGTTAATTTCAAATTTATTAATTATTTAATTTGCCATATAAGATAATTTTAATATAATATTTTAAATAAAAAGACAAAGTTATCTTTTAATTTAAAATATCTTAAATATCAAAATATCTAATCTTATAATTAAATAATAAATAAATATTAAAGAAGTTAACAAATTTTTAAATCTGACCATAATAGGAAATATTTAAAAATTGGAAACAATCCAAAATAGAAATATTTAAAATTGGAAATATTTCAAATTGAAAATATTTAAAATTGGAAACATTTCAATTTAGAAATATTTTAAATTGGAAAAATAAAATTTGGGAAACAATCCCTTGAAAAAATTGGATTTTTGGGGAAAAAACCCCAAAAATCGCAATTTTGGGAAAAGCCGGCAAAATTTGCACGAGCGACGGATAAGTGCAAAATGGGCCTTACGCGGGCGGATGGGAGGAATTGCAGCCCCATGCAGAAAACTCGGCGGGCTGCGGGATTCCCGGGCGAGACGCACGGGCATGCTCTGAGTGATTGGCCGAGGGTGCGCGCGCGGATGGAAGTTGTACGAAGCACACAGTGCACGTGTGCACCTAGCTTCCACAGCCATCATTCCCGATTTTCCAAAAATCATATCTTTCTCAATTTTTATCGGAATCGAGTTCCGTAAAAAACAAAATTGCTTAATTTTTCACAAGGAATCCAAATAAAATATTTTCAAAAATTGAAAAAATATATTTCATGGAAAAATTTCGTACAACATAAACATTCATCACATAAGCACATAAACCAACATGAAACCATCCAAATCAACACAGAAACATGCATTCATCGTTTTAATTCATATTACATGAAAGTAAATCATTACCATGGCTCTAGTGCCAGTTGTTGGAAATTATTTTACCAGGATCTAGATTTACTAACAAGTATGTTGGATTAACATCCTAATATGAATTCTAAAACAATGAAAATAAACACATATAAAGTTAGAAAACCTTACAGTGGGTGCAGCGGAATAATATGTCTCCTTCCGTTCAGATCTCTAGCCCTTGATTCCTTTCTGTAGCAGAGCATCACCAAGATCTGAACATGGATCTTCTTTTCTCCTCCTTTGATGCAGAAATTCCATAGTCTTCCATACTATGATTGAGATACCACTTGATGTGTGTGGGCACTACTCATCACTCAAGGGAATTCGAAAAACAGAGAAGGAAGAAAGAAAGAGAGAGAGTGGTGGTTTCATAGTGTTTGAGAGAATAAACTGTAAAGTGTCTGTCTCAAACCTGAAGCCTTTACCTTCTATTTATAGAATACCACATAGGGTTAAAGTTGAATTATTTGGCATTTAAAAATGAAAAATAAAATGAGAAATAGAAGCATTAAGTGGCCGGCCATTCATTGAGGGAAACAAATCCTTCCACTTTTCAAACTTTCCTATTTCATCATTTCTAGTTTCCCATTTTCTCAAAATTGCCAATTCTCTCTTTCAACTTCATAAATGTCAAATCTAATTATTTAATAACTATAATTAATTATTAAATAATATATTGTCATTTATTTTATTTATTAATAAAAACTAATCAAAGTTTCCCAATTAATAAATATACCCTTTAAACTCTCTATTCTTGTTTTACCCTTGCTTAGTGAAAATTCATAAAGTAGACATAGTCTAACTTTTAGAATTATAATTGATTAATTAAAATCAATTAACTGAGTCTTACAAGTAGTATGGCCTCAACTAGTATGGGGACCATGGGTCTATATAACCGAGCTTCCAATAAGTCGAACCGAATTTACCAAGTAAAATCCCTAACTTATTAATTCCTCATTGAATCCACACTTAGAACTTGGAATTGCACTCTCAGTCATATAGAAACGTTCTATATGTTCCACGATATAAACACGTCATCAGTTATCCATTGTTATAACCCTAATGTGATCAATGATCCTCTATATAGATGATTTACACTGTACAGGATTAAATTACCGTAACACCCTACAATGTATTTTATCCTTAAAACACTTAACCCTGTATAAATGATATTTCACCTAAGTGAAATGAGATCTCCACCATTTATCTTCGTTTGGTTAAGCTCGAAGGAAATCATCCTTTACTTCTATTTGCGAAATAGAAGCTATAGATTCCATATTTATGTTAGCGCTCCCCCACTCAATTGCACTACCGTGTTCCCAAAATGTAAGTATCACCGTGACCCAAAAGTAGGCTTAACTAACAAATCAAAGAACACGAGTAACACTCTTGAAATTGAGCCTAACCATATCAGGATTTCGATCATGTGATCTAGGATCAACTTATGATATTGAATTGAATAGATGTTTACGGTAAGTTTCAAAATCTAATTCAAAGTTCAATATCGGTCCATTCTAATGCATACTCCATGCATCCGATACTGGTAAACTTTGCCAATGTCCTGGAAAGGACATAACACTTTTCCAAGGTGTAAGAATACCTATCGCTGATTATACCATGTCAGTCTAAATCCAGTGTTCTGACAAATCAGGGAATCAACTTTTGAACATATAATAAAGATTATATTCCACTGTGCTGACAACACTATAATCTTTAACCAACTCATATGTTCTGGACTTAAAAAGAATTCATACATTATATACACATATAATCATGAAATAAATCATGTGAACCATGCAACATAAAATGTTATTTCTGATCTTTATTAATAAGTAAATCTGATTATATGAAATGAGTTTTATTTAGGGCATAAAACCCAACAGGGTCTGGGTCCCAAGTTCCAATCCCGATCTGAGTCTGGATTAAGTTTTGGGTCTAAGACCTTGGTATTGATCCTGGTCTTTGTTCGAGTTTGGGTGCTGGTCCGGGTCTAGCTTTGTGTCTGATTCTAGGTGTGGGTGTTTGAGTTCGGGTTCGAGTCTGTGTCCATGTCTGTGTCCATGTTTGGACCCCGATCTGTGTCTAGGTTCGAGTCCAGGTCCAAGTTCGGGTCCCGAGTGCAGGTCCAGATCATGGTTAGGATCGTCGGTCTAGATCTAGGTCCAAGTCTGTGTTTGGGATCGGGTCCCAGATTTAGGTCTAGGTTCGGGTCTCAGTTCCGAACTTGGTACACGACCCTGTCCGGCCCAAGTTCCAATCTCAGTTTGGGACTGAGGCTAGGTCTGCTTTCGGTTCTTGGTCTGGGTTCGGGTGCTGGTCACGGTCCTAGTCTGGTTCTAGGGTCCTGGTTCGGCGATTCTTGTTCAGGTTCTAATTTTGGGTCCCAGGTCTAGGTCTTGACACCGACTGCGGTACATTCCGAGCCCGGGTGCCGAATCCTGAGTCAAGATCTGGATCACTGTCACGAGTCTCGATCTGGTTCTTGTTCAAGTCCCAAGTCCCATTTCTGAGTTTGCGCTCGGGATCGAGATTGGGGTGCGGTTCTAGGTCCCGACCCTAGTTCTTTGTCCCTAGTCTGGTTCCATGTTTGGGTCTGAGTTCAGGTTGGGGTTCGGGTACCGAGTCCAGGTTTGGGTTGGGATCCGGGTTCGGCTCTCAATTCGGTCTAGGTCCGATTTGGAGTCCGGGTCCTTATCCGGTTACAGTTCTGGATTTAGGTCCAATTTCAATTATGATTCCAAGTCCAAGTCCTAGTTCCAGTCCTGGTCAACTTCCGGTTTTGGTTCTGATTTTGGGTCACAGGGTACTGGTTCGGGTCCACTTTTGGGTTTGGGACAGGGTTCAGGTCCGGGTGTGGGTTCGGGTCCTTGTCAGGGGTCGGGTCCAGGGCTTGCTCCCAAATCCAGACACCGACTACGAGTTTTGTCCAAGCCCTGGGTCCAGATCCGGATCCCGATCTCGGGTCCCAGTCTAGTTCCATTTTTGGGGTCGGGTCACGTGCTAAGTCCTTGGTTCAAGTACGGGTCTGGATCGGGTACTAGGTCCCGGTCCTAGTTCCATTTCCAAAGTCCCTATCCTTATTTTAGGTCTAGGTCCAGCTAATTGTGTGGGTTTGGGTCTCGGTCTTGGTTCGGGTTCGATACCTAGACTCGGTTCGGGTTTAGGTATTTGTCTGGGTTTTAAGGATAAAATACATTGAAGGTGTAACCGTAATTTAGTTCCTATTCAATGTAGATCATCTACTATTAGAGGGTCATTGATCAAATTAGGATTATAACAATGGATAATATATTGTGGAACATATAGAGCGTTCTATATGACTGAGAGTGCAATTCCAAGTTCTATGTGTGGATTCAATAAGGAATTAATAAGTTAGGGAATTTACTTGGTAAATTCAGTTCGACTTATTAGAAACTCGGTTATATAGGCCAATGGTCCCCATACTAGTTGAGACCATACTGCTTGTAAGACTCAGTTAATTGATTTTAATTAATCAATTATAATTCTAAAGTTAGACTATGTCTACTTTATGAATTTTCACTAAGCAAGGGCGAAATCGTAAAGAAAAGAGCTTCTAGATTTTATTTATTAATTAAGAGACTTTATATGTCTAATTAATAAATATATTAAATGACAATATTATTTAATAATTAATTTTTAGTTATTAAATAATTAGAATTGGCATTTAAATGGTTAAATTGGAAAATTGGCATTTTTGAGAAAATGAGATTGAGAAATGACAAAATGGCAAAATTGCAAAGTGAGGCCCATTATCCACTAATATAGTCGGCCACTCTTTATAGGGTTTACCTATCTAGACACCAACTATGGGTTTAGTCCAAGCCCTTGGTCCAGATCCGGATCCCAATCTTGGGTCCCAGTCTGGTTCCATTTCTAGTGCCGGGTCACGAGCTGGGTCCTAGGTTCAAGTTCAAGTTTTGGTCGGGTACACGGTCCAAGTCCTAATTCTGTTTCCCAGGTCCCTATCCTGATTTTGGATCAAGGTCCCAGTTATTATGTGGGTTTGGGTCCCGGTCTAGGTTCGGGTTCGAGTCCTAGTCTCGGTTAAGGTTTAGGTCTATGTCTAGGTTTTGATCTGGGTTCGGGTTTTGGTTTAGGTACTGGTCCTGGTCCTAGTCCTTGTTCAGTTCTAGTTCCATTTGCAATTCTGAGTTCGAGTTTTGGTTTGAGTTCGGGTCGGAGTTCGAGTCTTGGTCTGAGTTTGGGTTCGAGTCCGTATTTCAGTCTAGGTCCAAATAAGGCTCCGGGTGTGGGTTCGCGTCCTGGGTCTTGGTCTAGGTTGGGCCCGAGTCCCAAGTTCCAATCCGTCCGAGTTTGGATTCAATTCTAGATCTATGTCCTTGGTTACGATCTGGTTTTGGTTCGAGTTTTGGTCTGGGTCCTGGTCTAGCTTTGGGTGTGATTCTAGGTGTGGGTTTGAGTTCGGGTCCGAGTCTGCGTCCGGGTTTGTGTCTAGGTCTGCACCCCGATCTGGGTCTACGTTCGGGTCCAGGTCCAAGTTCGGGTCCCGAGCGCGGGTCCAAGTTTGGGTTTGGGTCACGATCTCGGTCTAGATCTAGGTGAAGCGTTTCGATCCCAGTCTGGGTCTTGGTACGAGTCCAGGTTCGTATCCTGATCCCTATCTAGGTCCAAGTCTGTGTTTGGGATCGGGTCCCAGATTTAGGTCCAGGTACGGGTCTCAGTTCCGGTGTGAGTACACAACCGTGTCAGGGCTTGAGTTCCAGTCTCAGTTTGGGTCTGAGGCTAGGTCTGTGTTCGGTTCTAGGTGTCGGTCCGGGTCCTGGTCGCGGTCCTAGTCTTGTTCTAAGGTCCTGATTCGGCGATTCTTGTTCAGGTTCTCATTTTGGGTCCGAGCTCTAGGTCTCAGGTCGGGTTTGGTTCTTCGTTTGTGCTCTGGTCCTAGTCTGAGTCCTAGATCTAGACACCGACTACTTGTCTATTCCAGGCCCCGTTACCCGAATCTTGAGTCAAGATCTGGATCACTGTCACGGGTCTCGATCTGGTTCTTGTTCAGGTCCCAGGTCCCATTTCTAAGTTTGGGTTCGGGATCGAGACTGGGGTGCAATTCTAGGTATCGACCCTGGTTCTGTGTCCCTAGTCTGGTTCCATGTTTGGGTCTGAGTTCAGGTTCGTGTTCGGGTCCTGAGTCCATGTTTGGGTTGGGATCCGGGTCCGGCTCCCAATTTGGGTCTAGGTTTAATTTGGAGTCGAGGTCCTGGTCCGGTTACGGTTCTGGATCTAGGTCAAATTTTAGTTATGATTCCAATTCCAAGTCCTAGTTCCAGTCCTGGCAACTTCCGGTTTTGGTTCCAATTTTGGGTCACAGGTTACGGGCTCAAATCCACTTTTGTGTTTGGGACTGGGTTCAGGTCCGGGTGTGGGTTCGGGTCATTGTTAGGGTTCGAGTCCAGGGCTGGGTCCAAAATATAGACACCGACGACGGGTTTTGTCCAAGCACTGGGTCCAGATCCGGATCCCAATATCGGGTCCCAGTCTGGTTCAATTTCTGGGGCCGGGTCACGAGCTGGGTCCTAGGTTCAAGTTCGGGTCTGGGTCGGGTACTAGGTCCCGGTCCTAGTTCTGTTTCCCAGGTCCCTATCTTGATTCTGGGTTTAGGTCCTGGTTATTGTGTGGGTTTGGGTCCCGATCTAGGTTCTGGTTCGAGTCCTAGTCTCGGTTCGGGTTAGGTCTCTGTCTGGGTTTTGATCTGGGTTTGCGTTTGGGTTTAGGTCCTGGTCCTGGTCCTAGTTCTAGTTCGGTTCTAGTTCCATTTGAGATTCTGAGTTTGAGTTTGGGTTTGAGTTCGGGTCGGAGTTCGAGTCCTGATCTGAGTTTCAGTTCGGGTTCGGATTTCAGTATACGTCCAGATCAAGCTCCGGGTGGGGGTTCGCGTCCTCGGTCTTGGTCTAGGTTTGGTCCGAGTCCCAAGTTCCAATCCCGATCTGAGTCTTGATTCAATTCTGGTTCTAAGTCCTTAGTTCTTATCCTGGTGTTGGGTTTTGTGCCCTAAATAAAACTCATTTCAATATAATCAGATTTACTTATTAATAAAGATCAGAAATAACATTTTATGTTGCATGGTTCACATGATTTATTTCATGATTATTTATATAATGTATGAATTCTATTTAAGTCCAGAACATATGAATTTGTTAATGATTATAGTGTTGTTAGCACAGTGGAATATAATCTTAATTATATGTTCGAAAGTTTATTTCCAGATTTGTCAATTCACTGGATTTAGACTGGCATGATATAATCAACGATTGGTATTCTTACACCTTGGATAAGTGTTATGTCCTTTCCAGGGCAGTAGCAAAGTTTACCAGTATCGGATGTATGGAGTATACATCGGAAGGGACTGATATTGAACTTCGATTAGATTTGTTAAAATTTACAGTAATATCTATTCAATTCAATATCACCTGTTGATCCTAGATCAAATGATCTTAATCCTGATATGGTTAGGTTCGATCTCAAGAGTATTATACATGTTCTTTGATTTGTAGTTAAGCGTACTTTTGTGTCAGGGTGATACGTACATTTTGGGAACATGATAGTATAATTGAGTGGGAGCGCTAACATAAATATAGAGTCTATAACTTCTATAGGAATTTAGAAGGGAAACGATGATATCCTTTGAGCTTGGCTAAACAGAGATAAATGGTGGAGATCTCATTTCACTTCGCTAAAATATCATTTATACGGAGCTAAGTGTTTTAAGGATAAAATACATTGAAGGTGTAACGGTAATTTAGTTCCTATTCAATGTAGATCATCTACTATTAGAGGGTCATTGATCAAATTAGGATTATAACAATGGATAATATATTGTGGAACATATAGAGCGTTCTATATGACTGAGAGTGCAATTCCAAGTTCTATGTGTGGATTCAATAAGGAATTAATAAGTTAGGGAATTTACTTGGTAAATTCAGTTCGACTTATTAGAAACTCGGTTATATAGGCCAATGGTCCCCATACTAGTTGAGACCATACTGCTTGTAAGACTCAGTTAATTGATTTTAATTAATCAATTATAATTCTAAAGTTAGACTATGTCTACTTTATGAATTTTCACTAAGCAAGGGCGAAATCGTAAAGAAAAGAGCTTCTAGATTTTATTTATTAATTAAGAGACTTTATATGTCTAATTAATAAATATATTAATTGACAATATTATTTAATAATTAATTTTTAGTTATTAAATAATTAGAATTGGCATTTAAATGGTTAAATTGCAAAATTGGCATTTTTGAGAAAATGAGATTGAGAAATGACAAAATGGCAAAATTGCAAAGTGAGGCCCATTATCCACTAATATGGTCGGCCACTCTGTATAGGGTTTACCATTTATATTTTTTATTATTTTAATGCCATACAATTCTAACCTAAACCTAGATGGCATTTGATGGCTTCAAGAAACAAGGCAACACATCTTATTCTTTTTCAGAGAAAACCTAAGCCTCCTAGCCGCCCCTCTTCTTCTCTTTTCATCTCTTCAATTTCGAAATACCCTAGTGATAGAGTAGTGCCCACACACATCAAGTGGTATCTCAATCATAGTGTGGAAGATTGTGTAGAATCCAACCATCAAAGAAGGAGAGAAAGAGATCTAGGTTCAGATGTTGGTGATGCTCTGCTACAGAAAGGAATCAAGGGCTAGAGATCTCAACGGAACATGTTTATTTCATTGTTTTAGAACTCATATTAGGATGTTAATGAAACATACATGGTAGTAAATCTAGATCCTGGTAAAATATTTCCAACAAGTGGCACCAGAGCCATGGTAATGATTTACTTTCATGAAATATGAATTAAAACGATGGTTTGTGTTGATTTGGATGGCTTCATGTGGTTTATGTGTTATTTGATGAATGTATGTGTTGTACCGAACCTTTTTCCATAAAAAAATATTTTTTCTGTTTTAAAAAATATTTTATTTGGATTTCTTATGAAAAATTAAGCAATTTATGTTTTTACGGAACTTGATTCATACATTCATGTTATTACACCCAGACCGGAACAAAGACCCGTACCTGGACCTAAATCTGGGACCCGATCCCAAACACAGACTTGGACCTAAATAGGGATCCGGATATGAACCTGGACTCGGAGGAAGAACAAGACAGGGATCGAAATGCTGGACCTAGATTTGGACCGAGATCCTGACCCAGACCCAAACTTGGACCCACACTCGTGACTTGAACTTGAACCTAGACCAAGATCGGGGTCCAGACCTGGACACAAACCCAAACACAGACTCAGACCTGAACTCAAACACCCACACCTAGAATCAGACCCAAAGCTAGACCCAGACCCGGACCCAAACTCAAACCCAAACCAGGATTAGAACCAAGGACTTAGACCCAGAACTGAATCCAGACTCAGATCGGGATCGGAACTTGGAACTCGAACCCAACCTAGACGAAGACCCAGGAGGCGAACCCACACCCGGAGCGTGATCTGGACCTAGATTGAAATCTGGACTCGAACCCGAACTCAGTCCGGACTTGAACTACGACCCGAACTCAGAATCGCAAATGGAACTAGAACCGAACTAGGAATAGGACAAGGACCAGGACCTAAACCAAAACCCGAACCTAGATCAAAACCCAGACAGAGACCTAAACCCAAACCGAGACTAGGACTCGAACCCGAACCTAGACGGGGACCCAAACCCACACAATAACCGGGACCAGGACCCAGAATAAGGATAGGGACCTGGGAAACAAAACTAGGACCGGGACCTAGTACCCGATCCAGACCGGAACCAGACTACGAACCCGAAAGTGGTATCCGGATCCGGACCCAGCGCTTGGACAAAAGCTGTAGTCAGTGTCTGCATTTGGGACCCAGCCTTGGACCCAAACCCTGACAAGGACCGAAACCCACACCCGGACCTGAACCTAGTCCCAAACCCAAAAGTGGACCCGAACCCGTCCCCTATGACCTAAAATTTGAACCAAAACCGGACGTTGACCGGGACTGGAACTAGGACTTGGACTTGGACTTGGAATCATAACTGAAATTGGACCTAGATCCAGAACCGTAATCGGACCAGCACCCGGACTCAAAATCAGACCTAGACCCGAATTGGGAGCCGGACCCAAATCCCAACCCAAACTTGGACTCGAGAGCAAACCTGAACTCAAACCCAAACATGGAACTAGACTAGGGACACAGAACTAGGGTCGGGACCTAGAACTGCACCCCAGTCTCGATCCCGAACCCAAACTCAGAAATGGGACCTGGGACCTGAACAAGAACCAGACCGAGACCCGTGACAATGATCCTGATCTTGACTCGGGTTTCGGGTAACAGTTCCTGGAACAGACCAGTAGTCGATGTCTAGATCTGGGACTCAGACTAAGACCAAAACCCAAACGAAGAACCAAACCCGAACCCAGACCTAGACCTTGGACGCAAAATTAGAACCTGAACAAGAATCGCCGAACAAGGACCTAGAACAAGACGAGGACCGTGACCAGGACCTGCACCCAGACCTAAAACCGAACACAGACCTAGCCTTAGACCCAAACTGATACTGGAACTCGGCCCGGACACGGTCGTGTACGTCAGGACTAAGACCCGGACCTGGACCTAAATTGGAACCCGATCCAAAAACACAGACTTAGACCTAGATAGGGATCCAGATACGAACCTGGACTCGGACCAAGACCCAGACTGGGATGGAAATGCTGAACCTAGATCTAGACCGAGATCCTGACCCAGACCCAAACTTGGACTTGGACCCGAACCTAGACCCAGATCGGGGTCCAGACCTGGACACAAACCCGGACACAGACTCAGACCCGAACTCAAACACGCACACCTAGAATCAGACCCAAAGATAGACCAAGACCCAAACCCAAACTCGAACCCAGACCAAGATCAGAACCAAGGACTTAGACCCAGAACTAAATCCAGACTCAGATTGGGATTGGAACCCTGGACTCGGACCCAACCTAAACCAAGACCCTGGAGGCGAACCACACCCGGAGCCTGAACTGGACCTAGACTGAAATTAAAACCCGAACCCAAACTTAGACCAGGACTCGAACTCTGACCCGAACTCAAATAAAAACTCGAACTCAGAATCGCAAATGGAATTAGAACCGAACTAGGACTAGGACCTCGACCAGGACCTAAACCCAAACCCGGACCCAGATCAAAACCCAGACAGAGACCTATTCCCGAACCGAGACTAACCCAAACTTGGACTCGGGACCCGAACCCAAACCTGAACTCAGACCCAAAAATGGAACCAGACGAGGGACAAAGAACCAGGGTCGTGACCTAGAACCGCACCCCAGTCTCGATCCTGAACCCAAACTCAGAAATGGGACCTGGGACCTGAACAAGGACCAGATTGAGACCCGTGACAAAAATCCAAATCCTCACTCGAGTTTCGAGTAACGGTGCCTAGAACAGACCAGTAGTCGGTGGCTAGATCTGGGACTCAGAGTACGAACAGAACCCAGAAGAAGAACCAAACTCGAACCCAGACCTAGACCTGAACAAGAATCGCCGAACCAGGACCCTAGAACAAGACTAGGACCGTGACCGTGACCAGGACCCGGACCCAGACCTGAAACCGAACACAGACCTAGCCTCAAACCCAAAAACGGAGACTGGAACTCAGGCGCGGACACGATCGTGTACATAGACCGGAACTGAGACCCGGACCTGGACCTAAATCTGGGACCCGACCCCAAACACAGACTTGGACCTAGATAGGGATCCGGATACGAACCTTGACACGGACCAAGAACCAGACTAGGATCAAAATGCTGGACCTAGATCTGGACAGAGATCCTCACCCAGACCAAAACTTGCACATGCACTCGGGACCCGAACTATGACCTGAACCAGAACCTACACCCAGATCGGGGTCCCGACCTTGACACAAACCCAAACACAAACTCGGACCCGAACTCAAACCCACACCTAGAATCAGACCCAAAGCTAGACCCGGACCAAGACCAAAACTTGAACCTAGACAAGGATCAGAACCAAGGACTTAGACCCAGAACTGAATCCCGACTCAGATCAGGATTGGAACTTAGGACTCGGACCCAACCTAGACCAAGACCCAGGACGCGAACCCACACCCGGAGCCTGATGCGGACCTGGGCGAAATCCGGACCCGAACACAAACTCAGACCAGGACTCGAACTCCGACCCGAACTCAAACCCAAACTCGAACTTAAAATCGCAAATGGAACTAGAACCGAACTAAGACTAAGGCCAGGATAAGGACCTAAAGGCAAACCCGATCCCAGATCAAAACCTAGACAGAGACCTAAACCCGAACCGAGACTAGGACTCAAACCCCAACCTACAACGGGACCCAAACCCACACAATAACTGGGAAGTGGACCCAGAATTAGGATAGGGACCTTGGAAACAGAACTAGGACCGGGACCTAGTACCCGACCCAGACCCAAACCTGAACCTAGAACCCAGAACTGAATCCATACTTAGGTCGGGATTGGAACCATGGACTCGGACCCAACCTAGACCAAGACCGAGGATGCGAACCCACACCCAGAGCCTAAGGGTGTTCACAAAGTATTCGATCCAATCCAATCCAATCCGCAAAATGCGGATATCTGCACTTGTGCGGATTGGATTGGATTGAAAAATCTAAAATCCGCACACTTGTGCGGATTGGATGTTGTTTGACCTCAAAAAGTAATCGATCCAATCCAATCCGCACTTATTTCTATATATTTTTAAAAAATTATAATATATAATATATATTAATTAAAAAACGACACAAACTTCCCATTTCTTAATTTTTTTTAATAATATATTGAGTTGGTGTATTTTATTTATTTTATAAAAGATACATATACATAAATTTAAATATATATATACTAGTTTATTTATTTTAGTAATATATATATTTTAGTGTAAATCTAAAGATAAGTACATATATATATATTAGTTTGATTTGTATATAAATAGAGATGGAAATGGATTATTATTGGAGATTAAGAAACAATAGTCTTTTTTTAATTTTTTTTCTATGAAATATTAAATAATTTATTATTAAAAAGCTTAGATCCAAACTAACCGATCCAATCCGCACTATTGCGGATTGGATTGGATTGGATTTAAACTCTTATGCGGAATCGGATTGGATCTAAAATATGAAATCTGCACTTAGTGAGGATTGGATGTTGTTTGACCGAAAAAGTGCGGATTGGATAAGATGAACACCCCTACCAGAGCCTACTCAGGACCTTGACTGAAATCTGTACGCGAACCCAAACTCAGACCGGGACTCGAACTCTGACCCAAACTCAAACCCAAAGTCGAACTCAGAATCGCAAAGCCGAACTAGGACTAGGACCAGGACAAGGACCTAAAGCCAAACCAAAACCCAGATCAAAACCCAGACAGAGACCTAAACCCGAACCTAGACTAGGAGTCGAACCCCAACCTAGAACGGGACCCAAACCCACACAATAACTGGGACATGGACCCAGAATCAGGATAAGGACCTTGGAAAAAGAACTAGGACCGGGACCTAGTACCCGACCAAGACCCGATATTGAACCTAGGACCCAGCTCGTGACCCGGCACCAGAAATGGAACGAGACTGGGACTCAAGATTGGGATCCGGATTTGGACACAGGGCTTGGACAAAACCCGTAGTCGGTGTCTGGATTTGGGATCCAGCCCTGGACCCAAACCATGAAAGGACCCGAACCAACACCCGGACCTGAACCCAGTCCCAAACCGAAAAGTGGACCCGAACCCGTACTATGTGACCCAAAATTGGAACCAAAACCGGAAGTTGACCGGGACTGAAACTAGGACTTGGACTTGGAATCATAACTGAAATTGGACCTAGATCCAGAACTGTACCCGGACCAGGACCCGGACTCTAAACCAGACCTAGACCCGAATTGGGAGCTGGACTCGGATACCAACCCAAACCTGGACTCGGGACCCGAACCCGAACATGAACTCAAACCCAAACATGGAACCAAACTAGGGACACAGAACTAGGGTCGGGACCTAGAACCGCACCCCAGTCTCGATCCCGAACCCAAACTAAGAAATTGGACCTGGGACCTGAACCAGAACCAGAACGAGACCCGTGACAGTAATCCATATCTTGACTCAAGATTCGGGTAACGGGGCCTGGAACAGACCAGTAGTCGGTTTCTAGATCTGGGACTCAGACTAGGACTAGAACCCAGACAAAGAACCAAACCCGAACCCAGACCTAGACCTGGGAGCAAGACTAGGACCGTGACCAGGACCCGGACCCAGACCTAGAACCGAACACGTACCCAGACCAGAACTGAGACGCGGACGTGGACGTAAATCTTGGACCCGATCCCAAACACAGACTTGGACCTAGATAGGGATCCGGATACGAACCTGGACTCGGACAAAGACCCAGACTGGGATCGAAATGCTGGACCTAGATCTGGATCGAGATCCTGACCCAGACCCAAACTTGGACCCGCACGCGGGACCCGAACTTGGACCTGGACCAGAACCTAGACCCAGATCAGGGTCTAGACCTATACACAAACCTGGACACAAACTCAGACCCGAACTCAAACACCCACACTACCTAGAATAAGACCAAACGCTAGACTCAGACCCGGACCCAAACTCGAACCCAGACCACGACCAGAACCAAGGACTTAAACCAAGAACTGAATCCAGACTCAGATCGGGTTTGGAACTTGGCACTCGGATCAAACCTAGACCAAGAACGAGGACGCGAACCCACACCCGGAGCTTGATCTGGACCTAGACTGAAATCCGGACCCGAACCCAAACTCAGACCAGGACTCGAACTCCGACCCGAACTCAAACCCAAACTCGAACTCAAAATTGCAAAAGGAACTAGAACCGAACTAGGACTAGGACTAGACAAGGAACTAAAGCCAAGCCCGAACCCAGATAAAAACCCAGACAGAGACCTAAACCCAAACCGAGACTAGGACTCGAACCCGAACCTAGACCAGGTCCCAAACCCACACAATAACCGGGACCTGGACCCAGAATCAGGATAGGGACCTGGGAAACAGAACTAGGACCGGGACCTAGTACCCGACCCAGACCCGAACTTGAACCTAGGACCCAGCTCGTGACCTAGCACCAGAAATGGAACCAGACTAGGACACGAGATTGGGATCCGGATCTGGACCCAGGGCTTGGACAAAAGCCGTTGTTGGTGTTTGGATTTAGGACCCAGCCCTGGACCCGAACCCTGACAAGGACACGAACCCACACCCGGACCTGAACCCAGTCCCAAACCCAAAAGTTGACCCGAACCCGTACCCTGTGACCAAAAATTGGAACCAAAACCAGAAATTGACGGGGACTGGAACTAGGACTTGGACTTGGAATCATAACTGAAATTGGACGTAGATCCAGAACCGTAACCGGACCAGGACCCAGACTCCAAATCCGACCTAGACCCGAATTGGGAGCCGGACCCGGATCCCCACCCAAACCTGGAACCGGGACCAGAACCTGATCCTGAACTCAGACCCAAACATGGCACCAGACTACGGACACAGAACCAGGGTCGGGACCTCGAACCGCACCCCAGTCTCGATCCCGAACCCAAACTCAGAAATTGGACCTGGGACCTGAACCAGAACCAGAACGAGACCCGTGACAGTGATCCAGATCTTGACGTAGGATTCGGGTAACGGGGCCTGGAATAGACTAGTAGTCGTTTTCTAGATCTGGTACTCAGACTAGGACTACAACCTAGACAAAGAACCAAACCCGAACCCAGACCTAGACCTGGGAGCAAAAACTTGAACCTGAATAAGAATCGCCGAACCAGGACCCTAGAACAAGACTAGGACCGTGACAAGGACCCGAACCCAGACTTAGAACCGAACATAGACGTAGCCTCAGACCCAAACTGAGACTGGAACTCGGGCACGGACACGGTCGTGTACCCACACCGGAATTGAGACGCGGACCTGGACCGAGATCCTGAGCCGGACAAAAACTTGGACCCGCACGCGTGACCCGAACTTGGACCTGGACCCGAACCTAGACCCAGATCGGGGTCTAGACCTATTCACAAACCTGGACACAGACTCGGACCCCAACTCAAACACCCACACTACCTAGAATCAGACCAAAAGCTAGACTCGGACCCCGACCCAAACTCGAACCCAGACCACGAGCAGAACCAAGGACTTAGACCAAGAACTGAATCTAGACTCAGATCGGGTTTGGAACTTGGGACTCGGACCCAACCTAGACCAAGAACCAGGACGCGAATCCACACCCGAAGCTTGATCTGGACCTAGACTGAAATCCGGACCCGAACCCAAACTCAGACCAGGACTCGAACTCCGACCAGAACTCAAACCCATACTCGAACTCAGAATCGCAAAAGGAACTAGAACCGAACTAGGACTAGGACTAGGACAAGGAACTAAAGCCAAGCCCGAACCCAAATCAAAACCCAGACAGAGGCCTAAACCCGAACCGAGACTAGGACTTGAACCTGAACCTAGACCAGGTCCCAAACCCACAGAATAACCGTGACCTGGACCCAGAATCAGGATAGGGACCTTGGAAACAGAACTAGGACCGGGACCTAGTACCTGACCCTGACCCAAACTTTAACCTAGGACCCAGCTCGTGACCCAGAACGAGAAATGGAACCAGACTGGGACTCGAGATTGGGATCCAGATCTGGACCTAGGGCTTGGACAAAACCTGTTGTCGGTGTCTAGATTTGGGACCCAGCCCTGGACCCGAACCCTGACAAGGACCCAAACCCACACCCGGACCTGAACCCAGTCCCAAACCCAAAAGTGGACCCGAACCCGTACCCTGTGACCCAAAATTGGAACCAAAACCGGAAGTTGACTAGGACAGGAACTAGGACTTGGACTTGGAATCATAACGGAAATTCGACGTAGATCCAGAACCGTAACCGGACAAGGACCCGGACTCCAAATCTGACCTAGACCCGAATTGGCGGCGGACCGGATTCCCACCCAAACCTGGACTCAGGACCCGAACCCGAACCTGAACTCAGACCCAAACATGGCACCAAAATATGGACAGAGAACCAGGGTCGGTACCTAGAACCGCACCCCAGTCTCGATCCCGAACCCAAACTCAGAAATTGGACACAGGACACGAACCGGAACCGAACGAGACCCGTGACAGTGATCCAGATCTTGACTCAGGATTCGGGTAACAGGGCCTGGAACAGACCAGTAGACGGTGTCTAGATCTTGGACTGAGACTAGGACTAGAAACCAGACGAAGAACCAAACCCGAACCCAGACCTTGACTTGGGAGCCAAAATTTGAACCTGAATAAGAATCGCCGAACCAGGACCCTAGAACAAGACTAGGACCGTGACAAGGACCTAGACCCAGACCTAGAACCAAACACAAACGTAGCCTCAGACCCAAACTGAGACTGGAACTCGGGCACGGACACGGTCGTGTACCCAGACCGGAACTGATATGCGGACCTGGACCTAAATCTTGGACCCGATCCCAAACATAGACTTGGACCTAGATAGGGATCCCGATACGAACCAGGACTAGGAAAAAGACCCAGACTGGGTTCGAAATGCTTGACCTAGATCTGGACCGAGATCCTGACCCACACCCAAACTTATACACGCACGCGGGACCCGAACTTGGACCTGGACCCGAACCAAGACCCAGATCAGGGTTTAGACCTGGACACTGACTTGGACCCGAACACAAACACCCACACCCGGACCTGAACCTAGTCCCAAACCCAAAAGTGGACCCAAACTCGTACCCTGTGACCCAAAATTGGAACCAAAACCGGAAGTTGACCTGGACTGGAACTAGGACTTGGACTTAGAATCATAACTGAAATTGGACGTAGATCCAGAACCGTAACAGGACAAGGACCCGGACTCCAAATCAGACCTAGACCCGAATTGGGAACCAGACCCGGATCCCAACCAAAACCTGGACTCGGCACCCGAACCCGAACCTGAAGTCAGACCCAAACACAGAACCAGACTTGGGACACAAAACCAGGGTCGGGACCTAGAACCGCACCCCAGTCTCGATCTCGAACCCAAACTCAGAAATTGGACCTGGGACCTGAACTAGAACCAGACTGAGACCCGTGATAGTGATCCAGATCTTGACTCGGGATTCGGGTAATGGGGCCTGGAACAGACCAGTAGTCGGCGTCTAGATCTGGGACTGAGACTAGGACCAGAACCCAGACGAAGAACCAAACCCGAACCTAGACCTAGACCTGGGAGCCAAAATTGGAACCTGAATAAGAATCGCCGAACCAGGACCCTAGAACAAGACTAGGACCGTGACCAGGACCAGGACCCAAACCTAGAACCGAACACAGACCTAGCCTCTGACACAAACTAAGACTGGAACTCAGGCCAGACACGGTCGTGTACCCAGACCGGAACTGAGATGCGGACCTGGACCTTAATCTTTGACCTGATCCCAAACACAGACTTTGACCTAGATAGGGATCCGGATACGAACCTGGACTCGAACAAAGACCCAGACTGGGATCGAAATGCTGGACCTAGATCTGGACCGAGATCCTGACCCACACCCAAACTTGGAACCGCACGCGGAACCCGAACCTAGACCCAGATCGGGGTCTAGACCTATACACAAATCTGGACACAAACTCGGACCCGAACTCAAACACCCACACTACCTAGAATCAGACCAAAAGCAAGACTCGGACCCGGACCCAAACTCGAACCCATACAACGACCAGAACCAAGGACTTAGACCAAGACCTGAATCCAGACTCAGATTGGGTTTGGAACTTGGGACTCGAACCCAACCTAGACCAAGAACTAGGACGCAAACCCACACCCAGAGCCTGATCTGGACCTAGACTGAAATCCGGACCCGAACCAAAACTCAGACCAGGACTCGAACTCCGACCCGAACTCAAACCCATACTCGAAGTCAGAATCCCAAAAGGAACTAGAACCGAACTAGGACTAGGACCAGGACAAGGAACTAAAGCCAAGCCCGAACCCAGATCAAAACCCAGACAGAGGCCTAAACCCGAACCGAGACTAGGACTCGAATCCGAACATAGACCACGTCCCAAACCCACACAATAACCGGGACCTGGACCCAGAATCAGGATAGGGACCTGGGAAACAGAACTTGGACCGGGACCTAGTACCCGACCTAGACCTGAACTGGAACCTAGGACCCAGCTCGTGACCCGGCACCAAAAATGGAACCAGACTGGGACTCGAGATTGGGATCCGGATCTGGACCCAGGGCTTGGACAAAACCTGTTGTCGGTGTCTGGATTTGGGACCCACCATTGGACCCGAACCCTAACAAGGACACGAACACACACCCGGACCTGAACCCAGTCCCAAACCCAAAACTGGACCCGAACCCGTACCCGGTGACCAGAAATTTGAACCAAAATAAGAAATTGACCGGGACTGGAACTAGGACTTGGACTTGGAATCATAACTGAAATTGGACGTAGATTCAGAACCGTAACCGACTAGGACCCGGACTCCAAATCCGACCTGGACCCGTATTTGTAGCCGGACCCGCATCCCCACCCAAACCTGGAATCGGGACCCGAACCTGAACTCAGACCCAAACACGGCACAAGACTATGGACACAGAACCAGGGTCGGGACCTAGAAGCGCACCCCAGTCTCGATCTCGAACCCAAACTAAGAAATTGGACCTGGGACCTGAACCAGAACCAGAACGAGACCCGTGACAGTGATCCATATCTTGACTCAGGATTCGGGTAACGGGGCCTGGAAAAGACCAATAGTCGGTGTCTAGATCTGGGACTCAGACTAGGACTAGAACCCAGACAAAGAACCAAACCCGAAACCAGACCTAGACTTGGGAGCAAAAATTTGAACCTGAATAAGAATCGCCAAACTAGAACCCTAGAACAAGACTAGGACCGTGACAAGGACCCGGACCCAGACTTAGAACCGAACACAGACGTAGCCTCAGACCCAAACTGAGACTGGAACTCGGGATTGGACACGGTCGTGTACACAGACCGGAACTGAGATGCGGACCTGGACCTAAATCTTGGACCCGATCCCAAACACAGACTTGGACCTAGATAGGGATCCCGATACGAACCTGGACTCAGACAAAGACCCAGACTGGGTTCGAAATGCTAGACCTAGATCTGGACCGAGATCCTGACCCACTCCCAAACTTATACCCGCACGCGGGACTCGAACTTAAACTTGAACATAGGACCCAACTCGTGACCCGGCACCAAAAATGGAACCAGACTACGGACCCGAAAGTGGGATCCGGATCCAAACCCAGGGCTTGGACAAAACCCGTAGTCAGTGTCTAGATTTTGGACCCAGCCTTGGACCCAAACCCTAACAAGGACCCGAACCCACACCCGGACCTGAACCAAGTCCCAAACCCAAAAGTGGACCCCAACCCGTACCCTGTGACCCAAAAGTAGAACCAAAACCGAAAGTTGACCGGGATTGGAACTAGGACTTGGACTTGGAATCATAACAGAAATTGGACCTAGATCCAGAACCGTAATTGGACCAAGACCCGGACTCAAAATCAGACACAGACCCAAATTGGTAGCCGGACCCGAATCCCAACCCAAACTTAGACTCGGGACCCGAACCCAAACCTTAACTCAGACCTAAACATGGAACCAGACTAGGGACACAGAACCAGGGTTGGGACCTAGAACTGCACCCCAGTCTCGATCCCGAACCCAAACTCAGAAATGGGACCTGGAACCTGAACAAGAACCAGACAAAGACCCATGACAATGATCAGAATCCTGACTCGGGTTTCGGGTAACGGTGCCTGGAACCAGTAGTCGATGTCTAGATCTAGGACTTAGACCAGGACCAAAACCCAGACGAAGAACCAAACCCGAACCCAAACCTAGACGAGGGACCCAAAATTAGAACCTGAACAAGAATTGCCGAACCAGGACCCTAGAACAAGACTAGGACCGTGACCAGGTCCCGGACCCAGACCTAAAACTGAACATAGACCTAGCCTTAGACCCAAACTGATACTGGAACTAGGGCCCGGACACGGTCGTGCACGTTCACCGGAACTAAGACCCGAACCTGGACCTAAATCTGGAACCCGATCACAAACAAACACTTGGACCTAGATAGGGATCCTGATACGAACCTGGACTCGGACCAAGACCCAGACCCAAACTTGGACATGGACCCGAACCTAGACCGAGATCGGGGTCAGACCTGGACACAAACCCGGATAGACACTCGGACCCGAACTCAAACACCCACACCTAGATTCAGACCCAAAGATAGACCAAGACCCAAACCCAAACTCGAACCCAGACCAGGATCAGAACCAAGGACTTAGACCCAGAACTGAATCCAGACTCAGATCAAGATTGGAACCCTGGACTCGGACCTAACCTAAACCAAGACCCAGGAGGCGAACCACACCCATAGCCTAATCTAGACCTAGACTAAAATCCGGACCCAAACCCAAACTCAGACCAAGACTCAAACTCTGACCCGAACTCAAATCGAAACTCGAACTCAGAATCGCAAATGGAACTAGAACCGAACTAGGACTAGGACAAGGACCTAAACCCACACCCGAACCCAAATCAAAACCCAGACAGAGACCTATTCCCGAACCGAGACTAGGACTCAAACCTGAACATAGATTCGGACCCAAACCCGCACAATAACCGGGACATGGACCTAGAATCAGCATACGGACCTGGGAAACAGAACTAGGACTGGGACCTAGTACCCGACCCAGACCCGAACTTGAACCTAGGACCCAGCTCGTGACTCTGCACTAGAAAGGGAACCAGACTGGGACGAGAGATTGGGATCCAGATTTGGACCCAGGGCTTGGATGAAACCTGTAGTTGGTGTGTTGATTTGGGACCTAGCCCTGGACCCGAACCCTAACAAGGACGCGAACCCACACCCGCAGTTGACACTGTGCCAAACCCAAAAGTGGACCCGAACCCGTCCCCTGTGACTTAAAATTTGAACCAAAACTGGAAGTTGACCGGGACTGGAACTAGGACTTGGACTTGGAATCATAACTGAAATTGGACCTAGATCCAAAACCGTAACCGGACCAGGACCCGAAATCCAAATCGGACCTAGACCCGAATTGGGAGCCGGACCCGGATCCCAACCCAAACCTGGACTCGGGACCCCAACCGGAACCTGAACTCAGACCTAAACATAGAACCAGACTAGGGACAAAGAACCAGGGTCAGGACCTAGAACCGCACCTCAATCTCGATCCCGAACCCAAACTCAGAAATGGGACCTGGAACCTGAACCAGAATAAGACCGAGACCAGTGGCTGTGATCCAGATCTTGACTCGGGATTCGGGTAACGGGGCCTGGAACAGACCACTAGTCGGCGTCTTGATGTGGGACAAAAACTAGGACCAGAACCAAGACGAGGAACCAAACCCGAACCCAGACCTAGACCTAGAACCCAAAATTAGAACCTCATAAAGAATCGCCGAACCAAGACCCTAGAAAAAGACTAGGACCAGGACCAGGACCCGGCCCTAGACCTAGAACCGAACACAGACCTAGCCTCAGACCCAAACTAAGACTGGAACTCGGGCCCGGACACGGTCGTGTACCCAGACCAGAAATGAGACCCGGACCTGGACCTAAATTTGGGACCCGTTCCCAAACACAGACTTGGACCTAGATAGGGATCCGGAGTCGAACTTGGACTCGGACCAATACCCTGACTGGAATCGAAATGCTGGACTTAGATGTGGACCGAGATCCTGACCCAGACCCAAACTTGGACGCGCACTCGAGACCCGAACTTGGACCTGGACCCGAACCTAGACCCAGAATGGGGTCCAGACATGGACACTAACCCGGACACAGACTCGGACCCGAACTCAAACACCCACACCTAGAATAAGACCCAAAGCTAGACCAGGACCCGGACCAAAACTCGAACCCAGACCAGGATCAAAACAAAGGACTTAGACGCAGAATTGCATCCAGACTCAGATCGGGACTAGAACTTGGGACTCGGACCAAACCCAGACCTAGACCCAGGACGCGAACCCACACCCGGAGGCTAATTTGGACCAAGACAGAAAGTCGGACCCGAACCCAAACTCAGACCAGGACTCAAACTCAACCCCAAAGACAAACCCAAACTCATAATCGCAAATGGAACTAGAACCGAACTAGGACTAGGACCAGGACCAGGACCTAAACCCAAACCCGAACCCAGATCAAAACACAGATAAAGACCTAAACCCGAACCGAGACTAGGACTCTGGGACAAAAAATTAGAACCTGAACAAGAATCGCCGAACCAGGACCCTAGAACAAGACTAGGACTGTGACCAAACCTGGACCCAGACCTAGAACCGAACACAGACCTAGCCTCAGACCCAAACTGAGACTAGAACTCGGGCCCGGACACGGTCGTGTACCGATACCGGAACTGAGGCCCGGACCTAGACCTAAATCTGGGATCCGATCCCAAAGACAGACTTGGACCTAGATAGGGATCCAGATACGAACCTGGACTCGGACGAAGACCAAGACTGGGATCGAAATGTTGGACCTAGATCTGGACCGAGATCCTGACCCAGACCCAAACTTGGAACCGCACTCGGGACCCGAACTCAAAAACCCACACCTAGAATCAGACCCAAAGCTAGACTTGACCCGGACCCATACTAGAACCCAGACCAGGATTAGAACCAAGGACTTAGACCCAGAACTGAATCCAGACTCAGATCGGGATTGGAACATGGGACTCAGAGGCAACCTAGACCAAGACTCAGGACGCGAACCCACAGCCGGAACCTGATCTAGACCTAGACTGAAATCTGGACCCGAACCCAAACTTAGACCAGGACTTGAACTCCAACCCGAACTCATAATCGCAAATGGAACTAGAACCGAACTAGATCTACGACCAGGAACAGGACCTAAACCCAAACCCAATCCCAAATCAAAACCCAGACAAAGACCTAAACTGGAACCGGGGCTAGGACTCGAACCCGAACCTAGACCGGGACCCAAACCCACACAATAACCAGGACCTGGACCCAGAATCAGGATAGGGACCTGGGAAACAGAACTAGGACCGGGAACTAGTACCCGCCCATACTCGAACTTGAACATAGAACCCAGCTCGTGACCCGGCACCAGAAATGGAACAAGACTTGGAACCGAAAGCGAGATCCGGATCTAGACCAAGGGCTTTGACAAAACCCGTAGTCAATGTCTAGATGTGGGACTCCGCCCCTAGACCCGAACCCTGACAAAGACCCGAACCCACACCTGGACCTGAACCCACAAGTCCCAATCTCAAAAGTGGATCCGAACCCGTACCCTGTGAACCAAAATTGGAACCAAAACCGAAAATTGACCGGGACTGGAACAAGGACTTGGACTTGGAATCATAACTGAAATTGGACCTAGCTAGATCCAGAACCGTAACCGGACTAGGACCCGGACTCCAAATCAGACCTAGACCCGAATTGGGAGTCGGACCCGAATCCCAACCCAAACTTGGACTTCTGACCCGAACCGAAACCTGAACCTAGACCCAAAAATGTAACCAGAATAGGGACACAGAACTAGGGTCAGGACCTAGAACTGCACCCCAGTCTCGATCCGGAACCCAAACTCAGAAATGGGACCTTGGACCTGAACAAGAACCAGACCGAGACCCGTGACAATGATCCTGATCTTGACTCGGGTTTCGGGTAACGGTGTTTGGAACAGACCAGTAGTCGGTGTCTAGATCTGGGACTCAGACTAGGACCAGAACTTAGACGAAGAACCAAACGCGAACCCAGACTGGGATCGAAATGCTGGACTTAGATCTTGACGGAGATCCTGACCCAGACCCAAACTTGGACCGGCACTAGGGACCCGAACTTGGACTTGGACCCGAACCTAGACCCAGATCGGGGTCCAATCCTGGACACAAACCCTGACACAGACTCGGACCCGAACTCAAACACCCACACCTAGAATCAGACCCAAAGCTAGACCCGAACCCGGACCCAAACTCGAACCCAGACCAGGATCAGAACCAAGGACTTAGACCCAGAACTGAATCGAGACTCAGATCGGGATTGGAACTTGGAACTCGGACCCAACCTAGACCTAGACCCAAGACGCGAACCCACACTGGAGCCTGATCTGGACCTAGACTGAATCCCAGAACTAGGACCGGGACCTAGTACTCGACCCAGACCCGAAATTGAACCTAGGACCCAGCTTTTGACCAGGCAGCAGAAATGGAACTAGATTGGGACCCGAGATTGGAATCCGGATCTGGACCCAGGGCTTGGACAAAACCCGTAGTCGGTTTCTGGATTTGGGACCCAGCCTTGGACCCGAACCCTGACAAGGACCCGAACCCACACCCGGACCTGAACCCAGTCCCAAACCCAAAAGTGGACCCAAACTCTTACCCTGTGACCCAAAATTGGAACCCAAATTTGAAGTTCTTTGGGGCCTGGAACTAGGACTTGGACTTGGAATCAGAACAGAAATTGGACCTAGATCCAGAATCGTAACCGGACCAAGACCCAGACTCCAAATCAGACCTAGACCCCAATTGGGAGCCGGACCCGGATCCCAACCCAAACCTGGACTCGGGACCCGAACCCGAACCTAAACTCATACCCAAACATGAAATATCGAGCTAACTTTTGTTGATGGGCCATCAACTTCAAGTTTGGAATGGCTCGTCTTTCTTCGATTTCATCAAGTGATTCTGCCAGGAGTACGTTATTGGTATCTTGATTGTACATCAATCTTCTGTGGGAAGGTGGCTCGAGTTCTACAGGTAGCATAGCTTCATATCCGTACGCCATAGCGAATGGTGTCTGTCCGGTTGCTGTTTTCTTAGTTGACTGCTTCAGGAAGCTCTTTTGGCCAATTTCCTTTGGCATCTTTGAGTTTTTTCTTTAGTGTATCCTTCAAGCTCTTGTTGACTGCTTCAACTTGACCATTGGCTTGAGGATGCGACACTGCAAGGAAACTTTTGATGATACGATGGTTCGCACAAAAGTCAGTGAAGGATTGGCTGTCAAACTGCTTGCCATTATCTGAAACTATTTTGTACGGCATTCCGAACCGGTAGATTATGTTCTTCACAATAAAGTCTTGAACTTTCTTTGATGTAATGGTTGCGAGTGTTTTGGCTTCCATCCACTTAGTAGTGTAATCAACTGCTACCACTGCATATTGCACTCCTCCTTTACCTTTGGGTAATTGTCCGATCAAGTCAATTCCCCAAATGGCAAAGGTCCACGTACTCTACATTTGAGTTAACTCATTAGGTGGAGCTCGAGGTATCTTTGAAAATCCCTGGCATTTGTCACACTTCTTAACATAGGCTTTTGAATCTTCAATCAGCGTTGGCCAGAAGTAACCTTGCCTTAGAATTTTCTTAGATAAGCTTTGCCCGGCGGCATGATTTCCACAGAATCCGTCGTGCACCTCAGATAGGGGTCGTGCCGCTTCTTCTTGAGTAACACATCTGAGCAATGGCATTCAGAATCCTCTTCTGTACATAATTCCCTCTACTATGATATACCGTGCAACTTTCCTTCTCATTTTCAAGCTTCATTTCGATTATATGGGTGTTTCCCAAACTCGAGGTAGGCTGCTATTGGTATCATCCAGTTTGGGGATGTACCAATCATTTCGATTTCTTCCATGCCAGTGATGCTAGGCTCTTCGAGGAACTAGATAGGAACAAAGCTCACCTTGTCACCTTGTCAAGGACCCGGACTCCAAATCAGACGTAGACCCGAATTGGGAGCCGGACAGTATCCCAACCCAAACATTTTGGGTCCCAGGTCTAGGTCTGGGTTCGGGTTTGGTTCTTCGTCTGGGTTCTGGTCCTAGTCTGAGTCCCAAATCTAGACACCGACTACTGGTCTGTTCCAGGCCCCGATCTGTATCACTATCACGGGTCTCGGTCTGGTTCTATTTCAGGTCCGAGGTCCGATTTGTGAGTTTGGGTTCGGGATGGAGACGGGGTGTGGTTCTAGGTCTCGACCCTTGTTCTGTGTCCCTAGTCTGTTTCCATGTTTTGGTCTGAGTTCAGGTTCGGGTTCGGGTCCCCGGTCCAGGTTTGGGTTGGGATCCGTGTACGGCTCCCAATTTGGGTCTAGGTCTGATTTGGAGTCCGGGTCCTGGTCCGGTTACGGTTCTGGATCTAGGTACAATTTCAGTTATGATTCCAAGTCAAAGTCTTAGTTCCAATCCCAATCAACTTCTGGTTTTGGTTCCAATTTTGGATCCCAGGGTACGGGTTCGGGTCCACTTTTTTGTTTGGGACTGGGTTCAAGTTCGGGTGTGGGTTCTGGTGCTTGTTAGGGTTCGAGTCCAGGGCTGGGTCCCAAATCCAGACACCGACTATGGGTTTCGTCCAAGCCCTAGGTCCCGATTCGGATCCAAATCTCGGGTCCCAGTCTGGTTCAATTTCTGGTGCAGGGTAACGAGCTGGTTCCTAGGTTCAAGTTCGGGTATGGGTCGGGTACTATGTCCCGTTCCTAGTTCTTTTTCCCAGGTCCCTATCTTGATTCTTGGTCCAGGTCTAGGTTATTGTGTGGGTTTGGGTCCCGGTTTAGGTTTTGGTTCGTGTCCTTGTCTCGGTTCGGGTTTAGGTCTCTGTTTGGGTTTTTATTTGGGTTCGGGTTTTGGTTTTGGTCCTCGTCCTACTTCGGTTCTAGTTCCATTTGCTATTCTGAGTTCGAGTTTGGGTTTGAGTTCGGGTCGGAGTTCAAGTCCTGGTCTAAGTTTTGGGTTCGGGTCCGGATTTCAGTCTAGGTCCAGATTAGGCTCCGGGTGTGGGTTCGCCTTCTGGGTCTTGTACTAGGGTGGGTCCGAGTCCCAAGTTCCAATACCGATCTGAGTCTGGATTCTGTTCTCGGTCTAAGTCCTTTGTTCTGATTTTTGTCTGGGTTCGAGTTTGGGTCCGTGTCCGGGTCTAGCTTTGGCTCTGATTCTAGGTGTGGGTTTGAGTTCGGGTCCGAGTCTGTGTCCGGGTTTGTGTCCTGGTCTGGACCCCAATCTGTGTCTAGGTTCGGGTCTAGGTCCAAGTTCGGGTCCCGAGTGCGGGTCCAAGTTTGGGTTTGGGTCAGCATCTCGGTCCAGATCTAGGTCCAGCATTTCGATCCCAGTCTTGGTCTTGGTCCGACTCTAGGTTCATATCCGGATCGCTATCTAGGTCCAATTCTGTGTTTGAGAACGGGTCCCAAATTTAGGTCAAGGTCCGGGTCTCAGTTCCGGTCTGGGTACACGACCGTGTCTGGGCCTGAGTTCTAGTCTTAGTTTGGGTCTGAGGCTAGGTCTGTGTTCCGTTCTAGGTTTGGGTCCGGGTCCTGGTCACGGTCGTAGTCTTGTTCTAGGGTCCTAATTCGGTGATTTTTGTTAGGTTCTAATTTTGGGTCCCAGGTCTAGGTCTGGGTTCGGGTTTGGTTCTTCGTCTTGGTTCTTGTCCTAGTCTGAGTCCCAAATCTAGGAACCGACTACTGGGCTGTTCGAGGGCCCTTTACCCGAATCCTGAGTGAAGATCTGGATCACTCTCACGGGTCTCGGTATCCCAAGTCCTATTTCTGAGTTCGAGTTCGGGATCGAGACTGGGCTGCGGTTCTAGGTCCTGACACTGGTTCTGTGTCCCTAGTCTGGTTCCATGATTGGTTATGAGTTCAGGTTTGGTTCGGGTCCTGAGTCTAGGTTTGGGTTGTATTCCGGGTCCGGCTCCCAATTCCGGTCTAAGTCTAATTAGGAGTCCGGGTCCTGGTCCGGTTACCGTATTGAATATAGGTCCAATTTCAATTATGATTCCAAGTCCAAGTCCTAGTTCCAGTCCCGATCAACTTCCGGTTTGGTTCCAATTTTTGGTCACAGGGTACGGGTTGTGGTCCACTTTTGGGTTTGAGACTTGGTTAAGGTCCGGGTGTGGGTTCGGGTCGTTTGCAAGGCTTGGGTGCTGGGCTGGGTCCTAAATCCAGAAACCGACTATGGGTTTTGTCCAAGCCCTGGGTCAAGATTCGGATACCAATCTCGGGTCTTAATCTGGTTACTTGTCTGGTGTCGGGTCACGAGCTGGGTCCTACGTTAAAGTTCGAGTCTGGATCGAGAACTACGTCTCGTTCCTAGTTCTGTTTCCCAAGTGCCTATCCTTATTCTGGGTCCAGGTATCGGTTATTGTGTGGGTTTGGGTCCCGGTCTAGGTTTGGGTTCGAGTCCTAGTCTAGCTTCGGGTTTAGGTCTCTGTCTAGCATTTGATTTGGGTTCGGGTTTGGGTTTAGGTCTTGGTCCTAGTCCTAGTCCTTGTTCGGTTCTAGTTCCATTTGCGATTCTAAGTTCGAGTTTGGAGTTGAGTTCGGGTCGGAGTTCGAGCCTGGTCTGAGTTTTGGTTCGGATTTGGATTTCAGTCTAGGGTCAGATGAGGCTCCGAGTGTGGGTTCGCCTCCTGGGTCTTGGTCTAGGTTGTGTCCGAGTCCCAAGTTCCAATACCGATCTGAGTTTGGATTCAGTTCTAAGTTCAACTTTGGGTCCGGGTCTGGGTCTAACTTTGGGTCTTATTCTAGCTGTATGTTTGAGTTCAGGTCCGAGTCTGTGTCCGGGTTTATGTCCAGGTCTGGACCCTAATCTGGGTCTAGGTTTGGGTCCAGGTCCAAGTTCGGGTCACGAGTGCCGGTCCAAGTTTGGGTCTGGGTCAGGATCACGGTCCAGATCTAGGTCCAACATTTCGATCCGAATTTGGGTCTTGGCCCGAGTCCAAGTTCGTATCCAGATCCCTATCGAGGTCCAAGTTTGTGTTTGGGATCGTGTCCCAGATTTAGGTCCAGGTCCGAGGCTCAGTTCTGGTCTGGGTACACGACCGTGTACAGGCCAGAGTTCCAGTCTCGGTTTGGGTCTGAGGCTAGGTCTGTGCTCGGTTCTAGGTCTAGGTTTCGGTCCTGGTCAAGGTCCTTTTCTTGTTCTAGGGTCCTAGTTCGACGATTCTTTGTCAGGTTCAAATTTTGGGTCCCATGTCTTGGCCTGGGTTCGGGTTTGTTTCTTCGTCTGGGTTATGGTCCAAGTCTGAGTCCCAGACCTAGACACCGACTACTGGTCTGTTCCAGGCCACGTTACCCGAATCCCGAGTCATGTTCTGGATCACTGTCACGGGTCTCGGTCTTGTTCTGGTTCAGGTCCTAGGTCCCATTTCTGAGTTTGGGTTCCGGATCGAGAGTGGGGTGCGGTTCTAGGTCCCGACCCTAGTTCTGTGTCCCTAGTCTGGTTCCATATTTGGGTCTTAATTTAGTTTCGAGTTTGAGTCCCGAGTCCAGGTTTGGGTTGGGATCTGGGTCCGGCTCCCAATTCGGGTCTAGGTCGGATTTGGAGTCCGGGTCCTAGTTCGCTTACGCTTCTGGATCTAGGTCTAATTTCAGTTATGATTCCATGTCCAAGTCCTAGTTCCAGTCCCGGTCAACTTCCAGTTTTTGTTCAAATTTTGTGTCACAGGATACGGGTTCGGGTCAACTTTTGGGTTTGGGACTGGGTTAAGGTCCGGGTGTGGGTTTGGGTCCTTGTCAGGGTTCGGGTCAGGGCTGGGTCCCAAATGCAGACACCGACAACGGTTGTTTTCCAAGCCCTGGGTCCAGATCCGGATCCCAATCTCGAGTCCCAATCTGGTTCCATTTCTGGTGCCGAGTCACAAGCTGGGTCCTAGGTTAAAGTTCGGGTCACGGTCGGGTACTAGGTCTTGGTCCTAGTTCTGTTTCTCAGATCATTATCTTGATTCTTGGTCCAGCACCCGGTTATTGTGTGGGTTTGGGTCTCGGTCTAGGTTCGGGTTCGAGTCCAAGTCTCGGTTCGGGTTTAGGTCTCTGTCTGGGTTTTTATCTGGGTTCGGGTTTGGGTTTATGTCCTGATCCCTGTCTTAGTCCTAGTTCGGTTCTAGTTTCATTTGCAATTCTGAGTTCGAGTTTGGGGTTGAGTTCGGGTTAGATTTCGAGTCCTGGTCTGAGTTTGGGTTCGGGTCTGGATTTCAGTCTAGGTCCATATCAAGCTCCGGGTGTGGGTTCGCCTCCTGGATCTTAGTCTAGGCTATGTCTGAGTCCCCAGTTCCAATCCCGATCTGAGTCTGGATTCAATTCTGGGTTAAGTCCTTGGTTCTGATCCTAATCTGGGTTCGAGTTTAGGTCCGAGTCCGGGTCTAGCTTTGGGTCTTATTCTAGGTGTGGTTGTTTGAGTTCGGGTCCGAGTTTGTTTCCAAGTTTGTGTCCAGATCTGGACCCCGATGTGGATCACTGTCACGGGTTTCCGTCTAGTTCTAGTTCATGTATCAGGTCCCATTTCTGAGTTTGGATTCAGGATCGAGACTGGGTGCGGTTCTAGGTCCCGACCCTGGTTCTATGTCCCTAGTCTGGTTCCATGTTTGGGTCTGAATTCAGGTTCGGGTCAGGTCCCGAGTCCAAGTTTGGGTTGGGATCCGGGTTCGGCTCCTAATTCAGGTCTAGGCTAGATTTGGAGTACGGGTCCAGGTCTGGTTACGGTTCTAGATCTACGTCAAATTTCAATTATGATTCCAAGTCCAAATCCTTGTTCTAGTCCCGATTAACTTCCGGTTTTGTTTCCAATTTTGGGATTGGGTTCAAGTTCGGGTGTGGGTTCGGGTCGTTGTTAGTGTTCGAGTCCTTGTCTGGGTCTCAAATCCAGGCACCGATTACGGGTTTTGTCCCAGCCCTTAATCTAGATCCGGATCCCAATCTCGGGTCCCAGTCTAGTTCCATTTCTGGTGCCGGGTCACGAGCTGGGTCCTAGGTCCAAGTTCGCGCCTGGGTCGGTTACTAGGTCCCGATCCTAGTTCTGTTTCCCAGGTCCCTATCCTTATTCTGGGTCCAGGTCCCAATTAATGTGTGGGTTTGGGTCTCGGTCTATGTTCGGGTTCGAGTCCTAGTCTGGGTTCGGGTTTAGGTCTCTGTCTAGGTTTTGTTCTGGGTTCGAGTTTGGGTTTAGGTCGTGGTCCTGGTCCTAGTCCTAGTTCGGTTCTAGTTCCATTTACGATTATGAGTTCGAGTTTGGTGTTGAGTCCAGGTCGGAGTTCGAGTCCTTGTCTGAGTTTGGGTTTGGGTCTGGATTTCAGTCTAGGGTCAGATCAGGCTCCGGGTGTGGGTTCGCCTCCTGGGTCCTTGTCTAGGTTGGATCCGTGTCCCAAGTTCCAATACCGATCTGTGTCTGGATTCAGTTCTGGGTCTAAGTCCTTGGTTCTGATCCTGGTCTCGGTTTGAGTTTGGGTCTGTGTCCGGGTCTATCTTTGGGTCTGATTCTAGGTGTATGTTGGACTTCAGGTCCGAGTCTGTGTCTGGGTTTGTGTACAGGTCTGCACCCCGATCGAGGTCTAAGTGCGGGTCCTGGTCCAAGTTCGGGTCACGAGTGCCGGTCCAAGTTTGGGTCTGGGTCAAGATCTCGGTCCAGATCTAGGTCCAGCATTTCGATCCCAGTTTGGGAGTTGGACCGAGTCAAGGTTCGTATCCGGATCCCTATCTAGGTCCAAGTCTGTGTTTGGTATCGGGTATCACATTTAGGTCCAGGTCCCGGTCTCAATTCCGGTCTGGGTACACGACCGTGTCCTGGACCGAGTTCTAGTCTCAGTTTGAGTTTGAGGCAAGGTGTGTGTTCGGTTTAGGTCTGGGTCCGGGTCCAGGTCTCTGTCCTAGTCTTTTTCTAGGGTTTGGGTTTGGCGATTCTTGTTCAGGTTCTAATTTTTGGTCGCAGGTCTAGGTCTAGGATCTGTGTTAGTTTGGTTCCATGTTTTTGTCTGAGTTCAAGTTCAGGTTAGGGTCCCGAGTCTAGGATTGGGTTGGGATCCGGGTTCGGGTCCTGGTCCGGTTACGATTTTAAATCTATGTCCAATTTCAGTTATGATTCCAAGTCCGAGTCATAGTTCCAGTCCCGGTCAACTTCGAGTTTTGGTTCCAATTTTGGGTCACAGGGTATGGATTTGGGTCCACTTTTGGGTTTGGGACATGGTTCACGTCTGGGTGTGGGTTCTTGTACTTGTCAAGGTTCGAGTCCAGGGCTGGGTCCCAAATACAGACACCGATTATGGGTTTTGTCCAAGCCCTGGGTCAAGATCCGGATCCCAATCTCGGGTCCCAGTCAGGTTCCATTTCTGGTGCCGGGTTTGGGTCGGGTACTAGGTCCCGATCCTAGTTCTGTTTCCCAGGTTCCTATCGTGATTCTCGGTCCAGGTCCTGGTTATTGTGTGGGTTTGGGTCTCGGTCTAATTTCGAGTACGAGTCCTAGTCTCGGTTCGGGTTTAGGTCTCTGTTTGGGTTTTGATCTGGGTTCGGGTTTGGATTTAGGTCCTGGTCCTGGTCCTAGTCCTAGTTCAGTTCTAGTTCCATTTGCTATTCTAAGTTCGAGTTTGGGTTTGAGCTCGGGTCGGAGTTCGAGTCCTGGTCTGAGTTTGGGTTCGGGTCCGGATTTCAGTGTATGTCTAGATCAGGCTCTGGGTGTGGGTTAGCGTCCTGGGTCTTGGTCTAGGTTGGGTCCGAGTCCGAAGTTCCAATCCCGATCGGAGTTTGGATTCAGTTCTTGGTCTAAGTCCTTGGTTCTGATCCTGGTCTCGGTTCGAGTTTGGGTCTTTGTCCGGGTCTATCTTTGGGTCTGATTCTAGGTGTATGTTTGACTTCGGGTCCGAGTCTGTGTCTGGGTTTGTGTACAGGTCTGCACCCCGATCGAGGTCTACGTGCGGGTCCTGGTCCAAGTTCGGGTCACGAGTGCCGGTCCAAGTTTGGGTCTGGGTCAAGATCTCGGTCCAGATCTAGGTCCAGCATTTCGATCCCAGTTTGGGAGTTGGACCGAGTCCAGGTTCGTATCCGGATCCCTATCTAGGTCCAAGTCTGTGTTTGGGATCGGGTCTCACATTTAGGTCCAGGTCCGGGTCTCAATTCCGGTCTGGGTACACGACCGTGTCCTGGACCGAGTTCTAGTCTCAGTTTGAGTTTGAGGCAAGGTGTGTGTTCGGTTTAGGTCTGGGTCCGGGTCCAGGTCTCGGTCCTAGTCTTTTTCTAGGGTTTGGGTTTGGCGATTCTTGTTCAGGTTCTAATTTTGGGTCGCAGGTCTAGGTCTAGGATCTGTGTTTGTTTGGTTCCATGTTTTTGTCTGAGTTCAAGTTCAGGTTAGGGTCCCGAGTCTAGGATTAGGTTGGGATCCGGGTCCGGGTCCTGGTCCGGTTACAGTAATCTATGTCCAATTTCAGTTATGATTCCAAGTCCGAGTCATAGTTCCAGTCCCGGTCAACTTCGAGTTTTGGTTCCAATTTTGGGTCACAGGGTATGGATTTAGGTCCACTTTTGGGTTTGGGACATGGTTCACGTCTGGGTGTGGGTTCTTGTACTTGTCAAGGTTCGAGTCCAGGGCTGGGTCCCAAATACAGACACCGATTATGGGTTTTGTCCAAGCCCTGGGTCAAGATCCGGATCCCAATCTCGGGTCCCAGTCAGGTTCCATTTCTGGTGCCGGGTTTGGGTCGGGTACTAGGTCCCGATCCTAGTTCTGTTTCCCAGGTTCCTATCCTGATTCTCGGTCCAGGTCCTGGTTATTGTGTGGGTTTGGGTCTCGGTCTAAGTTCGAGTACGAGTCCTAGTCTCGGTTCGGGTTTAGGTCTTTGTTTGGGTTTTGATCTGGGTTCGAGTTTGGATTTAGGTCCTGGTCCTGGTCCTAGTCCTAGTTCAGTTCTAGTTCCATTTGCTATTCTAAGTTCGAGTTTGGGTTTGAGCTCGGGTCGGAATTCGAGTTCTGGTCTGAGTTTGGGTTCGGGTCCGGATTTCAGTGTATGTCCAGATCAGGCTCTGGGTGTGGGTTAGCGTCCTGGGTCTTGGTCTAGGTTGGGTCCGAGTCCCAAGTTCCAATCCCGATCGGAGTTTGGATTCAGTTCTTGGTCTAAGTCCTTTGTTCTGATCCTGGTCTGGGTTCGAGTTTGGGTCCGGGTTCGGGTCTAGCTTTGGGTCTGATTCTAGGTGTGGGTTTGAGTTCGGGTCCGACTCCGTGTCTGGTTTTGTGTTAAGGTCTGGACCCCTATCTGGGACTATATTCGGGTCTACGTCCAAGTTCGGGTCCCGAGTACGGGTCCAAGTTTGGGTCTTTGTCCGAGTCTAGGTTCGTATCTGGATCCCTATCTAGGTCCAAGTTTGTGTTTGGGATCGGGTCTTAGATTTAGGTCCAGGTCCGGGTCTCAGTTCCGGTCTGGGTACACGACCGTGTTCGGGCCCGATTTACAGTCTCAGTTTGGGTCTGAGGCTAGGTCTGTGTTCGGTGCTAGGTCTGGGTCCGGGTCCTCGTCACGGTCCTAGTCTTGTTCTAGGGTCCTGGTTCGGTGATTCTTGTTCAGCTTCTAATTTTGGGTTCCAAGTCTAGGTCTGGGTTCGGGTTTGGTTCTTCGTCTGGGTTCTTGTCTTAGTCTGAGTCCCAAATCTAGACACTGACTACTGGTCTGTTCTAGGCCAAGTTACCCGAATCCCGAGTCAAGATCTGGATCACTGTCACGGGTCTCGGTCTGGTTCTGGTTCAAGGCCCAGGTCCCATTTATGAGTTTGGGTTCGGGATCGAGGCTGGGGTGCGGTTCTAGGTCCCCTTGCTGGTTTTGTGTCGCTAGTCTGGTTCCATGTTTGGGCCTGAGTTCAGGTTCGGGTTTGGGTCCCTAGTCTAGGTTTGGGTTGGGATCCGGGTTCGGCTCCCAATTCGGGTCTAGGTCTGATTTGGAGTCCGGGTCCTGGTCCGGTTACGGTTCTGGATCTAGGTCCAATTTCAGTTATGATTCCAAGTCCAAGTCCTAGTTCCAATCCTAGTCAATTTCGGTTTTGTTTCCAATTTTGGGTCACAGGGTACGGGTTCGGGTCCACTTTTTGGTTTGGGACTTGTTTCAGGTCTGGGTGTGGGTTCGCGTCCTTGTCAGGGTTTGGGTCGAGCGCTGGGTCCCAAATCCAAACACCGATTACGGGTTTTGTCCAAGCCCTGGGTCCAGATCTGGATCCCAATCTCGGGTCCCAGTCTGGTTCCATTTCTGGTGGCGCATCACGAGCTGGGTCCTAGGTTAAAGTTCGGGTTAGGGCTGGGTACTAGCTCCCGATCCTAGTTCTGTTTCCCAGGTCAATATCCTAATTCTGGATCTAGATCCCGGTCCTAGTTCTGTTTCCCAGGTCAGGGTTGGGTTTGGGTCCCGGTCTATGTTCAGGTTCGAGTCCTAGTCTCGATTCGAGTTTAGGTCTCTATCTGGGTTTTGATCTGGGTTCAGGTTTGGGTTTAGGTCCTAGTCCTGGTCCTAGTCCTAGTTCGGTTCTAGTTCCATTAGCGATTCTGAGTTTGAGTTTGGGTTTGAGTTCTGGTCGGAGTTCACGTCCTTGTCTGAGTTTGGGTTCGGGTCCTGATACGAACCACACCAACTTGTGATGAAACCCGACACCAAATATGGAACAGCCACCAAGAACAAACGATGTTGGAATGGAACCTCGACCCAATGCTTAGCGAAGCACGAACCTTGGTATAAGGAAGACGCCACAAACGGGGATGGAAATCCGTTTGATAAGTCAAGTTGAACGCCACAAGGATACCTCCTTGATAAGTTCACAAGTTTCTTCAAGAACTCTAGAAGATAAAACTCACAATTTGCATATATGATAATCTGGTTTTTACAATGGAAAGGTAGTCCCTTTTATAGGACGAAAATGACACCTACAAGACCTTTGGACTTCAACATTAACACACCTAAGACCTTTGGTCTTTCCAATAAAAGCATACTAAATAAGACTCTTGGTCTTCATAATGAAAGCTCCATAATGAAGACCTTTTAACTCCACTCTTGTAACTCCCACACAAAAGAACTTGATACATATAAATGTGACAACTATGACCATATGATAAAAACGTGACACATAAAATTAAATAAAACGTGACACATATAATGAAGCTTCAAAATTCAGTCCACTTTGATGAGTATGACCAATCTTTTTTCTCCTTCCGTGTTGACCACGGTCTCTTCTTGATTTAAGACTTTGTGTACTAGGCTGTTAAGCTCTTCCTTGAATCTCTTAGCTCGTGCCCTAGTCACTGGACCCACTGGAATTGGACTTGATACTTGGTCCTTGATGTCCTCATCATTCCCCCCTTCTTTAGAAGGATTTGTCCTCAAATCTTCACCTGTATCAAATGGACTTAAATCAGAAACATTAAATGTAGCACTAACATTATATTCACCTGGCAAATCGAGTTTGTAGGCATTGTCATTGATCCGTTCAAGTACTTGAAATGGACCATCTCCGCGAGGCAGCAATTTAGAACGCCTTTGTGTTGGAAATCTCTCTTTCCTCATGTGTAACCATACCCAATCACCTGGTTCAAAAACCTGCTTGTGACGACCCTTGTTAGCCTGCTTAAGGTATTGTTCAGTCCTCCTTTCTATGTTGAGTCGGGCCCTCTCATGGAATTTCTTCACAAATTCTGCCTTCTTCTCGCCATCTAAATTCAAATGCTCAGAAACAGGTAAAGGTGATAAATCCAAAGGAGTTAGAGGATTAAAACCATACACAATTTCAAATGGTGAAAATTTAGTAGCAGAATGCATTGCACGATTATAGGCAAACTCAACATGTGGCAAACAATCTTCCCAAGTCTTAATGTTTTTACTTATGATTGCCCTTAACAAGGTGGATAGGGTCCTATTAACTACTTCTGTTTGACCATCTGTTTGAGGGTGACAAGTAGTAGAAAATAACAATTTTGTCCCAAGTTTTCCCCACAATGTTTTCCAAAAGTAACTTAGGAACTTAGCATCCCTATCTGATACAATTGTTCTAGGCATACCATGTAATCTCACAATTTCCCTAAAGAACAAATCTGCAACATTAGATGCATCATCGGTTTTATGACAAGGGATAAAATGAGCCATTTTAGAAAATCGGTCTACTACCACAAAGATTGAATCCCTCCCACGCTTACTTCTTGGTAGACCTAACACAAAATCCATAGAAATGTCAACCCATGGTGAACTAGGGATAGGTAGGGGTGTGTAAAGGCCATTTGGCCGTACTGCGGATTTAGCTTGCCTACAAGTGACACACCTACCACAAATTCGCTCAACGTCCCGTTTCATATGGGGCCAAAAGAAATGCTCTTGCAACATAGCTAGAGTTTTAGCAACTCCAAAATGTCCCATCAACCCTCCCGCGTGGGACTCTCTAACAAGCAAATCTCTCACAGAACAATTAGGCACACACAATCTATGTTCCCTAAATAGAAAATCCTCATGCCTATAAAACTTTCCTTCTGCAGTCTTTTCACAAAGAGCATAAATTTCCCCAAAATCATGGTCAGCAGAATACAACTCTTTTATATGTTCAAACCCAAGCAATTTAGCATCAAGAGTAGAGATTAGAGCATACCTGCGAGAAAGGGCATCAGCAACCACATTCTCCTTACCTTGTTTATACCGAATGACATAAGGAAAGGTCTCAATGAACTCAACCCATCGTGCATGTCTCTTGTTGAGTTTGTGTTGGCTTTTCAAATGTTTCAAGGATTCATGATCCATGCGAATCACAAACTCCTTTGGCCACAAATAGTGCTGCCATGTTTCTAAGGCACGCACTAGTGCATACAATTCTTTGTCATAAGTGGGGTAATTGAGGGCAGCCCCACTTAGCTTTTCACTAAAGTATGCAAGCGGTCTCCCATCACCGCATAAGAACGGCGCCAATACCAAGCCCGAAGCATCACATTCAATTTCAAAAGTGTTAGAAAAGTTAGGCAAAGCAAGTAAAGGAGCATGCGTAAGCTTGTATTTCAGCAGTGAAATGCCTCCTCTTGAGCTTCACCCCATTTGAATGACACATTTCTTTTTATTACTTCTGTAAGTGGAGCGGCAATTGTGCTAAAATTTTGCACAAACCTCCTGTAGAAGCTAGCAAGTCCATGAAAACTTCTAACATTACCTATCGATGTAGGGGTCGGCCACTCTTGGATGGCTTTGATCTTTTCGTCATCCACCTGAATACCTGTAGCACTTACAACAAAACCTAGGAATACAAGCTTATCGGTGCAGAATGTACACTTGCTAAGGTTAGCGTATAAACTTTGTTTCCTAAGGACTTCCAAAACAGATTGCAAATGCAACACATGGTCATGCAAATTCTTACTGTAAATAAGAATATCATCAAAATACACAACCACAAATTTGCCAATGAAAGCACGCAATACATGATTCATTAAGCGCATGAAAGTACTAGGTGCATTAGTTAATCCAAAAGGCATGACTAACCACTCATACAAACCATGTTTAGTTTTAAAAGCAGTTTTCCATTCATCCCCTTCTTTCATACGTATCTGATGATACCCACTTTTGAGATCAATTTTTGAAAACACACAAGAACCATGCAATTCATCTAGCATGTCATCTAAACGAGGAATGGGATGTCGATACTTTACCGTTATATTGTTGATGGCTCGACAGTCAACACACATCCTCCATGTTCCATCCTTCTTTGGAACTAGAATCAATGGAACGAGCGCAAGGACTCATGCTTTCTCTCACATGTCCTTTCTCCATCAATTCTTCAATTTGCCTTTGCAATTCCTTTGTTTCATCGGGATTGCTTCGTAGGCTGGTCGGTTTGGGATGGAAGCACTGGAACAAAATCAATTTGATGTTCTATTCCTCTAATAGGTGGTAACCCATGTGGTACTGCTCGGGAAATACATCATCGAATTCCTGCAAAAGAGACACAATGGTACTTGGCAGCGAAGAATCAAGTTGGTTAGCATTTAAAAGAGCCTCCTTATACACTAGTAAAATCATGGGCTGTTTTGTGCACAATGCTCTCTTAATCTCACTTTTGTTTGCATAAAAGTGTTGTTTTCTCTCACTTGATTCCACACTTTTCTCTCTTTTTCTCTCATTTTGTTTCCTCTCACTCATCTTTCCACTCTCTTTTTGCTCACTCAGTTTCTTTTTGTCACTCAATTTTTGCAACCTCGCTTGATCTTCATACACTTGTTTTGGTGTCAAAGGCACTAGAGTGATTGCCGTGACGGAAAGTAAATGAGTACTTGTTGGTGAAGCCATCATGTTGTACTCGTCGATCAAATTGCCAATGCCTTCCTAGAAGGAGGTGTCCCGCTTGCATTGGAACGACGTCACACAGACCTCATCTTCATACTTGCCAATGCGAAATGAAACAAGTACTTGTTTTGTAACCTTCACTTCACCACTATCATTCAACCATTGCAACTTGTATGGACAAGGATGCTTAAGCGTTGTAAGCCCAAGCTTGTCAACCATAGAAGCACTTGCAACGTTAGTACAACTACCTCCATCAATAATGACACTACATACCTTGTCCCTCACATGACATCGAGTGTGAAAGATGTTCTCCCGCTGCACTTCTTACGCACTCTTCTTTTGCTTGCAAATTCAGGACTCGCCTTGTAACTAGTGCAAGCATCTCTCCAGATTCTGGGCCATATTCATTGTCAGAAGCATCTTCCAATGGTGGCATGTCAGCAAGATCATCTTCACCTTCAGAATCTATTTCTCCACTTTCCCGAATCACCATAACTCTTTGGTTTGGACACTGGCTGGCTATATGTCCCCGCCACGGCATTTGAAACACCTTATCTCACTAGAATGAGACTTAGTTTGAGTTGTTTTACCTTGAGGTGGCGTGGCTGTAGTGGATGGTTTTGGTGTAGATGATGAACTGGGTTGGTCATCCTTCTTTGGATAGTTCGATCTCCAAGGTGTTGTACTTGGCTTGTGTGTGCTCGGCCTTGATCTCGAACTTGAACTACCCTTCTTGAGCTGTCTCTCAACTTTGATTGCCATGTGAACCAAATCTTCTAACTCCACATAATGGTGTAGCTCGATTGGGTCAGCAATCTCTCGGTTCAATCCATTTAAAAACCTCGCCATTGTTGCCTCCCGATCCTCTTCAACATTGGCTCTAATCATAGCCATCTCCATCTCCTTGTAATACTCATCAACACTTCTGTAGCCTTGACGAAGGCCTTGCAACTTAAGATAGAGATCACGATAATAATGAGGTGGTACAAACCGTCGCCTCATTACCCTCTTCATTGCCTCCCATGTTTCAATAGGGCGATCTCCACTCCGTCTCCTGGTAGTGCACAACCGAGTCCCACCAAACAATAGCATAATCAGTAAACTCAATGGCAGCAAGTTTTACCTTCTTCATGTCTGAATAGTTGTGACAATCAAAGACTAACTCCATTTTCTTCTCCCACTCTAGGTATGCTTCAGGATCACTCTTCCCTTGAAAGGCTGGGATTCTCATCTTTATATTCCCCAAATAATTGTCTACTTGGTTCCTATCTTCTCTATTCCCACCATACCTCCTATTGGTACCCGTCGACATCCTATCAACCTCTTCATCAGAAACTACTCCTTCGAAATCTCCTTCATTTTCATTCCCCCTTTGGTGTACTCTTCTCCCCCTTGGTCTCCGTTGTGCTCCTTCTTCCACCCTATTCAACCGCTCATGTATTTGCTCACACTCCTCCCTCAACAATCTCCTCATCTCCCCCATAATGGCTTGAAGTTGTAGATTTGGAACTGTAGGTTGTGGATTGTTATCACCCGAGTTTTGTGACATGATTAAAAATTCTGCAAAACAATAAAGTTAGACAAGTATAGAAAGGACCTCACTACACTCCCTCACGTGTTTCACTCAAAGAAAAGTGGTCACTCAAAGTCACTCGTGTTTCACTCAATAATGGCTTTTACCCTTAAATAAGCTCACACCTCTGCCTTTTTCCACTCTTTATCTTCTTTAAGCTCTTTGAAAACTAGTGAAATGGAGGTTCAAGCAGTCAATTCTACCCAATAAAGCAAACGAAAACCGATGAAAAAGTGGCGAAAAGTGGTGATTTTTTTTTTTGTTGGTGATTTTGGAACACTAGAGTGCGGTTTAGGTAAAAGGGCCTTTAGACTGTAAGGAACAAGAATATAACAAAAAAAAAAATTAATATGGGTTTAGGCAAAAGTGGTGATTTTTTTTTTTTTTTTTTTGGTGATTCTTTTTTTTTTTTTTTTTTTTTTTGAAAACCAAAAGCCAACCTGAATTCAAGTACGAATTAATACCAAAATGCTTCAATAACAATGCTTCCAAAACTCTTTGACACTAGAGTAAACAATGGGAACAAGGGAAAACAAATGAGTTGAAATGAAGACAGATTAGGACTTAGCAATATCAAACAGATTCGAATTTCAAGGAATAAGGAAAAGATTGAACAAGGAAACGAGTGTGACAAAGAAATTAACAACAATGGTTACGGATTTTAAGAAAGAGAACAAGAACAAGACTAACAACAAGGAACACGAATAGAGTTTTTTTTTTTTTTTTGAAATATTGAGACACTAAAAGAATAAAAAGGATAAGCCAAACCGGATGAACCTTTGCTCTGATACCAACTGATACGAACCACACCAACTTGTGATGAAACCCGACACCAAATATGGAACAGCCACCAAGAACAAACGATGTTGGAATGGAACCTCGACCCAATGCTTAGCGAAGCACGAACCTTGGTATAAGGAAGACGCCACAAACGGGGATGGAAATCCGTTTGATAAGTCAAGTTGAACGCCACAAGGATACCTCCTTGATAAGTTCACAAGTTTCTTCAAGAACTCTAGAAGATAAAACTCACAATTTGCATATATGATAATCTGGTTTTTACAATGGAAAGGTAGTCCCTTTTATAGGACGAAAATGACACCTACAAGACCTTTGGACTTCAACATTAACACACCTAAGACCTTTGGTCTTTCCAATAAAAGCATACTAAATAAGACTCTTGGTCTTCATAATGAAAGCTCCATAATGAAGACCTTTTAACTCCACTCTTGTAACTCCCACACAAAAGAACTTGATACATATAAATGTGACAACTATGACCATATGATAAAAACGTGACACATAAAATTAAATAAAACGTGACACATATAATGAAGCTTCAAAATTCAGTCCACTTTGATGAGTATGACCAATCTTTGTTCTCCTTCCGTGTTGACCACGGTCTCTTCTTGATTTAAGACTTTGTGTACTAGGCTGTTAAGCTCTTCCTTGAATCTCTTAGCTCGTGCCCTAGTCACTGGACCCACTGGAATTGGACTTGATACTTGGTCCTTGATGTCCTCATCAGGTCCGGATTTCAGTCTAGGTCTTGATCAGGCTCTGGGTGTGGGTTCGCGTCCTGGGTCTTGGTCTAGGTTGGGTCCGAGTCCCAAGTTCCAATCTGGGTTCGAGTTTGGGTCCGGGTCCTTGTCTAGCTTTTGGTCAGATTCTAGGTGTGGGAGTTATAGTTCGGGTTCGAGTCTTTGTCCGGGTTTGTGTCTAGGTCTGGACCCCGATCTGGGTCTAGATTTTGGTCCAGGTCGAAGTTCGGGTCGTGAGTGCGAGTCCAAGTTAGGGTCTGGGTCAGGATCTCGGTCCAGATCTAGGTCCAGCATTTCGATCCCAGTCTAGGTCTTGGTCGGAGGCCAGGTTCGTATCAAGATCCCTATCTAGGTCCAAGTTTGTCTTTGGGATCGGGTCCCTGATTTAGGTCCAAGTCCGGGTCTCAGTTCCGGTCCGGGTGCACGACCGTGTCTGGGCCCGAGTTCCAGTCTCAGTTTGGGTTCGAGGCTAGGTCTGTGTTCAGTTCTAGGTCTGGGTCCGGGTCCTGGTCATGATCCTAGTCTTGTTCTAGGGTCCTTGTTCGGCGATTCTTGTTCACGTTCTAATTTGGGGTCCCAGGTCTAGGTCTGGGTTCGGGCTTGGTTCTTCGTCTAGGTTCTGGTCCTAGTCTGAGTCCCAAATCTAGACACCGACTACTGTTGTGTTCTAGGCCCCGTTACCCGAATCCCGAATCAAGATCTGGATCACTATCACGGGTCTCGGTCTGGTTCTAGTTCAGGTGCGAGGTCCCATTTGTGAGTTTGGGTTCGGGATGGAGACTGGGGTGTGGTTCTAGGTCCCGACCCTTGTTCTGTGTCCCTAGTCTGGTTCCATGGTTGGGTATGAGTTCAGGTTTTGTTCGGGTCCTGATTCTAGGTTTGGGTTGGGATCCGGGTCCGTCTCCCAATTCGGGTCTAGGTATGATTGGGAGTCCGGTTCCTGGTCCAGTTATGATTCCAAGTCCAAGTCCTAGTTCCACTCCTGATCAACTTCCGATTTTGGTTCCAATTTTTGGTCACAGGGTACGGGTTCGGGTCCACTTTTGGGTTTGGGACTGGGTTAAGGTCCGGTTGTGCGTTCGGGTCATTGTCAGGGTTTGGGTGCTGGGCTGGGTCCCAAATCTAGACACCGACTACGGGTTTTGTCCAAGCCCTGGGTCCAGATCCGAATCCCAATCTCGGGTCCCGATCTGGTTCCATTTCTTGTGCCGGGTCACGAGGTTGGTCCTAGGTTCAAGTTCGCGTCTGGGTCCGGTACTAGGTCCCGATCCTAGTTCTGTTTCCCAGGTCCCTATCCTGATTCTGGGTCCAGGTCCCAATTATTGTGTGTTTTTGGGTCTTGGTCTAGGTTCGTGTTCGAGTCCTAGTCTCGGTTCGGGTTTAGGTCTCTGTCTGGGTTTTATCTGGATTCGGGTTCGGGTTTAGGTCCTGGTCCTGATCCTAGTCCTAGTTCGGTTCTAGTTCCATTTGCGATTCTGAGTTCAAGTTTGGGGTTAAGTTCGGGTAGGAGTTCTAGTCCTGGTCTGAGTTTGGGTTCGGGTCCGGATTTTAGTCTAGGGTCAGATCAGGCTCCGGGTGGGGGTTCACCTCCTGGGTCTTGGTCTAGGTTGGGTCCGAGCCCCAAGTTCGAATTCCGATCTGAGTCTGGATTCAGTTCTGGGTCAAAGTCCTTGGTTCTGATCCTGGTATGGGTTCGAGTTTGGGTTCGGGTCCGGGTCTAGCTTTGGTTCTGATTCTAGGTGTATGTTTGAGTTCGTGTCCGAGTCTATGTCCGGGTTTGTGTACAGGTCAGCACCCCGATCGAGGTCTAGGTTCGGGTCCAGGTGCAAGTTACAGTCACAAGTGCCGATCCAAGTTTGGGTCTGGGTCAAGATCTCGGTCAAGATCTAGGTCCAGCATTTCTATCCTGCCTCGGGTCTTGGCCCGAGTCCAGGTTCGTATCCGGATCTGTATCGAGGTCCAAGTCTGTGTTTGCGATCGGGTACCAGTTTTAGGTCCAGGTCTGGGTCTCAGTTCCTGTCTGGGTACACGACCGTGTCCGGGCCAGAGTTCCAGTCTCGGTTTGGGTTTGAGGCTAGGTCTGTGCTCAGTTCTAGATCTGGGTCCGGGTCCTGGTCAAGGTTCTTGTCTCGTTTTAGGGTCCTTGTTCGGCGATTCTTTTTCAGGTTCTAATTTTGGGTCCCAGGTCTTGGTCTGGGTTTGGGTTTTGTTCTTCGTCTGGGTTACCCGAATCCCGAGTCAAGATCTGGATCACTGTCACGGGTCTTGGTCTGGTTCTGGTTCATGTCCTAGGTCCCATTTCTGACTTTGGGTTCGGGATCGAGGCGGGGTGCGATTCTAGGTCCCGACACTAGTTCTGTGTCCCTAGTCTGGTTCCATGTTTGGGTCTGAATTAAGGTTCGAGTTTGGGTCCCGAGTCCAGGTTTGGGTTGGGATCCGGGTTCGGCTCCCAATTCGGGTCTAGTTCAGACTTGGAGTCCGGGTCCCGGTCCGGTTACGGTTCTGGATCTAGGTCCAATTTCAGTTATGATTCATTGTCCAAGTCCTAATTCCAGTCTTGGTCAAATTCCAGTTTTGGTTCAAATTTTGGGTCACAGGGTACGGGTTCGGGTCAACTTTTGGGTTTGGGATTTGGTTCAGGTCCGGGTGTGGGTTCGGTTCCTTGTCAGGGTTCGGGTCCAGGGCTGGTTCCCAAATCTAGACACCGACAACGGGTTTTTTCCAAGCCCTGGGTCGAGATCCGGATCCCAATCTCGGGTTCCAGTCTAGTTCCATTTCTGGTGCCGAGTCACGAGCTGGATCCTAGGTTCAAGTTCGGGTCTCGGTCGGGTACAAGGTCCCGGTCCTAGTTCTGTTTCCCATATCCCTATCCTTATTCTTGGTCCAGGTCCTAGTTATTGTGTGGGTTTGGGTCCTTGTCTAGGTTTGGGTTCGAGTCCTAGTCTCGGTTCGGGTTCGAGTCCTAGTCTCGGTTCGGGTTTAGGTCTCTTTCTGGGTTTTGATCTAGGTTCGGGTTTGGGTTTATGTACTGATCCTTGTCCTAGTCCTAGTTCGGTTCTAGTTCCATTTGCAATTCTGAGTTCGAGTTTGGGGTTGAGTTCGGGTTGGAGTTCGAGTCCTGGTCTGAGTTTGGGTTCGGGTCTGGATTTCAGTCTAGATCCATATCAAGCTCCGGGTGTGGGTTCGCCTCCTGGATCTTTGTCTAGGTTGTGTCCGAGTCCCATGTTCCAATCCCGATCTGAGTCTGGATTCAGTTCTGGGTCTAAGTCCTTGGTTCTGATCTTAGTCTAGGTTCGAGTTTAGGTCCGAATCCGGGTCTAGCTTTGGGTCTGATTCTAGGTGTGGGTGTTTGAGTTCGGGTCCGAGTTTATGTCCGGGTTTGTGTCCAGGTTTGGACCCCGATCTGGGTCAATGTTCGGGTCCAGGTCCATGTTCGGGTCCCGAGTGCCTGTCCAAGTTTGGGTCTGTGTCAGGATCTCGGTCTAGATCTATGTCCAGCATTTCGATCCCTATCTAGTTCCAAGTCTGTGTTTGGGATCGGGTCCCAGATTTAGGTCCAGGTCCGGGTCTCAGTTCCGGAATGGGTACACGACCGTGTCCGGACCCGAGTTCCAGTTTCAGTTTGGGTTTGAAGCTAGTTCTGTCTTCGGTTCTAGGTCTAGGTCCGTGTCCTGGTCATGGTCGTAGTCTTGTTCTAGGGTCCTGGTTCTGCGATTCTTGTTCAAGTTCTAATTTTGGTTCTTCGTCTTGGTTCTTGTCCTAGTCTGAGTCCCAGATCTAGACACCGACTACTGGTCTGTTCCAGCCCCGTTACCTGAATCCCGAGTTAGGATCTAGATCACTGTCACGGTTCTCGGTATGGTTCTAGTTCATGTCCCAGGTCCCATTTCTGAGTTTGGGTTCGGGATCGAGACTGGGGTACGATTCTAGGTCCCGACCCAGGTTCTGTGTCCCTAATCTAGTTCCATGTTTGGGTCTGAATTAAGGTTCGGTCGGCTCCCGAGTCAAGGTTTTGGGTGGGATCTGGGTTCGGCTCCCAATTCCGGTCTAGGTCGGATTTTGAGTCCGGGTCCTTGTCCGGTTACGGTTCTAGATCTACGTCCAATTTCAGTTATGATTCCAAGTCCAAGTCCGAGTTCCAGTCCAGATTAACTTCTGGTTTTGGTTTCAATTTTGGGTCACAGGGTACGGGTTCATGACCGGGTGTGGGTTCGGGTCGTTGTAAGGGTTCGAGTCCTGAGCTGGGTCCCAAATCCAGACACCAACAACGGGTTTTGTCAAGTTCGCGTCTGGGTCGGTTACTAGGTCCTGATCCTAGTTCTGTTTCCCAGGTCCCTATCCTGATTCTGGGTCCAGGTCCTAATTATTGTGTGGGTTTGGGTTCCGGTCTAGGTTCGGGTTCGAGTCCTAGTCTCGGTTGGGGTTTAGGACTCTGTCTGGGTTTCGATCTGGGTTCGGTTTTGTGGTTTAGGTCTTGGTCCTGACCCTAGTCCTAGTTCTGTTCTAGTTCCATTTGCAATTCTGAGTTCGAGTTTGGGTTTGAGTTCGGGTCGGAGTTCGAGTCCTGGTCTTAGTTTGGGTTCGGGTCCGGATTTCACTCTAGGGTCAGAACAGGCACCGAGTGTGGGTTCGCCTCCTGGGTCTTGGTCTAGGTTGGGTCCGAGTCCCAAGTTCCAATACCGATCTGTGTCTAGATGCAGTTCTGGGTCTTAGTCCTTGTTTCTGATCCTTGTCTGGGTTCGAGTTTGCGTCTAGGTCTTGGTCTAGCTTTCGGTATGATGATTCTAGGTGTATGTTTGAGTTCAGGTCCGAGTCTGTGTATGGGTTTGTGTACAGGTCTGCACCCCGATCGAGGTCTAGGTTCGGGTGCAGGTCCAATTTCGGGTCACGAGTGCTGGTCCAAGTTTGGGTCTTGGTTAGGATCTACGTCCAGATCTAGGTCCAGCATTTCGATCCCAGTTTGGGTCTTGGCCCGAGTGCAGGTTCGTATCCGGATCCCTATCGAGGTCCAAGTCTGTGTTTGGGATCGGTTCCCAGATTTAGGTCCAGCTCCACGTCTCAGTTCCGGTCTGGGTACACGACCGTGTCTAGGCCCGAGTTCTAGTCTCAGTTTGGGCCGAGGCTAGGTCTGTGCTCGGTTCTAGGTCTGGGTCCGGGTCTTGGTCACGGTCCTTTTCTTGTCCTAGGGTCCTGGTTCAGCGATTCTTTTTCAGTTTCTAATTTTGGGTCCCAGGTCTTGGTCTGGGTTCGGGTTTGGTTCTTCGTTTGGGTTATGGTCCTAGTCTGAGTCCAAGATCTAGACACCTACTACTGGCTTGTTCCAGGCCCCGTCACCCGAATCCCTAGTCAAGATCTGGATCACTGTCACGAGTCTCGGTACAGTTCTCGGTTCGGGTCCCGGGTCCCATGTTTGAGTTTGGGTTCGGGATCGAGATCGCGGTGCGGTTCTTTGTCCCGACCCTGGTTTTGCGTCCCTAGTCTGATTCTATGTTTGGGTTTGAATTTAGGTTCGGGTTTGGTCCCGAGTCCAAGTTTGGGTTGGGATTCGGGTCCAGCTCCCCATTCGGGTCTAGGTGAGATTTGGAGTCCGGAACCTGGTTTTGTTACGGATCTGGATCTAGGTCAAATTTGAGTTATGATTCAATATCCAAGTCCTGGTTCCTGTCCCGGTCAACTTCCAGTTTTGGTTCCAATTTCGGGTCACAGGGTACGGGTTCAGGTCCACTTTTGGGTTTTGGACTGGGTTCAAGTCCGGGTGTGGGTTCGAGTGCTTGTCAGGGTTCGGGTCCAGGGCTGTGTCCCTAACCCAGACACCGACAACGGGTTTTCTAATCCCCGGGTCCGGATCCGGATCCCGATCTCGGGTCCCGGCACAGTTCCATTTCTGGTGCCGAGTCACGAGCTGGGTTCTATGTTCAAGTTCGGGTCTGGGTCGGGTAGGTTCCTGTCCTAGTTCTGTTTCCAAGGTCCCTATCCTGATTCTTGGTCCAGGTACCGATTATTGTGTGGGTTTGGGTCCCAGTCTAGGTTCGGGTTCGAGTCCTAGTCTCAGTTCGGGATTAGGTCTCTGTTTGGTTTTTGATCTGGGTTTGGGTTTGGGTTTATGTCCTGGTCCTGGTCCTAGTCCTTGTTTGGTTCTAGTTTCTTTGGCGATTCTGAGTTCGAGTTTGGGGTTGAGTTCGGGTCGGAGTTCGAGTCCTGGTCTTAGTTTGGGTTCGGGTCTGAATTTCAGTCTAGGTACATATCAAGCTCCGGCTGTGGGTTCGCCTCCTACATCTTGGTCTAGGTTGTGTCTGAGTCCCAAGTTCCAATCCGTCCGAGTCCGGATTCGCCCGGGTCAAAGTCCTTGGTTTCTATCCTGGTCTGGGTTCGATTTTGGGTCCGGGTCCGGGTCTAGCTTTGGGTCTGATTCTAGGTGTGGGTGTTTGAGTTCGGGTCCGAGTCTGTGTTTGGGTGTGTGTCCAGGTCTGGACCCCTATGTGGGTCTAGGTTCGATTCCAGGTCCAACTTCGGGGCCCGAGTGCGGGTCCAAGTTTGGGTCTTTGTCCGAGTCCAGGTTCGTATCTAGATCCCTATCTAGGTCCAAGTTTGTGTTTGGGATCAGGTCCCAGATTTAGGTCCAGGTCCGGGTCACTGTTCCGGTCTGGGTACACGACCGTGTTCGAGCCCGATTTCCAGTCTCCGTTTGGGTCTGAGGCTACGTCTGTGTTCGGTTCTAGGACTGGGTCCAGGTCCTTGTCACGGTCCTAGTACTGTTCTACGGTCCTGGTTCGGCGATTCTTGTTCAGGTTCTAATTTTGGGTCCATGGTCTAGGTCTGGGTTCGGGTTTGGTTCTTCGTCTGGGTTCTGGTCCTAGATTTAGTCCCATTTCTAGACACCGACTACTGGTCTGTTCCAGGCCTAGTTACCCGAATCCCGAGTCAAGATCTGGATCACTGTCACGGGTCTCGGTCTTGTTCTGGTTAAGGTCTCAGGTCCCATTTCTGAGTTTGGGTTCGGGATCGAGACTGGGGTGCAGTTCTAGGTCCCGACCCTAGTTCTTTGTCCATAGTCTAATTCCATGTTTGGGTCTGAGTTCAGGGTCGGGTTCGGGTCCTGAGTCAAGGTTTGGATTGGGATCCGGGCCCGGCTCCCAATTCTGGTCTAGGTGTGATTTGGACTACGGGTCCTTGTCCGATTAAGGTTCTGGATCTAGGTGCAATTTCAGTTATGATTCCAAGTTCAAGTCCTAGTTCCAGTCCCAGTCAACTTCAGGTTTTGATTCCAATTTTGGGTCACAGGGTACGGGTTCGGGTCCACTTTTGGGTTTGGGACTGGGTTCAGGTCCGGGTGTGGTTTCGGGTCTTTTTTCAGGGTTCGGGTCCAGGGCTGGGTCCGAAATCCAGACACCGACTACGGGTTTTGTCCAAGCCCTAGGTCTAGATCCGGATCCCAATCTCGGGTCCTAGTTTGGTTCCATTTTTGGTGCCGAGTCACGAGCAGGGTTCTAGGTTCAAGTTCAGGTCTAGGTCGGGTACTAGTTCCCGGCCCTAATTCTGTTTCCCAGGTCCCTATCTTGATTCTGGGTCCAGGTCCCGGTTATTGTGTGGATTTGGGTCTCGTTCTAGGTTTGGGTTCGAGTCATAGTCTCGGTTCGGGTTTAGGTCTCTATCTGGGTTGAGATCAAGGTTCGGGTTTGGGTTTAGGTCCTGCTCCTTGTCCTAGTCCTTGTTCGGTTCTAGTTCCCTTTGCGATTCTGAGTTCGAGTTTGGGTTTGAGTTCGGGTCGGAGTTCGAGTCCTGGTCTTACTTTTTGTTCGGGTCCGGATTTTAGTCTAGGTCCAGATCAAGCTCCGGGTGTGGGTTCGCCTCCTGGGTCTTGGTCTAGGTTCGGTCCAAGTCCCAAGTTCCAATATCGATCTGAGTCTGGATTGAGTTCTGGGTCTAAGTAGTTCGTTCTGATCACAGTGCCGGGTTCGGGTCCGGGTCTAGCTTTGGGTCTAATTCTAGGTGTGGGTTTGAGTTCAGGTCCGAGTCTGAGTCCAAGTTTGTGTTAGGTCTGGAGCCAGGTCTAGGTTTAGGTTCGGGTCCACGTCCAAGTTTAGGTCTCGAGTGTGGGTCCAAGTTTTGGTCTGGGTCAGGGTCTCCGTCCAGAGCTAGGTCCAGCATTTCGATCCCAGTCTGGGTCTTGGTCCGAGTCCAGGTTCGTATCCGGATCCTTATCAAGGTCCAAGTCTGTGTTTTGGATCGGGTCCCAAATTTGGGTCCAGGTTCGCATCTAAGTTCCGGTTTGGGTACACGACCGTGTCCGGGCCCGAGTTCTAGTCTCAGTTTGGGTCTGAGGCTAGGTCTGTGTTCAGTTCTATGTCTTTGTCCAGGTCCTGGTCACGGTCCTAGTCTTGTTCTAGGGTCTTAGTTCGACGATTCTTGTTCAGGTTCTAATTTTGGGTCCCATGTCTAGGTCTGGGTTCGGGTTTCGTTCTTTGTCTGGGTTCTGGTCGTAGTCTGAGTCCCAGATCTAGACACGGACTACTGGTCTGTTCCAGGCCCTGTTACCCGAATCCCGAGTCAAGATCTGGATCACGGTCTTGGGTATCGGTCTGGTTCTGGTTCAGGTCCCATGTCCCATTTCTGAGTTTGGGTTCAGGATCGAGACTGGGGTGCGGTTCTAGGTCTCGACCCTTGTTCTGTGTCCCTAGTCTAGTTCCATGTTTGTGTCTGAGTTCAGGTTCAGGTTCGCGTCCCGAGTCCATGTTTGGGTTGGGATCCGGGTCCGGCTCACAATTCGGGTCTAGGTCTGATTTGGAGTCCGGGTCCTGTTCTGGTTACGGTTCTGGATCTAGGTCCAATTTCAGTTATGATTCCAAGTCCAAGTCCTAGTTCCAGTCCCACTCAACTTTGGTTTTGGTTCCAATTTTTAGTCACAGGGTACGGGTTTGGGTCAACTTTTGGGTTTGGGACTGGTTTCAGGTCTCGGTGTGGGTTCGGGTCCTTGTCAGGGTTCGGTTCCACGGCTGGGTCCCAAATCCAAACACCGACTACGGGTTTGTCCAAGCCATGGGTCCAGATCAGGAACCCAATCTCGGGTCCTTGTCTGGTTCCATTTCTGGTGTCGCGTCACGAGCTTGGTCCTAGGTTCAAGTTCGGGTCTGGGTCGGGTACTAGGTCCCGGTCCTAGTTCTGTTTCCCAGGTCCCTGTCCTGATTCTTGGTCTAGGTCCCAGTTATTGTGTGGGTTTGGGTCCCGGTCTAGGTTCGGGTTCGAGTCCTAGTCTCTGTTCGTGTTAGGTTTCTGTCTGGGTTTTGATCTGGGTTTTGATTTGGGTCTAGGTCCTTGTCCTTGTCCTAGTCCCAGTTCAATTCTAGTTCTATTTGCGATTCTGAGTTCGAGTTTGGGTTTGAGTTCGGGTCGCAGTTCGAGTCCTGGTCTGAGTTTGGGTTCGTGTCCGGATTTCAGTCTAGGTCCAGATCAGGCTCCGTGTATGGGTTCGGGTCCGGAGTTCAGTCTAGGTCCAGATCAGGCTTCGGGTATGGGTTCGCGTCCTGGGTCTTGGTTTAGGTTGGGTCCAAGTCCCAATTTCCAATCCCGATCTGGGCCTGGATTCAGTCCTGTGTCTAAGTCCTTGGTTCAGATCTTGGTCTGGGTTCGAGTTTGGGTCTGGGTCCGAGTATATCATTGGGTTTGATTCTAGGTTTGGGTGTTTGAGTTCGGGTCCGAGTCTGTGTTCGGGTTTGTGTCCAGATCTAGACCTCGATATGGCTCTAGGTTCGATTCCAGGTCCAAGTTCGGGTCCCCAGTGTGGGTCCAAGTTTGGATCTGGGTGAGGATCTCCGTCCAGATCTAGGACCAGAATTTTGTTCCCAGTCTGGGTCTTGGTCTGAGTCCAATTTCGTATCCGGATCCCTATCTAGGTCCGAGTCTATGTTTGGGATCGGTTCCCAGATTTAGGTCCAAGTATGAGTCTCAGTTTCGGTCTGGGTACACAACCGTGTCCGGGCCTGAATTCCAGTCTCAGTTTGGGTCTGAGGCTAGGTTTGTGTTCGATTCTAGGTTTTGGGTCCGGGTCCTCGTCACGGCCCAAGTCTTGTTCTAGGGTCTTAGTTCGGCGATTCTTTTTCAGGTTCTAATTTTGGGTCCCATGTCTAGGTCAGGGTTTCAGGTTTTGTTCTTTGTCGGGTCCACTTTTGGGTTTGGGACTGGGTTCAAGTCCGAGTGTGGGTTCGGGTCCTTGTCACGGTTCGGGTCCAGGGCTGGGTCCCAAATCCAGACACCGACTACGGGTTTTATCCAAGTCCTGGGTCCAGATCCGGATCCCAATCTCGGGTCCCAGTCTGGTTCCATTTCTGGTGCCAGGTCACGAGCTGGGTCCTAAGTTAGACTTCGGGTCTGGGTCGGGTACTAGGTCCCGGTCCTTGTTCTGTTTCCCAAGTCCCTATCTTGATTCTGTGTCCAAGTCTCGGTTATTGTGTGGGTTTGGGTCCCGGTCTAGGTTCGGGTTCGAGTCCTTGTCTCGGTTCGGGTTTAGGTCTCTGTTTGGGTTTTGATCTGGGTTTGGCTTTGGGTTTAGGTCCTTGTCCTAGTCCTATTCCAAGTTCGGTTCTAGTTCCATTTGCGATTCTGAGTTCGAGTATGGGTTTGAGTTCGGGTCGGAGTTCGAGTCCTAGTCTGAGTTTGCGTTCGGGTCCGGATTTGAGTCTAGGTCCAGATCAGGCTCCGGGTGAGGGTTTCCATCCTGGGACTTGGTCTAGGTTGGTCCGAGTACCAAGTTCCAATCGAGATCTAAGTCTGGATTTAGTTCTAGGTCTAAGTCCTTGGCTCTGATCCTGGTCTGGGTTCGAGTTTGGGTCCCCAGTGCGGGTCCAAGTTTGGTTCTGGGTTAGGATCTCGGTCAAGATCTAGGTCCAGCATTTCCATCCCAGTATGGGTCTCTGCCTGACTCAAGGTTCGTATCCGGATCCCTATCTATGTCCAAGTCTGCTTTCGGGATCGGGTTCCAGATTTAAGTCCAGGTCTGGGTCTTAGTTCTGGTCTCGGTACACGACAGTGTCCAGGCCTGAGTTCCGGTCTCAGTTTGGGTATGAGGCTAGGTCTGTGTTCTGTTCTAGGTCTGGGTCCTGGTCACGGTCCTAGTCTTGTTCTACGGTCCTGGTTTGTCGATTCTTGTTCAGGTTCTAATTTGGGGTCCTAGGTCTAGGTCTGGGTTCGAGTCTGGTTCTTCGTCATGGTTTTGGTCCTAGTCTGAGTCCTAGAACTAGACACCGAGCCTGCGGTACATTCCGGGCCGTTACCCGAATCCCATTTCTTAGTTTTGGTTCGGGATCGAGGCGGGGTGCGGTTCTAGATTCGACCACAGTTACGTGTCCCTAGTCTGGTTCCATGTTTGGGTCTGAGTTCAGATTCAACTTCGGGTCACGAGTCCAGGTTTGGGTTGGGATCCGGGTCCGGCTCCCAATTTGGGTCTATGTCTGATTTGGAGTTCGGGTGCTGGTCCGGTTACGGTTCTGGATCTATGTCCAATTTCAATTATGATTCCAAGTCAAAGTCCTAGTTCCAGTCCCGCTCAACTTTCGGTTTTGGTTCCAATTTTGGGTCACAGGGTACGGGTTCGGGTCCACTTTTGGGTTTGGGGCCAGGTTCGAATGCGGGTGTGGTTTCGGGTCCTTGTCAGGGTTCGGGTCCAGGGTTTGGTCCCAAATCCAGACACCGACTACAGGTTTTGTCCAAGCCCAGGTCCAGATCGGATCCCAATCTCGGGTCCCAGTCTGGTTCCATTTCTGGTGCCGCATCACGAGCTGGGGCCTAGGTTCAAGTTCGGGTCTTGGTCGGGTACTAGGTCCCAGTCCTAGTTCTAGGTTCGTGTTCGAGTCCTAGTCTCTGTTCGGGTTTAGGTCTCTGTCTGGGTTTTGATTTGGGTTCAGGTTTGGGTTTAGGTCCTGGTCCTAGTCCTAGTCCTAGTATGGTTCTCGTTCCATTTGCGATTTTGAGTTCCAGTTTAGGTTTGAGTTCAGGTCGGAGTTCGAGTCCTGGTCTGATTTTGGGTTCGTGTCCGGATTACAGTCTAGGTCCAGATCATGCTCCGGGTGTGGGTTCGCGTCCTATGTCTTGGTCTAGGTTGGGTCCGAGTCCCACGTTCCAATCCCGATCTGAGTCGTGATTCAATTCTGGGTCTAAGTCCATGGTTTTAATCCTATTCTGGGTTCGAGTATGGGTCTGGGTCCCGGTCTAGCTTAGGGTCTAATTCTAGGTGTGGGTGTTTGAGTTCGGGTCCGAGTCTGTGTCCGGGTCTGTGTCAAGGTATGGACCCTTATCTGGGTCTAGGTTTGGGTCCTGGTCCATGTCCATGTTCGGGTCTCGAGTGCGTGACCAAGTTTCGGTCTGGGTCAGGATCTCGCTCCAGATATAGGTCGAACATATTTATCAAAGTCTGTGTTTGGGATTGGGTCCCAAATTTAGGTCCAGTTCCAGGTCTCAGTTCCGAATTGGGTACACGACCGTGTCCGGGCCCGAGTTCCAGTCTCAGTTTGGGTCTGAGGCTAGGTCTGTGTTCGGTTCTAGGTCTTGTTCCAGGTCCTGGTCACGGTCTTAGTATTACTCTAGGGTCCTGGTTCGGCGATTGTTGTTCAGGTTCTAATTTTGAGTCCCAGATCTAGACACCGACTACTGGTCTATTCCAGGCCCCGTTATCCGAATCCCGAGTCAAGATCTGGATCACTGTCACAGGTCTCGGTCTGGTTCTGGTTGAAGTCCGAGGTCCCATTTTTAAGTTTGGGTTCAGGATCGAGACTTGGGTGCGGTTCTAGGTCCCGACCTTGGTTCTGTGTCCCTAGTCTGGCTTCATGTCTGGGTCTGAGTTTAGGTTCGTGTTCGGGTCCCGAGTCCAGGTTTGGGTTGGGATCCGGGTTCGGCTCCCAATTCGGGTCTAGGTCTCACTTAGAGTCCGGGTCCTGGTTTGGTTACGGTTCTGGATCGAGGTCCAATTTCAGTTATGATTCCAAGTCCAAGTCCTAGTTGAAGTCCCGGTCAACTTCCGGTTTTGGTTCCAATTTTTGGTCACAGGGTACTAGTTCGGGTCAACTTTTGGGTTTGGGACTAGGTTCAGGTCCGAGTGTGGGTTCGGGTTCAGGGTTGGGTCCCAAATCCAGACACCGACTACGGGTTTTGTCCAAGCCCTGGGTCCAAATCCGGATCCCAATCTCGGGTCCCAGTTGTTGGGTTTTATGCCCTAACTAAAACTCCATTTCAATGTAATCCATTTTATTCATCATCAATAAAGAAACAGAAGTATTTTTCATTCATTTGTGTATGTTTTGGTTCACCTTATCAATTGCTTGTCTATTTGATTTATAAATTCATCTGAAACCCTTTTCAGATACTTGATCCTGTTTATTGTGTTGTCAACACTTTGGAAAGTAAACATGACTATGTGAATAAAGTTTCCTAGATTTATTAGACATAGCGTTTTACTTATATGAGAATCTACGACAGAGTTTACTTGCATTTGGAGAAATGATATGCTCTTTCCAGAGCATTGGTTAAAGTAAAGCTCAGGTTGGGTGCATGGAGTATGCATCGGAAGGGACCGATATTGAACTTTGACTTAGATTTATTAAACTTACCGTAATATCTATTCAAGTCAATATCGCCTAGTTGATCCTAGATCAAATGATCTTAATCCTATTATGATTAGGCTCAATCTCAAGAGGCTATTCGTGTTCTTTGATTTGTTAGTTGAGCCTACTTTTAGGTCAGGGTGATACGTACATTTTGGGAACACGGTAGTGCAATTGAGTGGGAGCGCTAACATAAACATGGAATCTATAGCTTCTATCTGGCGAATAGTAAGTAAAGGATGATCTCCTTCGAGCTTGACCAAACAAAAATAAATATCATTTATACGGGGCTAAGTGTTTTAAGGATAAAATACATTGTAGGGTGTAACGGTAATCTAATCCCTTTAAAGTGTAGATCATTCATATAGAGGACCATTGATCAAATTAGGATTATAACAATGGATAACTAATGATGTGTCTATATGGTGGAACATATAGAGCATTCTATATACTGAGAGTGCAATTCTAAGTTCTACGCGTGGATTCAACGAAGAATTAATAAGTCAGTGAATTTAGGTTATAAATTCTTGATCTGCTTATTGGAAGCTCGGTTATATAGACCAATGGTCCCCCCACTAGTTGAGATAATATTGCTTGTAAGACTCATATAATTGGTTGTGATTAATCAATTATAATTCTCAAATTAGACTATGTCTATTTGTGATTTTTTCACAAAGTAAGGGCGAAATTGTAAAGAAAGAGTTTTAGGGGGATATTTGTTAATTATGATACTTTGTATGGTTCAATTAATAAATATGATAAATGACAATATTATTTAATAATTATTTATAGTTATTAATTAATAAGAATTGGCATTTAAATGGTTGAATTTGAAAATTGGCATTTTTGAGAAAATGAGATGCAGAAATGATAAAACTGCAAAATTCAAAAAGTGAGGCCCAATTCCATATTGCCTAGGGCCGGCCACTTTTATAGCATTTATCATCTGATATTTTCATTATTTTAATGCCAAATAATTCAAACCTAACCCTAATGGAATGCTATAAATAGATAGTGAAGGCTTCAGGAAATTTATACTTAACTTTCTACTTTTCATTCAGAGAAAAACCTGAGCCTTCTCTTTCTAAACCCTAGCCGCCACTTCTCTCTCTCTCTTCTTCCTTGAGATTTCGAGCCACTTAGTGATTAGAGTAGTGCCCACACACAGCAAGTGATACCTCAATCATAGTGAGGAAGATCGTGGAGAAAGACTTTCAACAAGAAGGAGTTTCAGCACTAAAGAAGGAGAGAAAGAGATCCATGTTCAGATCTTGATAATACTCTGCGACAGAAAGGATACAAGGGTTAGAGATATATGAACGGAAGGAGTCATATTATTCTGATGCACCCAATGTAAGGTTTCTCATACTTTATCTATGTTTATTTCATAATCGTTTTAGAAGTTCATATTTAGGGTGTTAATCAACATACTTGTGAGTAGATCTAAGATCCTGGTAAAATAATTTCCAACACCAGTCGGGTTCGATTTCTGGTGCCAGGTCACGAGCTGGGTCCTTGGTTCAAGTTTGGGTCTGGGTCGGGTACTAGGTCTCGGTCCTAGTTCTGTTTCCCGTGTCCCTATCTTGATTACGGGTCCGAGTCCGGTTATTGTGTGGGTTTGGGTCCCGGTCTAGGTTCGGGTTCGAGTCCTAGTCTCGGTTCGGGTTGAGGTCTCTGTTTGGGTTTTGATTTGGGTTCAGCTTTGGGTTTAGGTCTTGGTCATGGTCCTATTCCTAGTTCGATTCTAGTTCTATTTGCGATCCTGAGTTCGAGTTTGGGTTTAAGTTCGGGTCGGAGTTCGAGTCCTGGTCTGAGTTTGGGTTCAGGTCCGGATTTGAGTCTAGGTACAAATCAGGCTTCGGGTGTGGGTTTGCGTCCTGGGTCTTGGTCTAGGTTGGGTCCGAGTACCAAGTTCCAATCCCAATCTTAGTCTGGATTCAGTTCTTGGTCTAAGTCCTTGGCTTTGATCACAGTGCGGGTTCGAGTTTGGGTCCGAGTCCGGTTCTAGGTTTGGGTCTGATTTTAGGTATGGGTGTTTGAGTTCAAGTCCGACTCTGTGTCCGGGTTTGTGTGTAGTAGGACCCCGATTTGGGTCTAGGTTCGGGTCCAGGTCCAAGTTTGGGTCCCGAGTGCGGGTCCAAGTTTGGGTCTGGGTCAAGATCTTGGTCCAGATCTAGGACCAGCATTTCCATCCCAGTGTCGGTCTTGGTCAGAGTCCAAGTTCGTATCTTGATCCCTATCTAGGTCCAAGTCTGTGTTCGGGATCGGGTTCTAGATTTAGGTCAAGATCCGTGTCTCAGTTCTAGTCTGGGTACACGACCGTGTCTGGGCTCGAGTTCCAGTCTTAGTTTTGGTTTGAGGCTAGGTCTCTGTTCGTTTCTAGGTCTGGGTCTGGGCCCTGGTCACGGTCCTAGTCTTGTTCTATTGTCCTGGTTCGACGATTCTTGTTCAGGTTCTAATTTTGGGTCCCAGGTCTAGGACTGGGTTCGGGTTTGGTTCTTTGCCTGGGTTCTGGTCCTAGTCTGAGTCCCAGAACTAGACACCGACTCTCGGTCCGTTCCGAGCCCCGTTACACGAAACCCGAGTCAAATGCGGATCACCGTCACGAGTCTCGGTACGGTTGCAGTTCGGGTTCCATTTCTTAGTTTGGGTTCGGGATCGAGATTGGGGTGCGGTTCTAGGTTCGAGCCACAGTTCTGTGTCCCTAGTCCGGTTCCATGTTTGGGTCTGAGTTCAGGTTCAAGTTCGGGTCCCGAGTCAAGGTTTGGGTTGGGATCCGGGTCCGGCTCCGAATTCGGGTGTAGGTTTGATTTGGAGTTCGGGTGCTGGTCCGGTTACGGTTCTTGATCTATGTCCAATTTCAGTTATGATTCCAAGTCCAAGTCCTAGTTCTAGTCCCGGTCAACTTCTGGTTTTGGTTCCAATTTTGGGTCATAGGGTACGGGTTCGGGTCCACTTTTGAGTTTGGGACTTGGGTCAGGTCTTGGTGTGGTTTGGGTCCTTGTCAGGGTTCGGGTCCAGGGCTTGGTCCAAAATCCAGACACTGACTACGGGCTTTGTCCAAGCCCAGCGTCCAGATCTGGATCCCAATCTGGGGTCCCCGTCTGGTTCCATTTACAGTGCTTGCGTCATGAGCTGGGGCCTTGGTTCAAGTTCGGGTCTTGGTCGGGTACTAGGTCCCAGTCCTAGTTCTGTTTCCCAGTTCCATATCTTGATTACGGGTCCAGTCCGGTTATTGTGTGGGTTTGAGTCCCGGTCTAGGTTTGGGTTCGAGTCCTAGTCTCAGTTCGGGTTTAGGTCCTTTGTCGGGTTTTGATGCGGGTTCGGGATTGGGTTTAGGTCCTGGTCCTAGTCCTAGTGCTAGTACGGTTCTAGTTCCATTTGCGATTCTGAGTTCGATTTTAGGTTTCAGTTCGGGTCAGAGTTCGAGTCCTGGTCTAAGTTTGGTGTCGGTTCCAAATTTCTAACTAGGTCCAGATCAGGCTCCGGGTGTGGGTTCGCATCCTATGTCTAGCTCTAGGTTGGGTCTGGGTCCCAAGTTCCAATCCCGATCTGAGTCCGGATTAAGTTTTGGGTCTAAGACCTTGGTACTGATCCTAGTCTTTGTTCGAGTTTGGGTGCTGGTTCGGGTCTAGCTTTGTGTCTGATTCTAGGTGTGGGTGTTTGAGTTCGGGTTTGAGTCTGTGTCAATGTCTGTGTCCATGTCTGGACCCCGATCTGTGTCTAGGTTCGAGTCCAGGTCCAAGTTCGGGTCCCGAGTGCGGGTCCAGATCATGGTTAGGATCGTCGGTCTAGATCTAGGTCCAACATTTTGATCCCAGTCTGGGTCTTGATCCGAGTCCAGGTTCGTATCTAGATCCCTATCTAGGTCGAAGTCTGTGTTTGGGATTGGGTCCTAGATTTAGGTCTAGGTTCGAGTCTCAGTTCCGAACTTGGTACACGACCCTGTCCGGCCCAAGTTCCAATCTCAGTTTGGGACTGAGGCTAGGTCTGTTTTCGGTTCTTGGTCTGGGTCTGGGTGCTGGTCACGGTCCTAGTCTGGTTCTAGGGTCCTGGTTCGGCGATTCTTGTTCAGGTTCTAATTTTGGGTCCCAGGTCTAGGTCTGGGTTCGGGTTTGGTTTTTTGTCTCGGTTCTGATCCTAGTCTGAGTCCCAGATCTTGACACCGGCCTGCGGTACATTCCAGGCCCCGTTACCCGAATCCCGAGTAAAGATCTGGATCACTGTCACGAGTCTCGATCTGGTTCTTGTTCAAGTCCCAAGTCCCATTTCTGAGTTTGCGCTCGGGATCGAGATTGGGGTGCGGTTCTAGGTCCCGACCCTAGTTCTTTGTCCCTAGTCTGGTTCCATGTTTGGGTCTAAGTTCAGGTTCGGGTTCGGGTACCGAGTCTAGGTTTGGGTTGGGATCCGAGTTCGGCTCTCAATTCGGTCTAGGTCCGATTTGGAGTCCGGGTCCTTATCCGGTTACGGTTCTGGATTTAAGTCCAATTTCAATTATGATTCCAAGTCCAAGTCCTAGTTCCAGTCCCGGTCAACTTCTGGTTTTGGTTCTGATTTTGGGTCACAGGGTACTGGCTCGGGTCCACTTTTGGGTTTGGGACAGGGTTCAGGTCCGGGTGTGGGTTCGGGTCCTTGTCAGGGGTCGGGTCCAGGGCTTGCTCCCAAATCCAGACACTGACTACGGGTTTTGTCCAAGCCCAGGGTCCAGATCCTGATCCCGATCTCGGGTCCCAGTCTAGTTCCATTTTTGGTGCCGGGTCACGTGATTAGTCCTTGGTTCAAGTACGGGTCTGGATCGGGTACTAGGTCCCGCTCCTAGTTCCATTTCCAAAGTCCCTATCCTTATTTTAGGTCTAGGTCCAGGTTATTGTGTGGGTTTGGGTCCCGGTCTTGGTTCAGGTTCGATACCTAGACTCGGTTCGGGTTTAGGTCTTTGTCTGGGTTTTGATCTGGGTTTGGGTTTGGGTTTAGGTCCACGTCACGGTCCTAGTCCTACTTCGGTTCTAGTTCCATTTGCGATTTTGAGTTCGAGTTTGGGTTTGAGTTCGGGTCCGTGTTCGAGTCTGGTCCGAGTTTGGGTTCGTGTCGGATTTCGGTCTAGGTCCGCATTAGGCCCCTGGTGTGGGTTCGCGTCCTGGCTCTTGGTCTAGGTTGGGTTCGAGTCCCAAGTTCTAATCCCGATCTCTGTCTGGATTTAGTTCTGGGTCTAAGTCCTTGGTTCTGATCCTGGTCTTGGTTCGAGTTTTTGTCCGGGTCCATGTCTAGCTTTAAGTCTGATTCTAGGTGTGGGTGTTTGAGTTCGGGTCCAAGTCTGTGTCCGGGTTTGTGTCCAGGTCTGGACCCTGATCTGTGTCTAGGTTCGGGTGCAGGTCCAAGTTTGGGTCCCGAGTGCGGGTCCAAGTTTGGGTCTGGGTCAGGATCTCGGTCCACATCTAGGTCCAACATTTCAATTCCAGTCTGGGTCTTGGTCCAAGCCCAGGTTCATATCTGGATCCCTATCTATGTCCAAGTAAGTGTTTGGGAACGGGTCCCAGATTTAGGTCCGGGTACGGGTCTCGGTTCGGTGCGGGTACACGACAGGTGTCGGGCCGAGTTCCGGTCTCGGTTTGGGTACCGAGGCTAGGTACGTGTTCGGTTCTAGGTACGAGTCGGGTCTGGTCACGGTCGTAGGCTTGTTCTAGGGTCCTGGTTCGGAGATTGTTGTTCAGGTTCTAATTTTGGGTCCATGGTCTATGTCTGGGTTCGGGTTTGGTTCTTCGTCTTGGTTCTAGTCCTAGTCAGAGTCCCAGATCTAGACACTGACTACTGGTCTTATCCAGGCCCCGTTACCAAAATCCCAAGTCAAAATCTGGATAACTTTCACGGGTCTCGGTCTGTATCTGGTTCAGGTCCCAAGTCCCATTTCTGAGTTTGGGTTCGGGATCGAGATTGGGGTGTGGTTCTAGGTCCTGACCCTAGTTCTGTGTCCCTAGTTTGGTTCCATCTGCGGGTACGAGTTCTAGTTTGTGTTCGGGTCCCAAGTCCGGGTTTGGGTTGGGATCGGGTCGAGCTCCCAATTCGGGTCTAGGTCGGATTTGGAGTCGGGTCTGTCCGATTACGGTTCTGGATCTACGTATAATTTCAATTATGATTCCAATTCCATGTCCTAGTTCCAGTCCCGGTCAATTTTTAGTTTTGGTTCCAATTTTTGGTCACAGGTTACGGGTTCGGGTCCACATTTGGGTTTGGGACTGGGTTCAGGTTTGGATGTGGGTTCGGGTCCTTGTCAGTGTTCGGGTCCAGGGCTGGGCCCCAAATCCAGACACCGACTACGAGTTTTGTCCAAGCCCTGGGTCCAGATCTGGATCCCAATCTCAGTTCCCATTCTGGTTCCATTTAAGTGCGGGTCACGAGCCGCACTTTAGGTTCAAGTTCGGGTGCGGGTCGGGTACTAGGTCCGGTCACAGTTACGGTTCCTGTGTCCCTATCCTGATTCTTGTTTCAGATCCCGATTATTGTGTGGGTTTGGGTCCCGGTCTCTTTCTGGGCTTTGATTTGGGTTCGAGTTTGGGTTTAGGTCCTTGTCCTGGTCCTAGTCCTAGTTCGGTTCTAGTTCCTTTTGCGATTCTGAGTTCGAGTTTGGGTTTTAGTTCGGGTCGGAGTTCGAGTCCTGGTCTGAGTTTAGTTTCGGGGCAAAATTTCAGTCTAGGTCTAGATCAGGCTCCGGTAGTGGGTTCGCGTCCTGGGTCTTGGTCTAGATTGGGTCCGAGTCCTAAGTTCCAATCCCATTCTGAGTCTGGATTCAGTTCTAGGTCTAAGTCCTTTGTTCTGATCCTGGTGTGGGTTCGAGTTTGGGTCCGGGTCTGGGTCTAGCTTTGAGTCTTATTCTAGGTGTGGGTGTTTGAGTTCGAGTCCTAGTGTGTGTCCGGGTTTGTGTCCGGTGCGGACCCTTATCTTGGTCTAGGTTCGGGTCTAAGTCCATGTTCGGGTCCCGAGTGCGAGTCCAAGTTTGGGTCTGGGTCAGGATCTCGGTCCAAATCTAGGTCCAGCATTTCGATCCCAGTCTGGGACTTAGTCCGAGTCCAGGTTCGTATCCGAATTCCTATCAAGGTCCAAGTCTGTGTTGGGGATCGGGTCCCAGATTTAGGTCCAAGTCTTGGTCTCAGTTGCGGTCTGGGTACACGACCGTGTCCGGGCCCGAGTTCCAGTCTCAGATTAGGTCTAAGGCTAGGTCTGTGTTCGGTTCTAGGTCTGGGTCTGGGTCGTGGTCACGGTCCTAGTATTGTTCTAGGGTCCTGGTTCGGCGATTCTTGTTCAGGTTCTAATTTTGGGTCGCAGGTCTAGGTCTGGGTTCGGCTTTGGTTCTTCGTCTGGGTTCTGGTCCTAGTTTGAGTCCCAAATCTAGACACCGACTACTGGTCTGTTCTAGGCCCCGTTACCCGAATCCCGAGTCAAGATCTGGATCACTGTCACGGGTCTCGGTCTGGTTCTGGTTCATGTCCCAGGTCCCATTTCTGAGTTTCGGTTCGGGATCGAGACTGGGTGCGGTTCTAGGTCCCCGAACACAGTTGCGTCCCTATTATGGGTCCATGTTTAAGTACGAGTTCGGAGTTCGGGTTCGGGTCCGGGTCACAGTTTGGTTTGGGATCCGAGTCCGGCTACCAATTTTTGTCAAGGTCTCATTTGGAGTCCCGAACCTGGTCCAGTTACGGTTCTGGATCTAGGTCCAATTTTTAAATATGATTCCAACTCCAATTCCTAGTTCCAGTCCCGGTCAACTTCCAGTTTTGGTTCCAATTTTGGGTTATAGGGTACAGGTTCGGGTCCACTTTTTCATTTGGGACTGGGTTCAGGTCCGGGTGTGGGTTCGGGTCCTTGTCAGGGTTCGGGTCCAAGGCTGGGTCCAAAATCTAGACACCGACTACGTGTTTTGTCCAAGCCCTAGGTCCGGATTCGGATCCCAATCTTGGGTCCCACTCTGGTTCCATTTTTGGAGCCGGGTCAGGAGTTGGGTCCTAGGTTCAAGTTCGAGTCTAGGTCGGGTTCTAGGTCCCAGTCCTAGTTCTGTTTCCAAGGTCCCTATCCTGATTCTTGGTCCAGGTCTCGGTTATTGTTTGGGTTTTGGTCCCACTCTAGGTTCGGGTTCGGGTTCGAGTCCTAGTCTCAGTTCGGGTTTAGGTCTCTGTCTGGGTTTGGATCTGGGTTAGGGTTTGGGTTTAGGTCCCTGTCCTGGTCCTAGTCCTAGTTTGTTTCTAGCTCCATTTGCGATTCTGAGTTCGAGTTTGGGTTTGAATTCGAGTCGGAGTTCGAGTCCTAGTCTGAGTTTGGGTTATGGTCCGGATTTAAGTCTAGGTCCTGATCAGGCTCCAGGTGTGGGTTCGCGTCCTTGGTGTTGGTCAAGGTTGGGTCCGAGAGCCAATTTCAAATCCTGATTTGAGTTTGGATTTAGTTCTGGGTCTAAGTCCTTAGTTCTGATCATTGTCAGGGTTTGAGTTTGGGTCCGGGTCCGGGTATAACTTTGGGCCTAATTCTATGTGTGGGTTTGAGTTCGGGTCCGAGTCTGCGTCCGAGTTTGTGTCCAAGTACGGACCCCCGATCTGGGGGTAGGTGCGGGTCCAGGTCCAAGTTCGGGTCCCGAGTGCGGGTCCAAGTTTGGGTCTAGGTCAGGATCTCCGTCCAGATCTAGGTCCAACATTTCGATCCCAGTCTGGGTCTTGGTCCGAGTCTAGGTTCGTATCTTGATCCCTATCAAGGTCAAAGTCTGTGTTTCGGATCGGGTCCCAGATTTAGGTCTAGGTTCGGGTCTCAGTTGCGGTCTGGGTACAAGACCGTGTCCGGGCCCGAGTTAAAGTCTCAGCTTGGGTCTGAGGCTAGGTCTGTGTTCGGTTCTAGGTCCGGGTCCGGGTCCTGGTCGCGGTCCTATTCTTGTTCTAGGGTCCTGGTTCGGCGATTCTTGTTCAGGTTCTAATTTTGGGTTCCAGGTCTAGGTCTGGGTTAGGGTTTGGATTCTGGTCCTAGTCTGAGTCCCAGATCTAGACATCGACTACTGATTACTTCCAGGCCCCGTTACCTGAATCCCGAGTCAAGATCTGGATCACTGTCACGGGTCTCAGTCTGGTTCTGGTTCAAGTCCCAGGTCCCATTTCTGAGTTCGGGTTCGGGATCGAGACTGGGGTGCGGTTCTAGGTCCCGACCCTGGTTCTTTGTCCATAGTCTGGTTCCATGTTTGGGTTTGAGTTCAGGTTCGGGTTCGGGTCCCGAGTCCAGATTTGGGTTGGGATACGGCTCCGGCTCCCAATTCAGGTCTAGGTCTGATTTGGAGTCCGGGTCCTGGTCGGGTTACGGTTCTGGATCTAGGTCCAATTTCAGTTATGATTCCAAGTCTAAGTCCTAGTTCCAGTCCCGGTCAACTTCCGGTTTGGGTTCCAATTTTTGGTCAAAGGGTACTGGTTCGGGTCCACTTTTGTGTTTGGGATTGGGTTCAGGTCCGGGTGTGGGTTCGGGTCCTTGTCAGGGTTCGGGACCAGGGTTGGGTCCAAAATCTAGACACCAACTATGGGTTTAGTCCAAGCCCTTGGTCCAGATCCGGATCCCAACCTCGGGTCCCAGTCTGGTTCCATTTCTAGTGCCGGGTCACGAGCTGGGTCCTAGGTTCAAGTTCAAGTTTTGGTCGGGTACACGGTCCAAGTCCTACTTCTATTTCCCAGGTCCCTATCCTGATTTTGGGTCAAGGTCCCAGTTATTATGTGGGTTTGGGTCCCGATCTAGGTTCGGGTTCGAGTCCTATTCTCGGTTCAGGTTTAGGTCTATGTCTAGGTTTTGATCTGGGTTCGGGTTTTGGTTCAGTTCTAGTTCCATTTGCAATTCTGAGTTCGAGTTTTGTTTGAGTTCGGGTCGGAGTTCGAGTCTTGGTCTGAGTTTGGGTTCGAGTATGTATTTCAGTCTAGGTCCAAATAAGGCTCCGGGTGTGGGTTCGCGTCCTGGGTCTTGGTCTAGGTTGGGCCCGAGTCCCAAGTTCCAATCCCGATCTGAGTTTGGATTCAGTTCTATGTCTATGTCCTTGGTTCTGATCCTGGTTTTGGTTCGAGTTTTGGTCTGGGTCCGGGTCTAGCTTTGGGTGTGATTCTAGGTGTGGGTTTGAGTTCGGGTCCGAGTCTACGTCCGGGTTTGTGTCTAGGTCTGGACCCCGATCTGGGTCTAGGTTCGGGTCCAGGTCCAAGTTCGGGTCCCTAGGTCAAGCGTTTCGATCCCAGTCTGGGTCTTGGTCCGAGTCCAGGTTCGTATCCTGATCCCTATCTAGGTCCAAGTCTGTGTTTGGGATCGGGTCCCGGATTTAGGTCCAGGTACGGGTCTCAGTTCCGGTGTGGGTACACAACCGTGTCAGGGCTTGAGTTCCAGTCTCAGTTTGGGTCTGTGGCTAGGTCTGTGTTCGGTTCTAGGTCTCGGTCCGGGTCCTGGTCGCGGTCCTAGTCTTGTTCTAAGGTCCTGATTCGCCGATTCTTGTTCAGGTTCTCATTTTGGGTCCGAGGTCTAGGTCTCAGGTCGGGTTTGGTTCTTCGTACCGTGCTGCGGTCCTAGTGCGGGTCCCGGATCTGAACACCGACTACTTGTCTATTCTAGGCCCCGTTACCCGAATCTTGAGTCAAGATCTGGATCACTGTCACGGGTCTCTGTCTGGTTCTAGTTCAGGTCCAAGGTCCCATTTCTAAGTTTGGGTTCGGGATCGAGACTGGGGTGCAATTCTAGGTATCGACTCTGGTTCTGTGTCCCTAGTCTGGTTCCATGTTTGGGTCTGAGTTCAGGTTCGTGTTCGGGTCCTGAGTCCAGGTTTGGGTTGGGATCCGGGTCCGGCTCCCAATTTGGGTCTAGGTTTAATTTGGAGTCCAGGTCCTGGTCCGGTTACGGTTCTGGATCTAGGTCAAATTTTAGTTATGATTCTTATTCCAAGTCCTAGTTCCAGTCCTAGCAACTTCCGGTTTTGGATCCAATTTTGGGTCACAGGTTACGGGTTAGAATCCACTTTTGTGTTTGGGACTGGGTTCAGGTCCGGGTGTGGGTTCGGGTCATTGTTAGGGTTCCACTCCAGGGCTGGGTCCAAAATATAGACACCGACGACGGGTTTTGTCCAAGCACTGGGTCCAGATCTGGATCCCAATATCGGGTCCCAGTCTGGTTCAATTTTTGGGGCCGGGTCACGAGCTGGGTCCTAGGTTCAAGTTCGGGTCTGGGTCGGGTACTAGGTCCCGGTCCTAGTTCTGTTTCCCAGGTACCTATCTTGATTTTGGGTTTAGGTCCCGGTTATTGTGTGGGTTTGGGTCCTGATATAGGTTCTGGTTCGAGTCCTAGTCTCGGTTCGGGTTAGGTCTCTGTCTGGGTTTTGATCTGGGTTCGCGTTTGGGTTTAGGTCCTTGTCCTGGTCCTAGTTCTAGTTCGGTTCTAGTTCCATTTGCGATTCTGAGTTTGAGTTTGGGTTTGAGTTCGGGTCGGAGTTAGAGTCCGGAACTGAGTTTGGGTTCGGGTTCGGATTTCAGTATTCGTCCAGATCAGGCTCCGGGTGGGGGTTCGCGTCCTAGGTCTTGGTCTAGGTTTGGTCCGAGTCCCAAGTTCCAATCCCGATCTGAGTCTTGATTCAATTCTGGTTCTAAGTCCTTGGTTCTTAACCTGGTGTTGGGTTTTGTGCCCTAAATAAAGCTCATTTCAATATAATCAGATTTACTTATTAATAAAGATCAGAAATAACATTTTATGTTGCATGGTTCACATGATTTATTTCATGATTATTTATATAATGTATGAATTCTATTTAAGTCCAGAACATATGAATTTGTTAATGATTATAGTGTTGTTAGCACAGTGGAATATAATCTTAATTATATTTTCCTAAGTTTATTCCCGGATTTGTCAATTCACTGGATTTAGACTGGCATGATATAGTCAGCGATTGGTATTCTTACACCTTGGATAAGTGTTATGTCCTTTCCAGGGCATTAGCAAAGTTTACCAGTATCGGATGTATGGAGTATACATCGGAAGGGACCGATATTGAACTTCGATTAGATTTGTTAAAATTTACAGTAATATCTATTTAATTCAATATCACCTGTTGATCCTAGATCAAATGATCTTAATCCTGATATGGTTAGGTTTTATCTCAAGAGTATTATACATGTTCTTTGATTTGTAGTTAAGCGTACTTTTGGGTCAGGGTGATACGTACAATTTGGGAACATGACAGTATAATTGAGTGGGAGCGCTAACATAAATATAGAGTCTATAACTTCTATAGGAATTTAGAAGGGAAACGATGATATCCTTTGAGCTTGGCTAAACAGAGATAAATGGTGGAGATCTCATTTCACTTCGCTAAAATATCATTTATACGGAGCTAAGTGTTTTAAGAATAAAATACATTGAAGGTGTAACGGTAATTTAGTTCCTATTCAATGTAGATCATCTACTATTAGAGGGTCATTGATCAAATTAGGATTATAACAATGGATAATATATTGTGGAACATATAGAGCGTTCTATATGACTGAGTGCAATTCCAAGTTCTAAGTGTGGATTCAATAAGGAATTAATAAGTTAGGGAATTTACTTGGTAAATTCAGTTCGACTTATTAGAAGCTCGGTTATATAGGCCCATGGTCCCCATACTAGTTGAGACCATACTGCTTGTAAGACTCAGTTAATTGATTTTAATTAATCAATTATAATTCTAAAGTTAGACTATGTCTACTTTATGAATTTTCACTAAGCAAGGACGAAATCGTAAAGAAAAGAGATTCTAGATTTTATTTATTAATTAAGAGACTTTATATGTCTAATTAATAAATATATGAAATGACAATATTATTTAATAATTAATTTTTAGTTATTAAATAATTAGAATTGGCATTTAAATGGTTAAGTCGGAAAATTGGCATTTTTGAGAAAATGAGATTGAGAAATGACAAAATGGCAAAATTGCAAAGTGAGGCCCATTATCCACTAATATGGTCGGCCACTCTGTATAGGGTTTACCATTTATATTTTTTATTATTTTAATGCCATACAATTCTAACCTAAACCTAGATGGCATTTGATGGCTTCAAGAAACAAGGCAACGCATCTTATTCTTTTTCAGAGAAAACCTAAGCCTCCTAGCCGCCCCTCTTCTTCTCTTTTCATCTCTTCAATTTCGAAATACCCTAGTGATAGAGTAGTGCCCACACACATCAAGTGGTATCTCAATCATAGTGTGGAAGATTGTGTAGAATCCAACCATCAAAGAAGGAGAGAAAGAGATCTAGGTTCTGATGTTGGTGATGCTCTGCTACAGAAAGGAATCAAGGGCTAGAGATCTAAACGGAACATGTTTATTTCATTGTTTTAGAATTCATATTAGGATGTTAATGAAACATACACGGTAGTAAATCTAGATCCTGGTAAAATATTTCCAACAAGTGGCACCAGAGCCATGGTAATGATTTACTTTCATGAAATATGAATTAAAACGATGGTTTGTGTTGATTTGGATGACTTCATGTGGTTTATGTGTTATTTGATGAATGTATGTGTTGTACCGAACTCCGAACCAAACTCAAACCCAAACTCAAACTGAGAATCGCAAATGGAACTAGGACTAGTGTAACACCCTAACTAGCATAGGCGTATTACGTGATTTTTAAACATGCTGTGCAGCTCGTTGCTAATCAACGAGGTTTATGGAAATCGTGATTAATTAAAATTTTTGCTTTTTAATTAAACTTATAAAATATTTATACAAAAATACTCGGGATCCCGATTACAAAACACTTTGCAAAAGTTTACTCTCTAATATAAAATACTTGTCGCCTAGCGACTAATTACAAAAGCGCTGCTGTCCCGAGGATCGTACGCTCCAGGCCTAACCGCCCCGACTTGTACAATCTTCATAGACTCGTCCTCACGGTTCCACAGCTTTGGCCTTGCCCTTACCTACACATGAACATAGCACTGTGAGTTGACAGACTCAGTAAGAAAAGCATAATCAAATATCATACATAAATTCCGAGATATGATCAGACGCCCATACCCCTGACCATAACCCTAACTGCCGTGTCCCACACGATACATATGCATACTGTTATACTAATCTTACCTGGATTTTGAATTCATGTGTGCCGGTCAACCTGAGTGGAACTAACTGCACTACCTGGATTCCGAATTCATGTGTGCCGGTCAATGTGAGTGGAACTAACTGCACGACGGTTTACAGGCTCCTAAACCATAACAATCACAACACAGATAAGTGATACGCTAAATCACTTCCCGGGGACTTAAACTAAAAAACTAAAAGTTTCCCTATCGATAAAAAGCATGGCAATACCCCAAATAACATAAAAACGAGAAAATCTACGGTTCTTGAAAATCTCCCAACCAGCAGACCCGTTGCCCAACCGAAATTTCGGTTCTGGGAATTTCAGAACCCCATCCGGAATTCCGGTTCCTCGCAGACTAATTTCAAAAATTCATAACTCAATCAAATCGAAACCAAAGCATATCAAATCTTCCAGACCTGTTCTAGATACCCCTAAGAACAAATCCAAAGCATTAAAATCGAGCTTCAACCACAGAAACTCATTTCACCATTGGAGGTTCAAGATTGAGTTCAAAAACTCAAAACTTGACAAACCCTCCAAACAGCCACTAAAACAAGTATAACTCAACCTATTTCAACATAATAAAATTCCAGAAAACACCTTTAAACAGCAGCAACAACTACAGCAATAAAATTCATCACTTTTCTTCGAAAACTATAGTTTTGAGCTAAAAACTACCAAGCTTGAATCAAAGCAAACAACATGCATCAAACTAGCTCTAATCTACTCAAAATAACAAGATTAAACCTCTGAAACAGCAACAAAATCAACCTAAACTAAGCATGCAAACCATCAAATTCTTCCAAAATTCCAAGAAAACAAAGAAAAGAAGCTAGAACAAGGTTTACCTCTACTAGAATTACTTTAAACTTGCTGGAAAACACTTGAATCACAAAGGAAAATCCACCTCCTTGCTGCCCAAGGAGGGCCGAATAGAGAGGAAAAGAGAGAGCTTTTTCACAATTTTTCTAACTTTCTTGAAACTTTGAAAAATAAGAATAATGAATTTTAATTACTCACATCAGCTAATAAAACATAATATAACATCCATTTTCCACTTACTAAGTCCACTAAAGGACAAAACATAAATGGGGCAAAATGACCATTTTGCCCCTCCTCACTTAAAATAACACAAAGGGCACTAAAGGGTATTTTTGGGAAATTCTAAATTCCCGGCCAAATCCGACATTCCCAATGTCTAATAAACCGTCCCAATATACTAACATACTAAGTTGTGATTTTACTGAGCCAAACACCGAGTTCCATGTTACCGGGCATCGGAAATGCAAAATTATGAAAATCACTATATGACATAAAATGCATTTCAGAATTCAATAATAACAGCATAAATAATTATTTAAATATCTATAAATAATTTTCCATCATTAAACATGATTAACTGCTAATTTCCAAATTAAACTAAGCGGTCTTTACAACTATTCCCCTCTTAAAAGGATTTCGTCCCCGAAATCTAACCTGAATAACTCTGGATATTGAGCTCTCATATCTGTTTCTAGCTCCCAGGTGACTTCCTCCACCTTGCTGTTTCTCCAGAGTACCTTGACCAAAGCTATGGTCTTATTCCGAAGGACTTTATCCTTCCTATCCAGGATCTGCACTGGCTGTTCTTCGTAAGACATATCTGGCTGTAATTCAAGGCTCTCATAACTGAGTATACGAGAGGGATCTGAAACGTATTTTCTTAACATAGAGACATGGAATACGTAGTGAACTGCTGCTAAAGCTGGAGGCAACGCTAACCGGTATGCCACTTGACCTATCTTCTCGAGAATCTCGAAAGATCCTGTAAACCTAGAGCACAACTTGCCTCTTTTCCCGAAACGTTTGATCCCCTTCATTGGAGATACCCGTAAAAACACATGGTCCCCTACTCGGAACTCAACATCTCTGCGTTTCGGATCTGCATAACTTTTCTGTCTACTCTGTGAGGCAAGCATTCTAGCTTTTATTTTCTCAATTGCCTCATTGGTCCGCTGCACTGACTCCGGACCTAAGTATTTTCTCTCCCCTGTCTCATCCCAGCGGATGGGAGATCTACACTTCCTACAGTATAACAGTTCGTAGGGAGCCATCCCTATCGTACTCTGATAACTGTTGATGTAAGAAAATTCTATCAATGGTAGATATTTATTCGAGGAGCCTTCAAAATCCATAACACAGGCTCGTAACATGTCCTCCAATATCTGAATTGTCCTTTCGGACTGACCATCTGTCTGAGAATGGAATGGATCCAGACTGGGACCCGAGATTGGGATCCGGATCTGGACCCAGGGCTTGGACAAAACCCGTAGTCAGTGTCTGGATTTGGTACCCAGCCTTGGACCCGAACCCACACCGAACCTGAACCCAGTACCAAACCCAAAAGTGTACCCGAACCCGTACCCTGTGACCCAAAATTGGAACCAAAACCGGAAGTTGACCGAGACTGGAACTAGACTTGGACTTGGAATCATAACTGAAATTGGACCTAGATCAAGAACCGTAACCGGACCAGGACCCTGACTCCAAATCATACCTAGACCCGAATTGGGAACCGGACCCGGATTCCAACCCAAACCTGGACTCGGGACCCGAACCCGAACCTGTACTCAGACCTAAAAATGGAACCAGACTAGGGACACAGAACCAGGGTCGGGACCTAGAACCGCACCCCAGTCTCGATCCTGAACAAAAACTCAGAAATGGGACTAGGGACCTGAACTAGAACCAGACCGAGAACCGTGACAGTGATCAAGATCTTGACTCGGGATTCGGGTAACGGCGCCTGGAATAGACCAGTAGTCGGTGTCTAGATCTAGGACCCACACTAGGACCAGAACCCAGATGAAGAACCAAACCCGAACCCAGACCTAGACCTGGGACCCAAAATTTTAACCTGAACAAGAATCGCCGAACCAGGACCCTAGAACAAGACTACGACCGTGACCAGGACCCGGACCCGGACCCAGACCTAGAACCGAACACAAACCTAGCCTCATACCCAAACTGAGACAACAACTCGGGCCCCGACACGGTTGTGTACCCAGACCGGAACTGAGACGCGGACCTGGACCTAAATCTAGGACCCGATCCCAAACACAGACTTTGACCTAGATATGCTCCGGATACGAACCTGGACTCGGACCAAGACCCAGACTGGGATCCAAATGCTGGAGATAGATTTGGACCGAGATCCTGACCTAGAACAAACCAGTACTCGGTGTCTAGATCTGGACTCAAACTAGGACCAGAACCCCGACGAAGAACCAAAACCGAACCCAGACCTAGATCTGGGACCCAAAATTAGAACCTGAACAAGAATCGCTGAATCAAGACCCTAGAACAACACCAGGACCGTGACTAGGACCCGGAACCAGACATCGAACCGAACATAGACCTAGCCTCAGACCCAAACTGAGACTAGAACTCGGGCCCGGACAAGGTCGTATACCCAGACCGGAACTAAGACCCGTACCTGGACCTAAATCTGGGACCCGATCCCAAACACAGACTTGGACCTAAATAGGGATCCGGATACGAACCTGGACTCAGAGGAAGAATAAGACTGGGATCGAAATGCTGGACCTAGATCTGGACCGAGATTTTGACCCAGACCCAAACTTGGACCCACACTCGGGACCCAAACTTGAACCTAGACCCAGATCGGGGTCCGAACCTGGACACAAACCCAAACACAGACTCGGACCCGAACTCAAACACCCACACCTAGAATCAGACCCAAAGCTAGACCCAGACACGGACCCAAACTCGAACCCAGACCAGGATCAGAACCAAGGACTTAGACCCAGAGCTGAATCCAGACTCAAATCGGGATCGAAACTTGGAAATCGGACCCAACCTAGACGAAGACACAGGAGGCGAACCCACACCCGGAGCGTGATCTGGACCTAGACTGAAATCTGGACTCGAACCCAAACTCAGTCAGGACTTGAACTCCGACCCGAACTCAAACCCAAACTCGAACTCAGAATCGCAAATGGAACTAGAACCGAACTAGTACTAGGACCAGGACCAGGACCTAAACCGAAACCCGAACCCAGATCAAAACCCAGACAGAGACCTAAACCCAAACCGAGACTAGGACTCGAACCCAAACCTAGACTGGGACCCAAACCCATACAATAACAGGGACCGGGACCCAGAATAAGGATAGGGACCTGGGAAACATAACTAGGACCGAGACCTAGTACCCGACCCACACCAGAACCAGACTACGGACCTGTAGTCAGTGTCTGACAAGGACCGGAACCCACACCCGGACATGAACCTAGTCCCAAACCCAAAAGTGGACCCGAACTCGTACCCTGTGACCCAAAATTTGAACCAAAACCGAAAGTTGACCGGGACTGGAACTAGGACTTGGACTTAGAATCATAACTGAAATTGGACCTAGATCAAAAACTATAATCGGACCAGCACCCGGACTCAAAATCAGACCTAGACCCGCATTGGGAGCTGGACCCGGATCACAACCCAAACTTGGACTCGGGAGCCGAACCCAAACCTGCACTCACGCCCAAACATGGAACAAGACTAGGGACACAGAACTAGGGTCCGGACCTAGAACCGCACCCCAGTCTCGATCCCGAACCCAAACTCAGAAATGGGACATGGGACCTGAACAAGAACCAGACCGAGACCCATGACAATGATCCTGATCTTAACTCGGGTTTCGAGTAACGGTTCCTGGAACAGACCAGTAGTCGATGTCTAGATCTGGGACTCAGACTAAGACCAAAACCCAAACGAAGAACCAAACCCGAACCCAGACCTAGACCTGGGACCCAAAATTAAAACCTGAACAAGAATCGTCGAACCAGGACCTAGAACAAGACGACGACCGTGACCAAGACCTGTACCCAGACCTAAAACAGAACACAGACTTAGCCTTAGACCCAAACTGATTCTAGAACTCGGGCCCGGACACGGTCGTGTACGTCGGAACTAAGACCTGGCCCTGGACAAAAACCCGAACACAGACTCGGACCCGAACTCAAACACGCACACCTAGAATCAGACACAAAGATAGACCAAGACCCAAACCAAAACTTGAACCCAGACCAAGATCAGAACCAAGGACTGAGACCCGGGCGAATCCGGACTCGGATCGGGATTGGAACCACGGACTCGGACCCAACCTAAACCAACGCCCGGGAGGCGAACCACACCGAGCCTAAGCGGACCTGGGCGAAATCAAGACCCGAACCCAAACTCAGACCAGGACTCGAACTCTGACCCGAACTCAAATCCAAACTCAAACTCAGAATCGCAAATGATGGAACTAGAACCGAACTAGGACTATGACCAAGACCAGGACCTAAACCAAAACCCGGACCCAGATAAAAACCCAGAAGAGACCTATTCCCGAACCGAGACTAGTACTCGAACTGAAGATAGATCGAACCCAAACCCACACAATAACCGGGACCTGGACCCCGAATCAGGATACAAACCTGGGAAACAGAACTAGGACTGGGACTTAGTAACCGACCCAGACCCGAACGTGAACCTAGGACCCAGCTCGTGACCCGTCACCAAAAATGGAACTAGACTGGGACCCGAGATTGGGATACGAATATAGACCCAGGGCTTGGACAAAACCTGTAGTCGGGTGTGGGTTCGGGTCCTTGTCAGGGTTCGGGTCCAGGGCTGGGTCCCAAATCCAGACACCGACAACGGGTTTTTTCCAAGCCCTGGGTCGAGATCCGGATCCCAATCTCGGGTTCCAGTCTAGTTCCATTTCTCGTGCCGAGTCACGAGCTGGATCCTAGGTTCAAGTTCGGGTCTGGGTCGGGTACAAGGTCCCGGTCCTAGTTCTGTTTCCCATATCCCTATCCTTATTCTTGGTCCAGGTCCTAGTTATTGTGTGGGTGTGGGTCCTTGTCTAGGTTTGGGTTCGAGTCCTAGTCTCTGTTCGGGTTCGAGTCCTAGTCTCGGTTCGGGTTTAGGTCTCTTTCTGGGTTTTGATCTAGGTTCGGGTTTGGGTTTATGTACTGATCCTTGTCCTAGTCCTAGTTCGGTTCTAGTTCCATTTGCAATTCTGAATTCGAGTTTGGGGTTGAGTTCCGGTTGGAGTTCGAGTCCTGGTCTGAGTTTGGGTTTGGGTCTGGATTTCAGTCTAGATCCATATCAAGCTCCGGGTGTGGGTTCGCCTCCTGGATCTTTGTCTAGGTTGTGTCAGAGTCCCAAGTTCCAATCCCGATCTGAGTCTGGATTTAGTTCTGGGTCTAAGTCCTTGGTTCTGATCTTAGTCTAGGTTCAAGTTTAGGTCCGAATCTGGGTCTAGCTTTGGGTCTGATTCTAGGTGTGGGTGTTTGAGTTCGGGTCCGAGTTTATGTCCGGGTTTGTGTCCAGGTTTGGACCCCGATCTGGGTCAACATTCGGGTCCAGGTCCATGTTCGGGTCCCGAGTGCCCGTCCAAGTTTGGGTCTGTGTCAGGATCTCGGTCCAGATCTATGTCCAGCATTTCGATCCCTATCTAGTTCCAAGTCTGTGTTTGGGATCGGGTCCCAGATTTAGGTCCAGGTCCGGGTCTCAGTTCCGGAATGGGTACACGACCGTGTCCGGACCCGAGTTCCAGTTTCAGTTTGGGTTTGAAGCTAGTTCTATCTTCGCTTCTAGGTCTGGGTCCTTGTCCTGGTGATGGTCGTAGTCTTGTTCTAGGGTCCTGGTTCTGCGATTCTTGTTCAAGTTCTAATTTTGGGTCCCAGGTCTTGGTCTCGGTTCGTGTTTGGTTCTTCGTCTTGGTTCTTGTCCTAGTCTGAGTCCCAGATCTAGACACCGACTACTGGTCTGTTCCAGGCCCCGTTACCTGAATCCCGAGTTAGGATCTAGATCACTGTCACGGTTCTCTGTCTGGTTCTTGTTCATGTCCCAGGTCCCATTTCTGAGTTTGGGTTCGGGATCGAGACTGGGGTACGATTCTAGGTCCCGACCCTGGTTCTGTGTTCCTAGTCTAGTTCCATGTTTGGGTCTGAACTAAGGTTCGGTCGGCTCCCGAGTCAAGGTTTTGGGTGGGATCCGGGTTGGGCTCCCAATTCCGGTCTAGGTCGGATTTTGAGTCCGGGTCCTTGTCCGGTTACGATTCTAGATCTACGTCCAATTTCAATTATGATTCCAAGTCCAAGTCCGAGTTCCAGTCCAGATTAACTTCTGGTTTTGGTTTCAATTTTGGGTCACAGGGTACGGGTTCATGTCCGGGTGTGGGTTCGGGTCGTTGTAAGGGTTCGAGTCCTGAGCTGGGTCCCAAATCCAGACACCGACTACGGGTTTTGTCAAGTTCGTGTTTGGGTCGGTTACTAGGTCCCGATCCTAGTTCTGTTTCCCAGGTCCCTATCCTGATTCTGGGTCCAGGTCTTAATTATTGTGTGTGTTTGGGTTCCGGTCTAGGTTTGGGTTCGAGTCCTAGTCTCGGTTGGGGTTTAGGTCTCTGTCTGGGTTCGGTTTTGTGGTTTAGGTCTCTGTCTGGGTTCGGTTTTGTGGTTTAGGTCCTTGTCCTGGCCCTAGTCCTAGTTCTGTTCTAGTTCCATTTGCAATTCTGAGTTCTAGTTTGGGGTTGAGTTCGGGTCGGAGTTCGAGTCCTGGTCTGAGTTTGGGTTCGGGTCCGGATTTCACTCTAGGGTCAGAACAGGCACCGAGTGGGGGTTCGCCTCCTGGGTCTTGGTCTAGGTTGGGTCCGAGTCCCAAGTTCCAATACAGATCTGTGTCTAGATGCAGTTCTGGGTCTTAGTCCTTATTTCTGATCCTTGTCTGGGTTCGAGTTTGCGTCTAGGTCCGGGTCTAGCTTTGGGTATGATGATTTTAGGTGTATGTTTGAGTTCAGGTCCGAGTCTGTGTATGGGTTTGTGTACAGGTCTGCACCCCGATCGAGGTCTAGGTTCGGGTGCAAGTCCAATTTCGAGTCACGACTGCTGGTCCAAGTTTGGGTCTGGGTTAGGATCTACGTCCAGATCTAGGTCCAGCATTTCGATCCCAGTTTGGGTCTTGGCCCGAGTACAGGTTCGTATCCGGATCCCTATCGAGGTCCAAGTCTGTGTTTGGGATCGGTTCCCAGATTTAGGTCCAGGTCCACGTCTCAGTTCCGGTCTGGGTACACGACCGTGTCTGGGCCAGAGTTCTAGTCTCAGTTTGGGCCGAGGCTAGGTCTGTGCTCGGTTCTAGGTCTGGGTTCGGGTCTTGGTCACGGTCCTTGTCTTGTCCTAGGGTCCTGGTTCAGCGATTCTTTTTTAGTTTCTAATTTTGGGTCCCAGGTCTTGGTCTGGGTTCGGGTTTGGTTCTTCGTCTGGGTTATGGTCCAAGTCTGAGTCCAAGATCTAGACACCTACTACAGGTTTGTTCCCGGCCCCGTCACCCGAATCCCTAGTCAAGATCTGGATCACTGTCACGAGTCTCGGTCTGGTTCTAGTTCAGGTCCCAGGTCCCATGTTTGAGTTTGGGTTCGGGATCGAGACTGCAGTGCGGTTCTTTGTCCCGACCCTGGTTTTGCGTCGCTAGTCTGATTCTGTGTTTGGGTTTGAATTCAGGTTCGGGTTTGGTCCCGAGTCCAATATTGGGTTGGGATTCGGGTCCGGCTCCCCATTCGGGTCTAGGTGAGATTTGGAGTCCGGAACCTGGTTTTGTTACGGATCTGGATCTAGGTCCAATTTCAGTTATGATTCAATATCCAAGTCCTAGCTCCTGTCCCGGTCAACTTCCAGTTTTGGTTCCAATTTCGGGTCATAGGCTACGGGTTCAGGTCCACTTTTGGGTTTTGGACTGGGTTCAAGTCCGGGTGTGGGTTCGAGTGCTTGTCAGGGTTCGGGTCCAGGGCTGCGTCCCAAACCCAAACACCGACAACGGGTTTTTTCTAATCCCTGGGTCCAGATCCGGATCCCAATCTCGGGTCCCAGCCTGGTTCCATTTCTGGTGCCGAGTCACGAGCTGGATTCTATGTTCAAGTTCGGGTCTGGGTCGGGTAGGTCCCGGTCCTAGTTCTGTTTCCAAGGTCCCTATCCTGATTCTTGGTCCAGGTACCGGTTATTGTGTGGGTTTGGGTCCCGGTCTAGGTTCGGGTTCGAGTCCTAGTCTCAGTTCTGGATTAGGTCTCTGTTTGATTTTTGATCTGGGTGTTTGGGTTTATGTCCTGGTCCTGGTCCTAGTCTTTGTTTGGTTCTAGTTTCATTTGCGATTCTGAGTTCGAGTTTGGGGTTGAGTTCGGGTCGGAGTTCGAGTCCTGGTCTTAGTTTGGGTTCGGGTCTGAATTTCAGTCTAGGTACATATCAAGCTCCGGCTGTGGGTTCGCCTCCTAGATCTTTGTCTAGGTTGTGTCTGAGTCCCAAGTTCCAATCCCGATCTGAGTCTGGATTCAGTTCTGTGTCAAAGTCCTTGGTTTTTATCTTGGTCTGGGTTCGATTTTGGGTCCGGGTCTGGGTCTAGCTTTGGGTCTGATTCTAGGTGTGGGTGTTTGAGTTCGGGTCCGAGTCTGTGTTTGGGTGTGTGTCCAGGTCTGGACCCCTATGTGGGTCTAGGTTCGAGTCCAGGTCCAAGTTCGGGGCCCGAGTGCGGGTCCAAGTTTGGGTCTTTGTCCGAGTCCAGGTTCGTATCCGGATCCCTATCTAGGTCCAAGTTTGTGTTTGGGATCGGGTCCCAGATTTAGGTCCAGGTCCGGGTCACAGTTCCGGTCTGGGTACACGACCGTGTTCGAGCCCGATTTCCAGTCTCAGTTTGGGTCTTAGGCTACGTCTGTGTTCGGTTCTAGGTCTGGGTCCAGGTCCTTGTCACGATCCTAGTCTTGTTCTAGGGTCCTGGTTCGGCGATTCTTGTTCAGGTTCTAATTTTGGGTCCCTGGTCTAGGTCTGGGTTCGGGTTTGGTTCTTCGTCTGGGTTCTGGTCCTAGTTTTAGTCCCATTTCTAGACACCGACTACTGGTCTGTTCCAGGCCTAGTTACCCGAATCCCGAGTCAAGATCTGGAGCACTGTTACGGGTCTCGGTCTTGTTCTGGTTAAGGTCTCAGGTCCCATTTCTGAGTTTGGGTTCGGGATCGAGACTGGGGTGCGGTTCTAAGTCCCGACCCTAGTTCTTTATCCATAGTCTAGTTCTATGTTTGGGTCTAAGTTCAGGTTCGGGTTTGGGTCCCGAGTCAAGGTTTGGGTTGGGATCCGGGCCCGGCTCCCAATTCGGGTCTAGGTCTGATTTGGAGTACGGGTCCTGGTCCGATTAAGGTTCTGGATCTAGGTGCAATTTCAGTTATGATTCCAAGTCCAAGTCCTAGTTCCAGTCCCAGTCAACTTCAGGTTTTGTTTCCAATTTTGGGTCACAGGGTACGGGTTCGGGTCCACTTTTGGGTTTGGGACTGGGTTTAGGTCCGGGTGTGGTTTCGGGTCGTTGTCAGGGTTCGGGTCCAGGGCTGGGTCCGAAATCCAGACACCGACTACGGGTTTTGTCCAAGCCCTAGGTCTAGATCCGGATCCCAATCTCGGGTCCCAGTTTGGTTCCATTTCTGGTGCCGAGTCACGAGCAGGGTTCTAGGTTCAAGTTCAGGTCTGGGTCGGGTACTAGTTCCCGGTCCTAATTCTGTTTCCCAGGTCCCTATCTTGATTCTGGTTCCAGGTCCCGGTTATTGTGTGGGTTTGGGTCTCGTTCTAGGTTGGGGTTCGAGTCATAGTCTCGGTTCGGGTTTAGGTCTCTATCTGCGTTTTGATCAACGTTCGGGTTTGGGTTTAGGTCCTGCTCCTTGTCCTAGTCCTTGTTCGGTTCTAGTTCCATTTGCGATTCTGAGTTCGAGTTTAGGTTTGAGTTCGGGTCGGAGTTCGAGTCCTGGTGTGAGTTTTTGTTCGGGTCCGGATTTCAGTCTAGGTCCAGATCAAGCTCCTGGTGTGGGTTCGCCTCCTGGGTCTTGGTCTAGGTTCGGTCCAAGTCCCAAGTTCCAATATCGATCTGAGTCTAGATTGAGTTCTGGGTCTAAGTAGTTGGTTCTGATCCTGGTCTGGGTTCAGGTCCGGGTCTAGCTTTGGGTCTAATTCTAGGTGTGGGTTTGAGTTCAGGTCCGAGTCTGTGTCCAGGTTTGTGTCCAGGTCTGGAGCCAGGTCTAGGTTTAGGTTCGGGTCCACGTCCAAGTTTAGGTCTCGAGTGCGGGATCAAGTTTTGGTCTGGGTCAGGGTCTCGGTCCAGAGCTAGGTCCAGCATTTCGATCCAAGTCTTGGTCTTGGTCCTAGTCCAGGTTCGTATCCGGATCCCTATCAAGGTCCAAGTCTGTGTTTTGGATCGGGTCCCAAATTTGGGTCCAGGTTCGCGTCTAAGTTCCGGTCTGGGTACACGACCGTGTCCGGGCCCGAGTTCCAGTCTCAGTTTGGGTCTGAGGCTAGGTCTGTGTTCAGTTCTATGTCTTTGTCCAGGTCCTGGTCACGGTCCTAGTCTTGTTCTAGGGTCTTGGTTCGACGATTCTTGTTCAGGTTCTAATTTTGGGTCCCATGTCTAGGTCTGGGTTCGGGTTTTGTTCTTTGTCTGGGTTCTGGTCCTAGTCTGAGTCCCAGATCTAGACACGGACTACTGGTCTATTCTAGGCCCTGTTACCCGAATCCCGAGTCAAGATCTGGTTCTGGTTCAGGTCCCATGTCCCATTTCTGAGTTTGGGTTCAGGATCGAGACTGGGGTGCGGTTTTAGGTCTCGACCCTGGTTCTGTGTCCCTAGTCTAGTTCCATGTTTGTGTCTGAGTTCAGATTCAAGTTCGCGTCCCTAGTCCATGTTTGGGTTGGGAACCGGGTGCGGCTCACAATTCGGGTCTAGGTCTGATTTAGAGTCCGGGTCCTGGTCCGGTTACGGTTCTGGATCTAGGTCCAATTTCAGTTATGATTCCAAGTCCAAGTCCTAATTCCAGTCCCACTCAACTTCGATTTTGGTTCCAATTTTTAGTCACAGGGTACGGGTTTGGGTCAACTTTTGGGTTTGGGACTGGTTTCAGGTCTGGGTGTGGGTTCGGGTCCTTGTTAGGGTTCGGTTCCACGGCTGGGTCCCAAATCCAAACACCGACTACAGGTTTGTCCAAGCCATGGGTCCAGATCCGGAACCCAATCTCGGGTCCTTGTCTGGTTCCATTTCTTGTGCCGCGTCACGAGCTCGGTCCTAGGTTCAAGTTTGGGTCTGGGTCGGGTACTAGGTCCCGGTCCTAGTTCTGTTTCCCAGGTCCCTATCCTAATTCTTGGTCTAGGTCCCAGTTATTTTGTGGGTTTGGGTCCCGGTCTAGGTTCGGGTTCGAGTCTTAGTCTCTGTTCGTGTTACGTCTCTGTCTGGGTTTTGATCTGGGTTTTGATCTGGGTCTAAGTCCTTGTCCTTGTCCTAGTCCCAGTTAAATTCTAGTTCTATTTGCGATTCTGAGTTTGAGTTTGGGTTTTAGTTCGGGTCGGAGTTCGAGTCCTGGTCTGAGTTTGGGTTCGTGTCCGGATTTCAGTCTAGTTCCAGATCAGGCTCCGTGTATGGGTTCGGGTCCGGAGTTCAGTCTAGGTCCAAATCAGGCTCCGGGTATGGGTTCGCGTCCTGGGTCTTGGTTTAGGTTGGGTCCGAGTCCCAATTTCCAATCCCGATCTGGGCCTGGATTCAGTTCGGTGTCTAAGTCCTTGGTTCTGATCTTGGTCTGGGTTCGAGTTTGGGTCTAGGTTCGAGTATATCATTGGGTTTGATTCTAGGTGTGGGTGTTTGAGTTCGGGTCCGAGTCTGTGTTCGGGTTTGTGTCCAGATCTAGACCTCGATATGGCTCTAAGTTCGATTCCAGGTCCAAGTTCGGGTCCCCAGTGTGCGTCCAAGTTTGGATCTGGGTCAGGATCTCGGTCCAGATCTAGGACCAGAATTTTGTTCCCAGTCTGGGTCTTGGTCCGAGTCCAATTTTGTATCCGGATCCCTATCTAGGTCCGAGTCTATGTTTGGGATCGGTTCCCAGATTTAGGTCCAAGTCCGAGTCTCAGTTTCGGTCTGGGTACACAACCGTGTACGGGCCCGAATTCCAGTCTCAGTTTGGGTCTGAGGCTAGGTTTGTGTTCGATTCTAGGTTTTGGGTCCGGGTCCTGGTCACGACCCAAGTCTTGTTCTAGGGTCTTGGTTCGGCGATTCTTTTTCAGGTTCTAATTTTGGGTCCCATGTCTAGGTCAGGGTTCAGGTTTTGTTCTTTGTCGGGTCCACTTTTGGGTTTGGGACTGGGTTCAAGTCAGGGTGTGGGTTCGGGTCCTTGTCACGGTTCGGGTCCACGGCTGGGTCCCAAATCCAGACACCGACTACGGGTTTTATCCAAGTCCTGGGTCCAGATCCGGATCCCAATCTCGGGTCCCAGTCTTGTTCCATTTCTGGTGCCAGGTCACGAAGTTAGACTTCGGGTCTGGGTCGGGTACTAGGTCCCGGTCCTTGTTCTGTTTCCCAGGTCCCTATCCTGATTCTGTGTCCAGGTCTCGATTATTGTGTGGGTTTGGGTCCTGGTCAAGGTTCGGGTTCGAGTCCTTGTCTCGGTTCGGGTTTAGGTCTCTGTTTGGGTTTTGATCTGGGTTTGGCTTTGGGTTTAGGTCCTTGTCCTGGTCCTATTCCAAGTTCGGTTCTAGTTCCATTTGTGATTCTGAGTTAGAATATGGGTTTGAGTTCGGGTCGGAGTTCGAGTCCTAGTCTGAGTTTGGGTTCGGGTCCGGATTTGAGTATAGGTCCAGATCAGGCTCCGGGTGTGGGTTTCCATCCTGGGTCTTGGTCTAGGTTAGTCCGAGTACCAAGTTCCAATCGAGATCTAAGTCTGGATTTAGTTCTGGGTCTAAGTCCTTGGCTCTGATCCTGGTCTGGGTTCGAGTTTGTGTCCCCAGTGCAGGTCTAAGTTTGGTTCTGGGTTAGGATCTCGGTCAAGATCTATGTCCAGCATTTCCATCCCAGTATGGGTCTCTGTCTGACTCAAGGTTCGTATCCGGATCCCTATCTATGTCCAAGTCTGCGTTCGGGATTGGGTTCAAGATTTAAGTCCAGGTCCGGTCTCGCCCGGTGTCGGTACACGACAGTGTCCAGGCCAGAGTTCCGGTCTCAGTTTGGGTCTGAGGCTATGTCTGTGTTCTGTTCTAGGTCTGGGTCTGGGTCTTGGTCACGGTCCTAGTCTTGTTCTACGGTCCTGGTTTGTCGATTCTTGTTCAGGTTCTAATTTGGGGTCCTAGGTCTAGGTCTGGGTTCGAGTCTGGTTCTTCGTCAGGGTTCTGGTCCTAGTCTGAGTCCCAGAACTAGACACCGACTACTGGTCTGTTCCAGGCCCGTTAACCGAATCCCATTTCTTAGTTTTAGTTCGGGATCGAGACTGGTGTGCGGTTCTAGATTCTGACCCTGGTTCTGTGTCCCTAGTCTGGTTCCATGTTTGGGTCTGAGTTCAGGTTCAACTTCAGGTCACGAGTCCAGGTTTGGGTTGGGATCCGGGTCCGGCTCCCAATTTGGGTCTATGTCTGATTTGGAGTTCGGGTGCTGGTCCGGTTACGGTTCTGGATCTATGTCCAATTTCAATTATGATTCCAAGTCAAAGTCCTAGTTCCAGTCCCGGTCAACTTTCGGTTTTGGTTCCAATTTTGGGTCACAGGGTACGGGTTCGGGTCCACTTTTGGGTTTGGGACTGGGTTCAGGTCTGGGTGTAGTTTCGGGTCCTTGTCAGGGTTCGGGTCCAGGGTTTTGTCCCAAATCCAGACACCGACTACGGGTTTTGTCCAAGCCCAGGGTCCAGATCGGATCCCAATCTTGGGTCCCAGTCTGGTTTGGGATTGGGTCCCAAATTTAGGTCCACGTCCGGGTCTCAGTTCAGAATTGGGTACACGACCGTGTCCGGGCCCGAGTTCCAGTCTCAGTTTGGGGCTGAGGCTAGGTCTGTGTTCGGTTCTAGGTCTTGTTCCAGGTCCTGGTCACGGTCCTAGTATGGCTCTAGGGTCCTGGTTCGGCGATTGTTGTTCAGGTTTTAATTTTGATTCCCAGATCTAGACACCGACTACTGGTTTATTCCAGGCCCCGTTACCCGAATCCCGAGTCAAGATCTGGATCACTGTCACAGGTCTCGGTCTGGTTCTGGTTGAAGTCCGAGGTCCCATTTTTAAGTTTGGGTTCAGGATCGAGACTTGGGTGCGGTTCTAGGTCCCGACCTTGGTTCTGTGTCCCTATTCTGGCTTCATGTCTGGGTCTGAGTTTAGGTTCGTGTTCGGGTCCCGAGTCCAGGTTTGGGTTGGGATCCGGGTTCGGCTCCCAATTCGGGTCTAGGTCATATTTCAGTTATGATTCCAAGTCCAAGTCCTAGTTCAAGTCCTGGTCAACTTCCGGTTTTGGTTCTAATTTTTGGTCACAGGGTACTAGTTCGGGTCAACTTTTGGGTTTGGGACTAGGTTCAGGTCCGAGTGTGGGTTCGGGTTCAGGGTTGGGTCCCAAATCCAGACACCGACTACGGGTTTTGTCCAAGCCCTGGGTCCAAATCCGGATCCCAATCTCGGGTCCCAGTTGTTGGGTTTTATGCCCTAACTAAAACTCCATTTCAATGTAATCCATTTTATTCAACATCAATAAAGAAACAGAAGTATTTTTCATTCATTTGTGTATGTTTTGGTTCACCTTATCAATTGCTTGTCTATTTGATTTATAAATTCATCTGAAACCGTTTTCAGATACTTGATCCTGTTTATTGTGTTGTCAACACTTTGGAAAGTAAACATGACTATGTGAATAAAGTTTTCTAGATTTATTAGTGTTGACCGAGGTTTTGGGCAACTATTAAAATATGATTATAATAAAGAGCTGTAAGAAAGTGAGATGAAGATTTTTTACGTGGTTGGGGCGTTAATGAGCCTTAGTCCACGAGCCTCTGTTATTAATGGATGTATTTAATACAGATTCTACACTTGAGAGAATGTTTTTCTCTTAAATACAAAGAATGTTCTTGGTGAGTATTTTCTCTTCTTGCTCTTTTGCAAACCAAGATTCTTGACCCCATTAAATGAGCTTTGAGGGGGTATTTATAGTGTTTTGGTGGGGTAATCCCTAGAATTGTTCTTACACATGTGTCTGTAAGTATCCATAAAGTTGGGCATTTCCGATGAATATACCATGGGTGATGCATGGTCAAATCCCTAGGTGCTGTAGGGCTTTTATGAAGAATGTCCTTTTTGCCTTGTGATTGACGTGACTCTTCGCAGGGTAGCCGTCGCTAGACTTAAATGATCATTACTGTAGCGCTGCTGTTTGGGGGTTGTGCCGTCAGACTTTATTGCGTGTTACAGTCCCAACACGCTTCCTCCCATGCAGCATTAAATGCGACTTGATTGCTCGGGAGAGACCTGACATATCCCGGAGACCCTTCACGCTATACTAGCCTCTTGGAGTACCTTGTACTCCGGGTGCCTCCTCCGGGACCCATGCTAACAGCGCTTCCTGGTGGCGCACAAAGACTTAGCAAATCTTTCCAAGTTATCTGATCCACGTGTCCCCTCTCGACTGGTCCACGTATTTTGGGCGAATTCTGGAGCAACATTTACCCCCCAAGCCTTGTTTACTTAGTAAAAATAAACCAAGGCTTGTTCAAGTGTCTCCGGTCGACTCCTCGTTTCCCTAGCTCAAGCCTCGAGCGCGTGGGGGCAAATTAAATGATGTCATTTAATGCAGCGATTTGCTTTTGCGGGAATGTCTCCGGTAGCCTCACAGGGTCTTCTGATACGAACTTGGGGCGCGTGGAGGTGCGTCTGATAATGGCATTAAATGCAGCGATTCGCTTTTGCAGAGGTCGATTCGTTTCACGCCCCATGATTGATGCGGCGCATTAATGGTGTCAGACGGATACTCAAACGTTTCCACCGCCTTAATGGTAGATTGATCTGATCCGTTGATTTTTGGGAATTCGAATCGTGCGTCTCCCCCACCGTGCGATTGGTAGGTGATGACGCCTGTTCCTCATGCGTTTTTGCCTATAAAAGCCACCACCTTTCCTTCATTTCGGTTACTTTCCATTCCTTGCCATTTCTGCTCGAATTTCCTAGAGAGAAAATTCCTCAAAGTAGCACGAACTGTCTTAATACCCAGACACTTCATCCAGTGTTTGATTTCGCCAGCTCTCCTCAACTTTCACTCAACCACATTCAGTACCCCCCGTTCAACGATCTACTGTAAGTTTCTTGCATCCTTAGATAATAACATGCTTATATTTACTTCGTTCGTTTTCTGGGTTCGTACTTAGAGGCTTCTGGGTGTGTGAGTGTTTAAGTTCTTCGAGTTCTGCTTTATGTTTACTGCGTTAGTCGTAGAATCGCCATTATCATGCCCCTGTTGTAGCTATACAGTTCTGTTTGAAGAGGGCCATGTGTTCTTCGTTTAACAGTTGCTTAGGGCATAGGATGGCTTTTCTCTTTTTTTTTTCTTTTTGCAAAACCACTTTCTGCGATTTCACTGCACCCGACACTTGTTCAGGGATTCTCTCCAGAGTTTCCCAGGTGACACGTGTCCGGAGGGGGCCTCTTTCCAGCGGTTAGGGGACCCCCACTCCCTTTTTCTTGATTTAGGGTTTGGTATGGGACCTAACTATTTGGACTTTTCTTTTTCCCTTTTTGTTTTTCTCAGAACACAAAATGTCTGCTTCTGGCTCAAAGTCTTCGAAGAAGAAAGGGAAAGGTATGGCCACGCTGGAGGAGGTTTCTCTGGGACCCGTTGCCCAGGAGGGGTATAAGTCCCGCGCAACCGGTTGGGAAGCGGCCGAGCTTCGATCAACCCTGACTTGTCCTCACCAGCTGGAGAACATTATTAATGTGACCGGGATCAAACCCTCCACCTCAGGGACATTTCACCGTCCTCCTCGCGACTCGGAGACGCCTAATCATAACTATGACGGCTTTGGGGCTTGGAGTCAGACCCATTTGATGACCGGTGCCATGCTCCCGCTCCAAGATTACTTTGTTAATTTTCTTGTATTTGTCGGCCTTGCGCCATACCAACTTATTCCTCAAGCTTACCGCCTGCTCTCAGGCTTATTTATTTTTTACAGCGCCCGTGGCTGGGGGTCTCCCAGCCCGGCAGAAATTTTGTATTTTTATGAACTTGTATCCGTCCCCAAGAAAGGGGACAAACTTAAGGATGGTTTTTATGGGTTCCGGATCCACCCTGCTAACGAGGGGGTGGTTCCGTACAATAGGCAGACTCATGTTAAGGAGTACCGCCACCGCTTTTTCTTTTCTTCCGGGTTCAGGGCCGTGGACCACCCGGAGCTTCTCACGGAGTGGGTGCGGATCCCACCTTACCAGCGGACGCTTCCCACTCAGGCTTTCCTTCGAAGGGCCCAAGCCTTCGCCTCCTACGACCACGCCGATCTTGATGTCGGGGGCCTAGTCACCACGGAGAATTGTAGGAAGGCCAAACTTATCCTTTCTCACCAATCCGTGGATGACTCCAACCTCTCACGGGTCATCTGCCCCAATGTGAGGGCGCCGGCTATGGAGAAGGCCTTCCGGGATGAGCTCATTGCTACGGCAGAGAAGAAGTACCAAGATTATCTCTACCGGAAGGCCCAGGAGAAGGCGTACTCTAAGGCCCAGGCTGCCTCCGGGAGAGGGCTTCGCGTGGGGAGTCCGGTGGTGCGAAGGAGCCAAGCCATTGGCGGGAAGTCCGAAGCTAAATTTTTTGACAAGATACTTCAAGAAGAGATTGGGGATCATCCCGCCGGGAGGCCCCTTCGTCTTGAAGATTCTTCTGAGAAGCAGACTTCCCGGCCTCAGCCTTCAGCCCCCGAACCAAACTCGGGTGCTCCCGGTGCTAGCACTTCCGGTGCCGGCGGTAAGTCTCCCTTGATAATTCGCTATGTTCCTTCCGTTGATGAATATACCAGTCATAGGCCCGTAGGGTTCGACGAGCGTCTTCGTAGATTTAAGATGCCGTTGACCCGGTGGGGGGATCGCTTGAAGGAATTTTATTTTACGAACTTAGGAGATTACCTAGGTCGGTCCCGGATGGGCTCCGGCCCTCCGGAACCTATTCCCTTAGGTCCATCAGCTTACATAGCGTCCAGCTGGTTTCGGCCCTCGGACAGTTGTCTTGGAGATGATGCTGCCAGCATTAAAGTTCAGGACTTTGCTAGGGCCGAATTAGGAAGTTCGGGTAGGAGTAGCTTATTTGCTGTATCTTTTATAAGCGGTTCCCCACGAACTTCTAACACTTGCTTATTTTTTGGAACAGGTACCTCCATGGATGCCATCCTGGAACAGCTTGCCGGGGTTCATACTCCCGTGGCTCCTCCGGCTTTCACCCCCTCTCCCCCGGCCCCTTCCTTGAAGGTTCCTTCCGGCGCTCCCCCCGAAACCATTGACTTAGTGGATGACGAGGAGGTGCTTCCGGGAGAAGGCCAAGGGAAAGGGTGGGACTTCTCGGAGGAAGCCGTTGAGGGTGCAGGAGAGCCTCAAGCCCCTCCGGAGGTAGCAGAGGAGGACGAGGAGGAGCCTGAAGTGGCTCTGATTCGCAAGCGTAAGGGCAAGATGGTTGCCCAGGATGAGCCGAAGAGGCCTCGGAGGGCCGACACTCCTGCTCATGGCCTAGACGGCGGGGTCTCCCCGATGGAGGAAAATCCTGCTCCTCCTCACATCGAGCTTACCCCGATTCCGGGGGATGAGGTGAGGCAGGAGCTTCGCATAGCCAAACACAACTACGCTATGGATGAGTACTCCCGGGGGTATGCCGAAGTGGAGGCTCTTAGGAGGATTCTGCGAGCTGAGGTTGAGGCGAGCATCAACCACCCGGAATACCATGATCCGTGGAACCTCAATCTGGACCCCTTAACGGACTGGTTCCGTCCTCTCCTAGGGCCTACTTTGGCTCCCTTTGCCGCGGAGATGACCGGCGAGTTCGCTTCTCAGCTTACACGTTGCGCGCCCAAGCGGTTTGCCACTTGTGCTTCCTTGAACTCCATCTTCCAGGTCCAGGACCTCAGCCATTCTCTCACGGTGGTAAGTACTTTTGCAATTTTTTTGCGTTTCCTTTTTGTTGTTTGTATTTTGTTTTCTTCCTTTGAGAAATTTTTCCTTATACTTCGTTGTGGTTCAGCTTGCTGCTGAGGCTGGCCGCCTCTCCAGGAACATCATAAACCATGGCTTCGCTCTGTCCGACTTTGGGGACATGAATGACGTCAGGAAGGTCCTCCAAGACCTCACAGCGGAGAGGCAGATCTACCAGGAGGCTGCCGAGCGCCAGGAGGCAGCGGCCAAGGCCAAGGAAGAGGAGGCCAAACGGAGGGAGGCTCAGGCGGAGGCCATGATCCGGGACGAGGCTCAGCGGAGAGACAGGATGGAGGCCCATCATCAGGAGGAACTAAGGGCTCAAACCGAGGCTGCCGAGAAGGCCAGGCGAGATCTCCGGGGCTTGGGAGGCTTTGGACGAAATGGTCGCCAAGGTGAGATCTCTAGAGGAGACTCACCAGTCGGACATCGAATCCAAGGCCGCTCTAGCTGCGGAGTTGAAGGAGCTTAGGGATTTCAAAGAACAGTCCACCAGGAAGGCCAAGAGGGCCGAGCTCCTTTCTCCAGCTTCCTGCGCCCGGTGCCCGAAGCGCTTTGATGATGGTGTCTATATGGTTTGGGCCACCAATGATCAGAGTATCAAGCTTACTTTTTATCCCAAACCCGAGGAGATGATTGCCAGATTTCGGGAAAAGAAGAAGAAGCTTGATGCTGCGCTTGAGGCATGGATTGGACCTCGTCTTCCTCCGCGGCCGACCGAGCCGCCGTATTATTGACCCAGATTTTACCCGTTTCTTTTATAAATCTTTTTTTTTTTTGTTTGTACATATTTGCCGTGCCTTAGAACAATTTACATATAGGCGGCGGCTTTCATTTGAAGGGGAGACAATTATATTTTAAGGCTGTCCCCGGCCATTTATATGTATATGACCCGCCCTTTGGGCTAGGATATTTTTTTTATATATGCGATCTTTATTTGTCACACTTATATATTTTAACTCGTCCTTTGGCTCGGGGTTTTTATACTTATGCTTTTTATTTTTGCGCATACTTTTTGACCTGCCCTTTGGGTCAGGATATTTTACTTAGATTGACCTGCCCTTTGGGTCAGGATATTTTACTTAGTTTGTTTTTGTTTGTCCGTGCGGTATACCCTAGTACCCCTCTGAGTGGCATAGAAACTTTGTTTTTAAGGCACTCAGTTTTATTTAATATAGAGGAGGCATACATTTGGACGGTACAAACCCTTTGAACAAAATCTAAGTTTAATTCGCTACTGGTAATATTTTCTGAGGTGATCGGCATTCCAGGCTCTTGGGACAGTAGTTCGGTCCATTCTTTTCAGTTTGTAAGTGCCAGAACCGATTTCGTCCTCGATTTCATATGGTCCTTCCCAATTTGGTCCAAGTACCCCCACTCCGGGTTCTTGGGTGGCTGAAAAACCCTTCTTAGGACCATATCCCCAATAGCGAATTTTCTATTTTTAACCTTGGAGTTAAAATATTTGGTCACCTTCTTTTGATAAGCGGCCATCCGTATTTGAGACTCATCCCGGAGTTCTTCGACTTGATCCAAAGCCTCTTGGAGCAAAGGCTCGATTGGTGGCGGATCATAAGTCGTCCTCCCGTGGGATGGGAATAATGTTTCCACCGGACCATTGCTTCGCAACCGTACGCCATTGAGAACGGCGAGTGACCGGTTGTGGTTACGGGGGTCGTCGGTAGGCCCACAATACCCTTGGCAATTCTTCGGGCCGATTATTTTTACAGCCGGTAGCTTCTTTTTCAAGGTGACCTTTAGGATTTTATTGACTGCTTCCGCCTGGCCGTTTGATTGAGGCCGGGCTACCGCGGAGAAGCTTTTTACCACTCCGTGTTGGTTGCAAAAGTCATTAAATTCCTCGCAATCAAATTGCTTTCCATTGTCTGAGACTATTTTGTGAGGCAAGCCGTATCGACACACTATGTTTTTAATAACAAAGTCCAATGCTTTCTTAGCAGTTATTGTCTTCATCGGCTCAGCCTCTGTCCACTTGGTGAAGTAGTCCACTGCTACTATTGCATACTTTACCCCTCCTTTTCGTGTAGGTAGAGACCCGATGAGATCTATTCCCGGACCGCGAAGGGCTGTGGGCTGGTCATCAAAGTGATCTCATTTGGAGGAGCTCTCGGTATGTTCGCGTACCTTTGGCACGAGTCACACTTTTGGACATAGTCTATACAATCTTTTTTCATTGTTGGCCAGAAGTACCCTTGCCTCAATATTTTCTTTGAGAGGCTGGGTCCTCCCGTATGATCTCCACAGTACCCTTCATGGACCTCCAGTATGATTTGTCTAGCTTCGTGGTCCGATACACACCTTAAATAAGGCATGCCGAGTCCTCTCCGTAGAGAATTTGATCCATCATTACATAACGATGAGCCCGATACCGAATCTTTCGAGACGGTGCCCTCTCTTGGGGCAACTCACCCGTGGTTATGTACTTTATGATGGGGACCATCCGGTGGGTTCTTGCCCAACCGTTTGTGTGGTCTCTTTTATTTTGATGCTTGGCTCGCCAAGCGTTCCACCGGTACTACCCCCGGTTCTTCGATTTCACCGTCCGAGGCTAACTTAGCCGGACGCCCGCATGAGCATTCTTCTCTCGGGGGATTCTTTCTATTTTATAGTCCGTGAACTCGTGGAGCAGTTCCCGGACTATTGCTACGTACGCGGCCATCCGTTCGCCGCGAGTTTGGTATTCTCCGGAAACTTGGTTTAGACCAGCTGAGAATCACTGTAGACTTCCACTCTCTTGGCTCCTACAGCTTTAGCCAATTTTAGCCCTGCTATCAGGGCCTCATATTCGGCTTCATTATTCGAAGCTGTGAAGTTGAATCGGAGTGCCGCCTGGAGCCGCAGTCCAGTAGGTGATATCATAGCCACTCCGGCTCCTGAACCGTTCTCATTAGAAGCTCCGTCCACAAATACTCTCCAAGTGGGGATTGGTGGCTCCGGTGTATTGGCTGTCGCCTCGGCTTCATTGCATTCGGTGATGAAGTCTGCCAAGGCTTGGCCTTTTATGGAAATCCGGGGCACGTAATGTAAGTCGAACTGACTCAGCTCCATCGCCCACTTGAGGAGTCTTCCGGATGCTTCGGGCTTCCGGAGAACTTGCGGAGTGGATGATTGGTCAAGATTCGATCGGATGGGCTTGGAAGTATGGTCTCAACTTCCTTGATGCCATCGGGAGGCGTAATACTAATTTTTCAATAACCGGTACCTTGTCTCGGCCCCTACTATGCGCTTACTAACATAGTACACGGGGTGCTGAATTTTTCTTCCTCCCGACCGGTGCGGCGACCGCATGCTCGGAGACGGCCAAGTAAAGGAACAAGTCTTCTCCAAGGACGGGTTTTGATAGGATAGGAGGTTTGGCCATGTGGTCTTTTAACCTTTTGAATGCCTCCTCGCATTCATCCGACCATTCGAACTTTTGGCATTTCTTCAGTATGTTGAAGAAGGGTATGCACTTGTCCGTGGATCGTGAGATAAAGCGGCTCAGTGCGGCTACCTTTCCGGTCAAGCTCTGCACGTCCTTATGTTTCTTGGGGGATGGCATGTCCAGGAGAGCTTGGATTTTCTCCGGGTTCGCCTCGATCCCCCTTTGGCTGACTATGAATCCTAGGAATTTTCCCGACTTGACCCCGAAGGTGCATTTTTTCGAATTGAGCTTCATGCCGTATCTCCGGACGACTTCGAAACATTCTTCTAAGTCGCTTGCATGGCTGTTGCATGCTTTGGATTTGACGAGCATGTCGTCTACATATACCTCCATGTTTCGTCCCAGGAGGCTTTTAAGCATCCGGTTAACCATTCTTTGATAGGTTGCTCCGGCGTTTTTCAGTCCGAAAGGCATGACTAGGTAACAGTATACCCCCTTATCGGTCCTGAAGCTAGTGCACTCCTAGTCTGCCGTATGCATTTTTATTTGGTTGTACCCGGCATAGGCATCCATGAAAGACAAGACTTAAATCCGGACGTGGCGTCTACCATCTGGTCGATCCTGGGCAGCGGAAAGCAGTCCTTTGGGCAGGCTTTGTTTAGATCTGTGAAATCTATACAAACCCGCCAAGTCCCGTTCGGCTTGGGCACCAGGACCGGATTGGCCAGCCATTCCGGATAATACACGTCACGGATCATGCCATTGGACAAAAGTTTATCCACCTCTTTCTCTAAGGCCTCGGCTTTCACCGAGTCGAGCGGGCGTCTCTTTTGCTGTACAGGGGGCATGTCCGGGTTGACATTGAGTACATGGGTGATGACATGAGGGCTGATGCCGGTCATGTCTTCTTGGCGCCATGCGAAGATGTCGATGGCGCCCTTCAGTGTTTTTATTATTTTATCTTTTTCCTCCGGATCCAGGCTCTTCCCTATCCGGAGTACTTTGGTGGAGTCGTCGTCGCACACTGGTATTTCTTCGACGTCCTCCATTGGTTCCACGACCCTTTCGGACCCTATGCGAGGGTCCAACTCGTCCTCTTCAGCCTTCTCTATCTCAGGGGGCCCCCGGACCATGAGTACTGGTAAGTGGGTGGCAACATTGTAACATTGCATGGCCTCTCCCTGATTTCCCCTCACCGTTCCGACTCCGGCTTCCTGGGTAGGGAATTTTAGGCATAGATGTCGGATTGAAGTAATTGCACCAAAGTCGACGAGGGTCGGTCGGCCTAGGATTGCGTTGTAGGCTGTTGGACAGTCTACCACCACGAAGGTGCAATACTTGAATGTGCTTTGGGGGGTATCCGGGCACAGGTAACCGGGAGCCCGACTTTTCCCATCGGGATCGGCGTCGTCCCGTTAAACCCCGTGAGCTGCGATCCACTAGGCGAGAGGTCCCGGTCGGTCAACCCTATCGCAGTGAAGGCTTCTTTGAAGAGTAAGTTCACGGAACTCCCATTGTCAATCAGGACCCTAGCCACCACCTTATTTGCGATGGGGGTCTCTATGACCAGCGGGTCGTGGTGAGGAAAACGCACCGTCTTGGCGTCTTCTTCCGTGAACGTTATGGGCTGGTCCATTAGCCGAGGCCTTTGAGCCGGGAGTTGAGTAACCTCCCACACCTCACTGTGTCTTGCGGCCTCGGCATATCTTTTTCGCTCCTTGCGAGTGTTTCCTCCGACATGGGGACCTCCGGAGATCATGGCTACCCGTCCATTAGGCCGGGGCGGTAGTCAGGTTATATGCTGGGTGTCACCTGCGGGAGCAGCTGGAGGCAATACTCCCGTCGTACCCCCCGGCGTTCCGGAGGCATACCCCCGCCACCCGCCCCGGATTAAGGTGGGGCAACCTATTTTTGATCCACTCAGAGAGGTGGCCCAAACGGATCAAATTTTCAATCTAGTCTTTGAGATTTTTACACTCATTGGTGCTATGACCAATGTCGTTGTGGTACTCGCATCTTTTACTCGGATCTCTCCGGAGCCGTCTTTGTACAATGGCCGGGGTCTCCGTAGTGTGTATTCTGCCTTGTGGCAAAATATACACGTTCCCGAGAGTCCGTGAGCTCTGTGTACTGGGTGTATTGGGGTGTGTACCCCTTCTTTTGGCGCTTCTCTCCCGTTCGGGTGCTGCCCTTGGAGGACCTTTTGCTCCTCGACCCCTGGGTAGGGCCTGTTAAGCTAGCAGTTGGGGCGGCCTGTGAAGGAGTTCGTCCATTCACCCCGGACGGGTTGCCGTAATGGGAAGATGCCGGTGCCAAAGCTTGACCCTGGCTGTATCCGGGAGTGGCAGAGAACTGTATGCCACTTACTGGTGGAGTTGCGGTCGGGACAGTACCCGAGGGCGACACTCCTGGCATGTATCCCGCTATCCCGGTGGGATAATAGCCTCCGTAAGCCACGATCTGGGCTTCTTCGAGGTTAATATATTTTTGGACTCGCTTCTGGAAGTCCTGAAGGCTAGCAGCGCCTTCTTGCTGCAACTCGTTCCAGAAGGGAGTCCCAGTGCGGATTCCTGCTTGGAGAAGCGCAAGCTGTTGTCCGTCGTCGACCTTCTTGGTCTTCGAGGCTTCCTCTCGGAACCTCTTCATGTAATTCTTCAAGGTCTCGGTGGGCAGTTGCTTGATGTTGGTCAAGGCACTAACCTCCAAGTTGACCTTCCTGGCAGCGACAAATTGTCTCCGGAAGTTGGTTTGGAGTTTGTTCCAACAACCCACCGATCCTGGTTCCAGTTTTTTGAACCATTCCTCTGCCGATCCGCTCGAGTGAGGGGGAAGCACAAGCATTTGGCGTCATTGCCGACCCGCATGACTGTCATGACACGGTTGAACCGTGACAAGTGATCACTGGGGTCGGAGTTCCCAGTATATGCTGCCATTTCGGGCATCTTGAAGTTTTTAGGGAGCTCCGCCTCCAGGATATGTTTGGCACAAGGCTCCCGATCCTCACTGTCCGAGTCGGAGTCGTCTCCCTTCTGCCTTCGGGAGACTCGAGCAATATCTTTTCAAAGTATGGCAAGTTCCGCCATAATCCCTTCGTTTACAGTACCCGAGGAGACCACGGGCCTGTATCTTTTTTGGTCAAGGTGATCCCGTAGGTCACCTTGATTCCCATTGATTTGATTCCTCAGATCAATGGGAGGACATCTCTGTCCTCTTCTTCCTCTACCCCCTGGTTCCTGGTGCACGGAAACGCTTTTCCGGTCCCCTCGATCCTGAGGGCCAAGACTCCCTCTTTGGGGCTTGCCCCTCTGCGGACCTTTCCCTTTAGGGAAATCCGAGCGGACCCTTCGCGGATCCTGCACCTTTTTCTTCCGACCAGGGGTAGAAGTAGGGTTTTTTGTTTTGTTTTCCTCAGCAGGGTGCCTTATAGGGCTAGGTTCCCTAGGTCTTTGCTGCTGGGAATTAGGCGAAGACGTCGCTGGCTCCCCGTCGAGCCCAGCGGCCATCGCCTTGGGATGCACGTGAATACCAGCTGCCTCCATGGCTTTCTGCATGGCTAGCATCACTTCCTGCATTTTTTGATTTTGCGCTTTCTGAGCTTCGATCTCAGCTTCATGATCGATGGCTTTTTGTCTAAGGAGCACCAACTCCGAGTAACTTCCTCCGTCATAGGCATACTCGTCGAGGTGTTCCTCGTAGTTCTCGTCGGGAACTATCTCTTCTTCTTCTTCCTCGGACTCCTCTGCTGCCCTTGAGGCTACATCTTCCTCATTGGGGTCTTGAGCGTCTTCTAGAGGGCGAGGATGACGTGTAGCTCTTGTCTCCACCATTGTTGTGAAGTTAAATGCTTGTTATGTAGCAGCTTTCCTCAGCTCTCAATGAAAGCACCAAAATGTTGACCGAGGTTTTCGGCAACTATTAAAATATGATTATAATAAAGAGCTGTAAGAAAGTGAGATGAAGATTTTTTACGTGGTTGGGGCGTTAATGAGCCTTAGTCCACGACCCTCTGTTATTAATGGATGTATTTAATACAGATTCTACACTTGAGAGAATGTTTTTCTCTTAAATACAGAGAATGTTCTTGGTGAGTATTTTCTCTTCTTGCTCTTTTGCAAACCAAGATTCTCGACCACATTAAATGAGCTTTGAGGGGGTATTTATAGTGTTTTGGTGGGGTAATCCCTAGAATTGTTCTTACACATGTGTCTGTAAGTATCCATAAAGTTGGGCATTTCCGATGAATATACCATGGGTGATGCATGGTCAAATCCCTAGGTGCTGTAGGGCTTTTATGAAGAATGTCCTTTTTGCCTTGTGATTGACGTGACTCTTCGCAGGGTAGCCGTCGCTAGACTTAAATGATCATTACTGTAGCGCTGCTGTTTGGGGGTTGTGCCGTCAGACTTTATTGCGTGTTACAGTCCCAACACGCTTCCTCCCATGCAGCATTAAATGCGACTTGATTGCTCGGGAGAGACCTGACATATCCCGGAGACCCTTCACGCTATACTAGCCTCCTGGAGTACCTTGTACTCCGGGTGCCTCCTCCGGGACCCATGCTAACAGCGCTTCCTGGTGGCGCACAAAGACTTAGCAAATCTTTCCAAGTTATCTGATCCACGTGTCCCCTCTCGACTGGTCCACGTATTTTGGGCGAATTCTGGAGCAACAATTAGACATAGCGTTTTACTGATATGATAATCTACGACAGAGTTTACTTGCATTTGCAGAAATGATATGCTCTTTCCAGAGCATTGGTTAAAGTAAAGCTCAGGTTGGGTGCATGGAGTATGCATCGGAAGGGACCGATATTGAACTTTGACTTAGATTTATTAAACTTACCGTAATATCTATTCAACTCAATATCGCCTAGTTGATCCTAGATCAAATGATCTTAATCCTGTTATGATTAGGCTCAATCTCAAGAGGCTATTCGTGTTCTTTGATTTGTTAGTTAAGCCTACTTTTAGGTCAGGGTGATACGTACATTTTGGGAACACGGTAGTGCAATTGAGTGGGAGCGCTAACATAAACATGGAATCTATAGCTTCTATCTGGCGAATAGTAAGTAAAGGATGATCTCCTTCGAGCTTGACCAAACAAAAATAAATGGTGGAGTACTCATTTCAAATAAGCTGAAATATCATTTATACGGGGTTAAGTGTTTTAAGGATAAAATACATTGTAGGGTGTAACGCTAATCTAATCCCTTTGTAGTGTAGATCATTCATATAGAGGATCATTTATCAAATTAGGATTATAACAATGGATAACTAATGATGTGTCTATATGGTGGAACATATAGAGCATTCTATATACTGAGAGTGCAATTCTAAGTTCTACGCGTGGATTCAACAAAGAATTAATAAGTCAGTGAATTTAGGTTATAAATTCTTGATCTGCTTATTGGAAGCTCGGTTATATAGACCAATGGTCCCCCCACTAGTTGAGATAATATTGCTTGTAAGACTCATATAATTGGTTGTGATTAATCAATTATAATTCTCAAATTAGACTATGTCTATTTGTGATTTTTTCACAAAGTAAGGGCGAAATTGTAAAGAAAGAGTTTTAGGGGGATATTTGTTAATTATGATACTTTGTATGGTTCAATTAATAAATATGATAAATGACAATATTATTTAATAATTATTTATAGTTATTAAATAATAAGAATTGGCATTTAAATGGTTGAATTTGAAAATTGGCATTTTTGAGAAAATGAGATGCAGAAATGATAAAACTGCAAAATTCAAAAAGTGAGGCCCAATTCCATATTGCCTAGGGCCGGCCACTTTTATAGCATTTATCATTGGATATTTTCATTATTTTAATGCCAAATAATTCAAACCTAACCCTAGTGGAATGCTATAAATAGATAGTGAAGGCTTCAGGAAATTTATACTTAACTTTCTACTTTTCATTCAGAGAAAAACCTGAGCCTTGTCTTTCTAAACCCTAGCCGCCACTTCTCTCTCTCTTCTTCCTTGAGATTTCGAACCACTTACTGATTAGAGTAGTGCCCACACACAGCAAGTGATACCTCAATCATAGTGAGGAAGATCGTGAAGAAAGACTTTCAACAAGAAGGAGTTTCAGCACTAAAGAAGGAGAGAAAGAGATCCATGTTCAGATCTTGATAATACTCTGCGACAGAAAGGATACAAGGGTTAGAGATATATGAACGGAAGGAGTCATATTATTCCGCTGCACCCAATGTAAGGTTTCTCATACTTTAACTGTGTTTATTTCATAATCGTTTTAGAAGTTCATATTTAGGGTGTTAATCAACATACTTGTGAGTAGATCTAAGATCCTGGTAAAATAATTTCCAACACCAGTCTGGTTCCATTTCTGGTGCCAGGTCACGAGCTGGGTCCTTGGTTCAAGTTTGGGTTTGGGTCGGGTACTAGGTCTCGGTCCTAGTTCTGTTTCCCAGGTCCCTATCTTGATTATGGGTCCAGGTCCCGGTTATTGTGTGGGTTCGGGTCCCGGTCTAGGTTCGGGTTCGAGTCCTAGTCTCGGTTCGGGTTTAGGTCTCTGTTTGGGTTTTGATCTGGGTTCAGCTTTTGGTTTAGGTCCTGGTCATGGTCCTATTCCTAGTTCGATTCTAGTTCTATTTGCGATCCTGAGTTCGAGTTTGGGTTTAAGTTCGGGTCGGAGTTGGAGTCCTGGTCTGAGTTTGGGTTCGGGTTCGGATTTGAGTCTAGGTACAGATCAGGCTTCGGGTGTGGGTTTGTGTCCTGGGTCTTGGTCTAGGTTGGGTCCGAGTACCAAGTTCCAATCCCAATCTTAGTCTGGATTCAGTTCTTGGTCTAAGTCCTTGGCTCTGATCCTGGTCCGGCTTCGAGTTTAGGTCCGAGTCCGGTTCTAGGTTTGGGTCTGATTCTAGGTATGGGTGTTAGAGTTCGAGTCCGAGTCTGTGTCCGGGTTTGTGTGTAGGTCTGGACCCCGATTCGGGTCTAGGTTCGGTTCCAGGTCCAAGTTTGGGTCCCGAGTGCGGGTCCAAGTTTGGGTCTGGGTCAAGATCTTGGTCCAGATCTAGGACCAGCATTTTCATCACAGTCTCGGTCTTGGTCCGAGTCCAGGTTCGTATCTTGATCCCTATCTAGGTCCAAGTCTGTGTTCGAGATCGGGTTCTAGATTTACGTCAAGGTCCGTGTCTCAGTTCCAGTCTGGGTACACGACCGTGTCTGGGCTCGAGTTCCGCCCTCGCTTGGGTTTGAGGCTAGGTCTCTGTTCGGTTCTAGGTCTGGGTCTGGGCCCTGGTCACGGTCCTAGTCTTGTTCTATTGTCCTGGTTCGGCGATTCTTGTTCAGGTTCTAATTTTGGGTCCCAGGTCTAGGACTGGGTTCGAGTTTGGTTCTTCGCCTGGGTTCTGGTCCTAGTTTGAGTCCCAGAACTAGACACCGACTACTGGTCTGTTCCAGGCCCCGTTACCTGAAACACGAGTCAAATCTGGATCACTGTCACGAGTCTCGGTCTGGTTCTGGTTCAGGTTCCATTTCTTAGTTTGGGTTCGGGATCGAGATTGGGGTGCGGTTCTAGGTTCCGACCCTGGTTCTGTGTCCCTAGTCTGGTTCCATGTTTGGGTCTGAGTTCAGGTTCAAGTTCGGGTCCCGAGTCAAATCTGGATCACTGTCACGAGTCTCGGTCTGGTTCTGGTTCAGGTTCCATTTCTTAGTTTGGGTTCGGGATCGAGATTGGGGTGCGGTTCTAGGTTCCGACCCTGGTTCTGTGTCCCTAGTCTGGTTCCATGTTTGGGTCTGAGTTCAGGTTCAAGACCCAGGAGGCGAACCCACACCCGGAGCGTGATCTGGACCTAGATTGAAATTTGGACTCGAACCCGAACTCAGTCAGGACTTGAACTCCGACCCAAACTCAAACCCAAACTCGAACTCAGAATCGCAAATGGAACTAGAACCGAACTAGGAATAGGACAAGGACCAGGACCTAAACCAAAACCCGAACCTAGATCAAAACCCATACAGAGACCTAAACCCAAACCGAGACTAGGACTCGAACCCGAACCTAGACCGGGACCCAAACCCACACAATAACCGGGACCAGGACCCAGAATAAGGATAGGGACCTGGGAAACAGAACTAGGACCGGGACCTAGTCCCCGATCCAAACCGGAACCAGACTACGAACCCGAAAGTGGTATCCAGAACCGGACCCAGCGCTTGGAGAAAACTTGTAGTTAGTGCCTGCATTTGGGACCCAGCCTTGGACCCAAACCCTGACAAGGACCGGAACCCACACCCGGACCTGAACCTAGTCCCAAACCCAAAAGTGGACCCGAACTCGTCCCCTATGACCCAAAATTTGAACCAAAACCGGACGTTGACTGGGACTGGAACTAGGACTTGGACTTGGACTTGGAATCATAACTGAAATTGGACCTAGATCCAGAACCGTAATCGGACCAGCACCCGGACTCAAAATCAGACCTAGACCCGAATTGGGAGCCGGACCCAAATCCCAACCCAAACTTGGACTCGGGAGCCGAACCCAAACCTGAACTCAAACCCAAACATGGAACTAGACTAGGGACACAGAACTAGGGTCGGGACCTAGAACTGCACCCCAGTCTCGATCCCGAACCCAAACTCAGAAATGGGACCTGGGACCTGAACAAGAACCAGACCGAGACCCGTGACAATGATCCTGATCTTGACTCGGGTTTCGGGTAACAGTTCCTGGAACAGACCAGTAGTCGATGTCTAGATTTGGGACTCAGACTAAGACCCAAACCCAAACGAAGAACCAAACCCGAACCCAGACCTAGACCTGGGACCCAAAATTAGAACCTGAACAAGAATCGCCGAACAAGGACCTAGAACAAGACGAGGACCGTGACCAGGACCTGCACCCAGACCTAAAACCGAACACAGACCTAGCCTTAGACCCAAACTGATACTGGAACTCGGGCCCGGACACGGTCGTGTACGTCAGAACTAAGACCCGGACCTGGACCTAAATTGGAACCCGATCCGAAACACAGACTTAGACCTAGATAGGGATCCAGATACGAACCTGGACTCGGACCAAGACCCAGACTGGGATGGAAATGCTGAACCTAGATCTAGACCGAGATCCTGACCCAGACCCAAACTTGGACTTGGACCCGAACCTAGACCCAGATCGGGGTCCAGACCTGGACACAAACCCGGACACAGACTCAGACCCGAACTCAAACACGCACACCTAGAATCAGACCCAAAGATAGACCAAGACCCAAACCCAAACTCGAACCCAGACCAAGATCGGAACCAAGGACTTAGACCCAGAACTAAATCCAGTCTTAGATCGGGATTGGAACCCTGGACTCGGACCCAACCTAAACCAAGACCCTGGAGGCGAACCACACCCGGAGCCTGAACTGGACCTAGACTGAAATTAAATCCCGAACCCAAACTTAGACCAGGACTCGAACTCTGACCCGAACTCAAATAAAAACTCGAACTCAGAATCGCAAATGGAACTAGAACTGAACTAGGACTAGGACCAGGACCAGGACCTAAACCCAAACCCGACCTGCATCAAAACCTGCAGAGACCTATTCCCGAACCGAGACTAACCCAAACTTGGACTCGGGACCCGAACCCAAACCTGAACTCAGACCCAAAAATGGAACCAGACGAGGGACAAAGAACCAGGGTCGTGACCTAGAACTGCACCCTAGTCTCGATCCTGAACCCAAACTCAGAAATGGGACCTGGGACCTGAACAAGAACCAGACCGAGACCCGTGACAAAAATCCAAATCCTCACTCGAGTTTCGAGTAATGGTGCCTAGAACAGACCAGTAGTCGGTGTCTAGATCTGGGACTCAGTGTACGAACAGAACCCAGAAGAAGAACCAAACTCGAACCCAGACCTAGAACTGAACAAGAATCGCCGAACCAGGACCCTAGAACAAGACTAGGACCGTGATCGTGACCAGGACCCGGACCCAGACCTGAAACCGAACACAGACCTAGCCTCAAACCCAAAAAACGGAGACTGGAACTCAGGCGCGGACACGATCGTGTACATAGTCCTAGGTTCAAGTTCGGGTTAGGGTTGGGTACTAGGTCCCGGTCCTAGTTCTGTTTCCCAGGTCAATATCCTAATTCTGGATCTAGATCTAGATCCCGGTCCTAGTTCTGTTTCCCAGGTCAGGGTTGGGTTTGGGTCCCGGTCTAAGTTCAGGTTCGAGTCCTAGTCTCGATTCGAGTTTAGGTCTCTTTCTGGGTTTTGATCTGGGTTCAGGTTTGGGTTTAGGTCCTAGTCCTGGTCCTAGTCCTAGTTCGGTTCTAGTTCCATTAGCGATTCTGAGTTTGAGTTTGGGTTTGAGTTCTGGTCGGAGTTCACATCCTTGTCTGAGTTTGGGTTCGGGTCCGGATTTCAGTCTAGGTCTTGATCAGGCTCTGGGTGTGGGTTCGCGTCCTGGGTCTTGGTCTAGGTTGGGTCCGAGTCCCAAGTTCCAATCTGGGTTCGAGTTTGGGTCCGGGTCCTTGTCTAGCTTTTGGTCAGATTCTAGGTGTGGGAGTTATAGTTCGGGTTCGAGTCTTTGTCCGGGTTTGTGTCCAGGTCTGGACCCCGATCTGGGTCTAGATTTTGGTCCAGGTCGAAGTTCGGGTCGTGAGTGCGAGTCCAAGTTAGGGTCTGGGTCAGGATCTCGGTCCAGATCTAGGTCCAGCATTTCGATCCCAGTCTAGGTCTTGGTCGGAGGCCAGGTTCGTATCAAGATCCCTATCTAGGTCCAAGTTTGTCTTTGGGATCGGGTCCCTGATTTAGGTCCAAGTCCGGGTCTCAGTTCCGGTCCGGGTGCACGACCGTGTCTGGGCCCGAGTTCCAGTCTCAGTTTGGGTTCGAGGCTAGGTCTGTGTTCAGTTCTAGGTCTGGGTCCGGGTCCTGGTCACGATCCTAGTCTTGTTCTAGGGTCCTTGTTCGGCGATTCTTGTTCACGTTCTAATTTGGGGTCCCAGGTCTAGGTCTGGGTTCGGGCTTGGTTCTTCGTCTAGGTTCTGGTCCTAGTCTGAGTCCCAAATCTAGACACCGACTACTGTTGTGTTCTAGGCCCCGTTACCCGAATCCCGAATCAAGATCTGGATCACTATCACGGGTCTCGGTCTGGTTCTAGTTCAGGTGCGAGGTCCCATTTGTGAGTTTGGGTTCGGGATGGAGACTGGGGTGTGGTTCTAGGTCCCGACCCTTGTTCTGTGTCCCTAGTCTGGTTCCATGGTTGGGTATGAGTTCAGGTTTTGTTCGGGTCCTGATTCTAGGTTTGGGTTGGGATCCGGGTCCGTCTCCCAATTCGGGTCTAGGTATGATTGGGAGTCCGGTTCCTGGTCCAGTTATGATTCCAAGTCCAAGTCCTAGTTCCACTCCTGATCAACTTCCGATTTTGGTTCCAATTTTTGGTCACAGGGTACGTTTTCGGGTCCACTTTTGGGTTTGGGACTGGGTTAATGTCCGGTTGTGCGTTCGGGTCATTGTCAGGGTTTGGGTGCTGGGCTGGGTCCCAAATCTAGACACCGACTACGGGTTTTGTCCAAGCCCTGGGTCCAGATCCGAATCCCAATCTCGGGTCCCGATCTGGTTCCATTTCTTGTGCCGGGTCACGAGGTGGGTCCTAGGTTCAAGTTCGTGTCTGGGTCCGGTACTAGGTCCCGATCCTAGTTCTGTTTCCCAGGTCCCTATCCTGATTCTGGGTCCAGGTCCCAATTATTGTGTGTTTTTGGGTCTTGGTCTAGGTTCGTGTTCGAGTCCTAGTCTCGGTTCGGGTTTAGGTCTCTGTCTGGGTTTTATCTGGATTCGGGTTCGGGTTTAGGTCCTGGTCCTGATCCTAGTCCTAGTTCGGTTCTAGTTCCATTTGCGATTCTGAGTTCAAGTTTGGGGTTAAGTTCGGGTAGGAGTTCTAGTCCTGGTCTGAGTTTGGGTTCGGGTCCGGATTTTAGTCTAGGGTCAGATCAGGCTCCGGGTGGGGGTTCACCTCCTGGGTCTTGGTCTAGGTTTGGTCCGAGCCCCAAGTTCGAATTCCGATCTGAGTCTGGATTCAGTTCTGGGTCAAAGTCCTTGGTTCTGATCCTGGTCTGGGTTCGAGTTTGGGTTCGGGTCCGGGTCTAGCTTTGGTTCTGATTCTAGGTGTATGTTTGAGTTCGTGTCCGAGTCTGTGTCCGGGTTTGTGTACAGGTCAGCACCCCGATCGAGGTCTAGGTTCGGGTCCAGGTGCAAGTTACAGTCACAAGTGCCGATCCAAGTTTGGGTCTGGGTCAAGATCTCGGTCAAGATCTAGGTCCAGCATTTCTATCCCAGTCTGGGTCTTGGCCCGAGTCCAGGTTCGTATCCGGATCCGTATCGAGGTCCAAGTCTGTGTTTGCGATCGGGTACCAGTTTTAGGTCCAGGTCTGGGTCTCAGTTCCTGTCTGGGTACACGACCGTGTCCGGGCCAGAGTTCCAGTCTCGGTTTGGGTTTGAGGCTAGGTCTGTGCTCAGTTCTAGATTTGGGTCCGGGTCCTGGTCAAGGTTCTTGTCTCATTTTAGGGTCCTTGTTCGGCGATTCTTTTTCAGGTTCTAATTTTGGGTCCCAGGTCTTGGTCTGGGTTCGGGTTTTGTTCTTCGTCTGGGTTACCCGAATCCCGAGTCAAGATCTGGATCACTGTCACGGGTCTTGGTCTGGTTCTGGTTCATGTCCTAGGTCCCATTTCTGACTTTGGGTTCGGGATCGAGACTGGGGTGCGATTCTAGGTCCCGACACTAGTTCTGTGTCCCTAGTCTGGTTCCATGTTTGGGTCTGAATTAAGGTTCGAGTTTGGGTCCCGAGTCCAGGTTTGGGTTGGGATCCGGGTTCGGCTCCCAATTCGGGTCTAGTTCAGACTTGGAGTCCGGGTCCCGGTCCGGTTACGGTTCTGGATCTAGGTCCAATTTCAGTTATGATTCATTGTCCAAGTCCTAATTCCAGTCTTGGTCAACTTCCAGTTTTGGTTCAAATTTTGGGTCACAGGGTACGGGTTCGGGTCAACTTTTGGGTTTGGGATTTGGTTCAAGTCCGGGTGTGGGTTCGGTTCCTTGTCATGGTTCGGGTCCAGGGCTGGGTCCCAAATCTAGACACCGACAACGGGTTTTTTCCAAGCCCTGGGTCGAGATCCGGATCCCAATCTCGGGTTCCAGTCTAGTTCCATTTCTGGTGCCGAGTCACGAGCTGGATCCTAGGTTCAAGTTCGGGTCTCGGTCGGGTACAAGGTCCCGGTCCTAGTTCTGTTTCCCATATCCCTATCCTTATTCTTGGTCCAGGTCCTAGTTATTGTGTGGGTTTGGGTCCTTGTCTAGGTTTGGGTTCGAGTCCTAGTCTCGGTTCGGGTTCGAGTCCTAGTCTCGGTTCGGGTTTAGGTCTCTTTCTGGGTTTTGATCTAGGTTCGGGTTTGGGTTTATGTACTGATCCTTGTCCTAGTCCTAGTTCGGTTCTAGTTCCATTTGCAATTCTGAGTTCGAGTTTGGGGTTGAGTTCGGGTTGGAGTTCGAGTCCTGGTCTGAGTTTGGGTTCGGGTCTGGATTTCAGTCTAGATCCATATCAAGCTCCGGGTGTGGGTTCGCCTCCTGGATCTTTGTCTAGGTTGTGTCCGAGTCCCATGTTCCAATCCCGATCTGAGTCTGGATTCAGTTCTGGGTCTAAGTCCTTGGTTCTGATCTTAGTCTAGGTTCAAGTTTGAGTCCGAATCCGGGTCTAGCTTTGAGTCTGATTCTAGGTGTGGGTGTTTGAGTTCGGGTCCGAGTTTATGTCCGGGTTTGTGTCCAGGTTTGGACCCCGATCTGGGTCAATGTTCGGGTCCAGGTCCATGTTCGGGTCCCGAGTGCCCGTCCAAGTTTGGGTCTGTGTCAGGATCTCGGTCCAGATCTATGTCCAGCATTTCGATCCCTATCTAGTTCCAAGTCTGTGTTTGGGATCGGGTCCCAGATTTAGGTCCAGGTCCGGGTCTCAGTTCCGGAATGGGTACACGACCGTGTCCGGACCCGAGTTCCAGTTTCAGTTTGGGTTTGAAGCTAGTTCTGTCTTCGGTTCTAGGTCTAGGTCCGTGTCCTGGTCATGGTCGTAGTCTTGTTCTAGGGTCCTGGTTCTGCGATTCTTGTTCAAATTCTAATTTTGGTTCTTCGTCTTGGTTCTTGTCCTAGTCTGAGTCCCAGATCTAGACACCGACTACTGGTCTGTTCCAGGCCCCGTTACCTGAATCCCGAGTTAGGATCTAGATCACTGTCACGGTTCTCGGTATGGTTCTAGTTCATGTCCCAGGTCCCATTTCTGAGTTTGGGTTCGGGATCGAGACTGGGGTACGAATCTAGGTCCCGACCCAGGTTCTGTGTCCCTAATCTAGTTCCATGTTCGGGTCTGAATTAAGGTTCGGTCGGCTCCCGAGTCAAGGTTTTGGGTGGGATCTGGGTTCGGCTCCCAATTCCGGTCTAGGTCGGATTTTGAGTCCGGGTCCTTGTCCGGTTACGGTTCTAGATCTACGTCCAATTTCAGTTATGATTCCAAGTCCAAGTCCGAGTTCCAGTCCAGATTAACTTCTGGTTTTGGTTTCAATTTTGGGTCACAGGGTACGGGTTCATGTCCGGGTGTGGGTTCGGGTCGTTGTAAGGGTTCGAGTCCTGAGCTGGGTCCCAAATCCAGACACCAACAACGGGTTTTGTCAAGTTCGCGTCTGGGTCGGTTACTAGGTCCTGATCCTAGTTCTGTTTCCCAGGTCCCTATCCTGATTCTGGGTCCAGGTCCTAATTATTGTGTGGGTTTGGGTTCCGGTCTAGGTTCGGGTTCGAGTCCTAGTCTCGGTTGGGGTTTAGGACTCTGTCTGGGTTTCGATCTGGGTTCGGTTTTGTGGTTTAGGTCTTGGTCCTGGCCCTAGTCCTAGTTCTGTTCTAGTTCCATTTGCAATTCTGAGTTCGAGTTTGGGGTTGAGTTCGGGTCGGAGTTCGAGTCCTGGTCTGAGTTTGGGTTCGGGTCCGGATTTCACTCTAGGGTCAGAACAGGCACCGAGTGTGGGTTCGCCTCCTGGGTCTTGGTCTAGGTTGGGTCCGAGTCCCAAGTTCCAATACCGATCTGTGTCTAGATGCAGTTCTGGGTCTTAGTCCTTGTTTCTGATCCTTGTCTGGGTTCGAGTTTGCGTCTAGGTCTTGGTCTAGCTTTCGGTATGATGATTCTAGGTGTATGTTTGAGTTCAGGTCCGAGTCTGTGTATGGGTTTGTGTACAGGTCTGCACCCCGATCGAGGTCTAGGTTCGGGTGCAGGTCCAATTTCGGGTCACGAGTGCTGGTCCAAGTTTGGGTCTTGGTTAGGATCTACGTCCAGATCTAGGTCCAGCATTTCGATCCCAGTTTGGGTCTTGGCCCGAGTCCAGGTTCGTATCCGGATCCCTATCGAGGTCCAAGTCTGTGTTTGGGATCGGTTCCCAGATTTAGGTCCAGCTCCACGTCTCAGTTCCGGTCTGGGTACACGACCGTGTCTAGGCCCGAGTTCTAGTCTCAGTTTGGGCCGAGGCTAGGTCTGTGCTCGGTTCTAGGTCTGGGTCCGGGTCTTGGTCACGGTCCTTTTCTTGTCCTAGGGTCCTGGTTCAGCGATTCTTTTTCAGTTTCTAATTTTGGGTCCCAGGTCTTGGTCTGGGTTCGGGTTTGGTTCTTCGTTTGGGTTATGGTCCTAGTCTGAGTCCAAGATCTAGACACCTACTACTGGCTTGTTCCAGGCCCCGTCACCCGAATCCCTAGTCAAGATCTGGATCACTGTCACGAGTCTCGGTCTGGTTCTGGTTCAGGTCCCAGGTCCCATGTTTGAGTTTGGGTTCGGGATCGAGACTGCAGTGCGGTTCTTTGTCCCGACCCTGGTTTTGCGTCCCTAGTCTGATTCTATGTTTGGGTTTGAATTTAGGTTCGGGTTTGGTCCCGAGTCCAAGTTTGGGTTGGGATTCGGGTCCAGCTCCCCATTCGGGTCTAGGTGAGATTTGGAGTCCGGAACCTGGTTTTGTTACGGATCTGGATCTAGGTCAAATTTGAGTTATGATTCAATATCCAAGTCCTGGTTCCTGTCCCGGTCAATTTCCAGTTTTGGTTCCAATTTCGGGTCACAGGGTACGGGTTCAGGTCCACTTTTGGGTTTGGGACTGGGTTCAAGTCCGGGTGTGGGTTCGAGTGCTTGTCAGGGTTCGGGTCCAGTGGTCGTGTCCCTAACCCGTACACCGACAACGGTTTTTTCTAATCCCCGGGTCCCGATCCGGATCCCGATCTCGGGTCCCGGCACAGTTCCATTTCTGGTGCCGAGTCACGAGCTGGGTTCTATGTTCAAGTTCGGGTCTGGGTCGGGTAGGTTCCTGTCCTAGTTCTGTTTCCAAGGTCCCTATCCTGATTCTTGGTCCAGGTACCGATTATTGTGTGGGTTTGGGTCCCAGTCTAGGTTCGGGTTCGAGTCCTAGTCTCAGTTCGGGATTAGGTCTCTGTTTGGTTTTTGATCTGGGTTTGGGTTTGGGTTTATGTCCTGGTCCTGGTCCTAGTCCTTGTTTGGTTCTAGTTTCTTTGGCGATTCTGAGTTCGAGTTTGGGGTTGAGTTCGGGTCGGATTTCGAGTCTTGGTCTTAGTTTGGGTTCGGGTCTGAATTTCAGTCTAGGTACATATCAAGCTCCGGCTGTGGGTTCGCCTCCTACATCTTGGTCTAGGTTGTGTCTGAGTCCCAAGTTCCAATCCCGATTTGAGTCTGGATTCAGTTCTGGGTCAAAGTCCTTAGTTTCTATCCTGGTCTGGGTTCGATTTTGGGTCCGGGTCCGGGTCTAGCTTTGGGTCTGATTCTAGGCGTGGGTGTTTGAGTTCGGGTCCGAGTCTGTGTTTGGGTGTGTGTCCAGGTCTGGACCCCTATGTGGGTCTAGGTTCGATTCCAGGTCCAACTTCGGGGCCCGAGTGCGGGTCCAAGTTTGGGTCTTTGTCCGAGTCCAGGTTCGTATCTGGATCCCTATCTAGGTCCAAGTTTGTGTTTGGGATCGGGTCCCAGATTTAGGTCCAGGTCCGGGTCACTGTTCCGGTCTGGGTACACGACCGTGTTTGAGCCCGATTTCCAGTCTCAGTTTGGGTCTGAGGCTACGTCTGTGTTCGGTTCTAGGACTGGGTCCAGGTCCTTGTCACGGTCCTAGTACTGTTCTACGGTCCTGGTTCGGTGATTCTTGTTCAGGTTCTAATTTTGGGTCCATGGTCTAGGTCTGGGTTCGGGTTTGGTTCTTCGTCTGGGTTCTGGTCCTAGATTTAGTCCCATTTCTAGACACCGACTACTGGTCTGTTCCAGGCCTAGTTACCCGAATCCCGAGTCAAGATCTGGATCACTGTCACGGGTCTCGGTCTTGTTCTGGTTAAGGTCTCAGGTCCCATTTCTGAGTTTGGGTTCGGGATCGAGACTGGGGTGCAGTTCTAGGTCCCGACCCTAGTTCTTTGTCCATAGTCTAATTCCATGTTTGGGTCTGAGTTCAGGGTCGGGTTCGGGTCCTGAGTCAAGGTTTGGATTGGGATCCGGGCCCGGCTCCCAATTCGGGTCTAGGTGTGATTTGGAGTACGGGTCCTTGTCTGATTAAGGTTCTGGATCTAGGTGCAATTTCAGTTATGATTCCAAGTTCAAGTCCTAGTTCCAGTCCCAGTCAACTTCAGGTTTTGTTTCCAATTTTGGGTCACAGGGTACGGGTTCGGGTCCACTTTTGGGTTTGGGACTGGGTTCAGGTCCGGGTGTGGTTTCGGGTCTTTTTTCAGGGTTCGGGTCCAGGGCTGGGTCCGAAATCCAGACACCGACTACGGGTTTTTTCCAAGCCCTAGGTCTAGATCCGGATCCCAATCTCGGGTCCTAGTTTGGTTCCATTTCTGGTGCCGACTCACGAGCAGGGTTCTAGGTTCAAGTTCAGGTCTAGGTCGGGTACTAGTTCCCGACCCTAATTCTGTTTCCCAGGTCCCTATCTTGATTCTGGGTCCAGGTCCCGGTTATTGTGTGGGTTTGGGTCTCGTTCTAGGTTTGGGTTCGAGTCATAGTCTCGGTTCGGGTTTAGGTCTCTATCTGGGTTGAGATCAAGGTTCGGGTTTGGGTTTAGGTCCTGCTCCTTGTCCTAGTCCTTGTTCGGTTCTAGTTCCCTTTGCGATTCTGAGTTCGAGTTTGGGTTTGAGTTCGGGTCGGAGTTCGAGTCCTGGTCTTACTTTTTGTTCGGGTCCGGATTTCAGTCTAGGTCCAGATCAAGCTCCGGGTGTGGGTTCGCCTCCTGGGTCTTGGTCTAGGTTCGGTCCAAGTCCCAAGTTCCAATATCGATCTGAGTCTGGATTGAGTCCTAGGTCTAAGTAGTTCGTTCTGATCCTGGTCTGGGTTCGGGTCCGGGTCTAGCTTTGGGTCTAATTCTAGGTGTGGGTTTGAGTTCAGGTCCGAGTCTGAGTCCAAGTTTGTGTTACGTCTGGAGCCAGGTCTAGGTTTAGGTTCGGGTCCACGTCCAAGTTTAGGTCTCGAGTGTGGGTCCAAGTTTTGGTCTGGGTCAGGGTCTCCGTCCAGAGCTAGGTCCAGCATTTCGATCCCAGTCTGGGTCTCGGTCCGAGTCCAGGTTCGTATCCGGATCCCTATCAAGGACCAAGTCTGTGTTTTGGATCGGGTCCCAAATTTGGGTCCAGGTTCGCATCTAAGTTCCGGTTTGGGTACACGACCGTGTCCGGGCCCGAGTTCCAGTCTCAGTTTGGGTCTGAGGCTAGGTCTGTGTTCAGTTCTATGTCTTTGTCCAGGTCCTGGTCACGGTCCTAGTCTTGTTCTATGGTCTTAGTTCGACGATTCTTGTTCAGGTTCTAATTTTGGGTCCCATGTCTAGGTATGGGTTCGGGTTTTGTTCTTTGTCTGGGTTCTGGTCGTAGTCTGAGTCCCAGATCTAGACACGGACTACTGGTCTGTTCCAGGCCCTGTTACCCGAATCCCGAGTCAAGATCTGGATCACGGTCTTGGGTCTCGGTCTGGTTCTGGTTCAGGTCCCATGTCCCATTTCTGAGTTTGGGTTCAGGATCGAGACTGGGGTGCGGTTCTAGGTCTCGACCCTTGTTCTGTGTCCCTAGTCTAGTTCCATGTTTGTGTCTGAGTTCAGGTTCAGGTTCGCGTCCCGAGTCCATGTTTGGGTTGGGATCCGGGTCCGGCTCACAATTCGGGTCTAGGTCTGATTTGGAGTCCGGGTCCTGGTCTGGTTACGGTTCTGGATCTAGGTCCAATTTCAGTTATGATTCCAAGTCCAAGTCCTAGTTCCAGTCCCACTCAACTTTGGTTTTGGTTCCAATTTTTAGTCACAGGGTACGGGTTTGGGTCAACTTTTGGGTTTGGGACTGGTTTCAGGTCTCGGTGTGGGTTCGGGTCCTTGTCAGGGTTCGGTTCCACGGCTGGGTCCCAAATCCAAGCACCGACTACGGGTTTTTCCAAGCCATGGGTCCAGATCAGGAACCCAATCTCGGGTCCTTGTCTGGTTCCATTTCTGGTGTCGCGTCACGAGCTTGGTCCTAGGTTCAAGTTCCGGTCTGGGTCGGGTACTAGGTCCCGGTCCTAGTTCTGTTTCCCAGGTCCCTATCCTGATTCTTGGTCTAGGTCCCAGTTATTGTGTGGGTTTGGGTCCCGGTCTAGGTTCGGGTTCGAGTCCTAGTCTCTGTTCGTGTTAGGTTTCTGTCTGGGTTTTGATCTGGGTTTTGATTTGGGTCTAGGTCCTTGTCCTTGTCCTAGTCCCAGTTCAATTCTAGTTCTATTTGCGATTCTGAGTTCGAGTTTGGGTTTGAGTTCGGGTCGCAGTTCGAGTCCTGGTCTGAGTTTGGGTTCGTGTCCGGATTTCGCCCAGGTCCGCATCGTGCTCCGTGTATGGGTTCGGTCCGGAGTTCCGCCCAGGTCCGCATCAGGCTTCGGGTATGGGTTCGCGTCCTGGGTCTTGGTTTAGGTTGGGTCCGAGTCCCAATTTCCAATCCCGATCTGGGCCTGGATTCAGTCCTGTGTCTAAGTCCTTGGTTCAGATCTTGGTCTGGGTTCGAGTTTGGGTCTGGGTCCGAGTATATCATTGGGTTTGATTCTAGGTGTGGGTGTTTGAGTTCGGGTCCGAGTCTGTGTTCGAGTTTGTGTCCAGATCTAGACCTCGATATGGCTCTAGGTTCGATTCCAGGTCCAAGTTCGGGTCCCCAGTGTGGGTCCAAGTTTGGATCTGGGTCAGGATCTCCGTCCAGATCTAGGACCAGAATTTTGTTCCCAGTCTGGGTCTTGGTCCGAGTCCAATTTCGTATCCGGATCCCTATCTAGGTCCGAGTCTATGTTTGGGATCGGTTCCCAGATTTAGGTCCAAGTATGAGTCTCAGTTTCGGTCTGGGTACACAACCGTGTCCGGCTCGAATTCCGCCCCGCTTGGGTCTGAGGCTAGGTTTGTGTTCGATTCTAGGTTTTGGGTCCGGGTCCTCGTCACGGCCCAAGTCTTGTTCTAGGGTCTTAGTTCGGCGATTCTTTTTCAGGTTCTAATTTTGGGTCCCATGTCTAGGTCAGGGTTTCAGGTTTTGTTCTTTGTCGTGTCCACTTTTGGGTTTGGGACTGGGTTCAAGTCCGAGTGTGGGTTCGGGTCCTTGTCACGGTTCGGGTCCAGGGCTGGGTCCCAAATCCAGACACCGACTACGGGTTTTATCCAAGTCCTGGGTCCAGATCCGGATCCCAATCTCGGGTCCCAGTCTGGTTCCATTTCTGGTGCCAGGTCACGAGCTGGGTCCTAAGTTAGACTTCGGGTCTGGGTCGGGTACTAGGTCCCGGTCCTTGTTCTGTTTCCCAAGTCCCTATCTTGATTCTGTGTCCAAGTCTCGGTTATTGTGTGGGTTTGGGTCCCGGTCTAGGTTCGGGTTCGAGTCCTTGTCTCGGTTCGGGTTTAGGTCTCTGTTTGGGTTTTGATCTGGGTTTGGCTTTGGGTTTAGGTCCTTGTCCTGTTCCTATTCCAAGTTCGGTTCTAGTTCCATTTGCGATTCTGAGTTCGAGTATGGGTTTGAGTTCGGGTCGGAGTTCGAGTCCTAGTCTGAGTTTGCGTTCGGGTCCGGATTTGAGTCTAGGTCCAGATCAGGCTCCGGGTGAGGGTTTCCATCCTGGGACTTGGTCTAGGTTGGTCCGAGTACCAAGTTCCAATCGAGATCTAAGTTTTGATTTAGTTCTGGGTCTAAGTCCTTGGCTCTGATCCTGGTCTGGGTTCGAGTTTGGGTCCCCAGTGCGGGTCCAAGTTTGGTTCTGGGTTAGGATCTCGGTCAAGATCTAGGTCCAGCATTTCCATCCCAGTATGGGTCTCTGCCTGACTCAAGGTTCGTATCCGGATCCCTATCTATGTCCAAGTCTGCTTTCGAGATCGGGTTCCAGATTTAAGTCCAGGTCCGGGTCTTAGTTCTGGTCTCGGTACACGACAGTGTCCAGGCCTGAGTTCCGGTCTCAGTTTGGGTATGAGGCTAGGTCTGTGTTCTGTTCTAGGTCTGGGTCCTGGTCACGGTCCTAGTCTTGTTCTACGGTCCTGGTTTGTCGATTCTTGTTCAGGTTCTAATTTGGGGTCCTAGGTCTAGGTCTGGGTTCGAGTCTGGTTCTTCGTCATGGTTTTGGTCCTAGTCTGAGTCCTAGAACTAGACACCGACTACTGGTCTGTTCCAGGCCCGTTACCCGAATCCCATTTCTTAGTTTTGGTTCGGGATCGAGACTGGGGTGCGGTTCTAGATTCTGACCCTGGTTCTGTGTCCCTAGTCTGGTTCCATGTTTGGGTCTGAGTTCAGATTCAACTTCGGGTCACGAGTCCAGGTTTGGGTTGGGATCCGGGTCCGGCTCCCAATTTGGGTCTATGTCTGATTTGGAGTTCGGGTGCTGGTCCGGTTACGGTTCTGGATCTATGTCCAATTTCAATTATGATTCCAAGTCAAAGTCCTAGTTCCAGTCCCGCTCAACTTTCGGTTTTGGTTCCAATTTTGGGTCACAGGGTACGGGTTCGGGTCCACTTTTGGGTTTGGGACTGGGTTCAGGTCTGGGTGTGGTTTCGGGTCCTTGTCAGGGTTCGGGTCCAGGGTTTGGTCCCAAATCCTGACACCGACTACGGGTTTTGTCCAAGCCCAAGTCCAGATCGGATCCCAATCTCGGGTCCCAGTCTGGTTCCATTTCTGGTGCCGCGTCACGAGCTGGGGCCTAGGTTCAAGTTCGGGTCTTGGTCGGGTACTAGGTCCCAGTCCTAGTTCTAGGTTCGTGTTCGAGTCCTAGTCTCTGTTCGGGTTTAGGTCTCTGTCTGGGTTTTTATTTGGGTTCAGGTTTGGGTTTAGGTCCTGGTCCTAGTCCTAGTCCTAGTATGGTTCTAGTTCCATTTGCGATTTTGAGTTCCAGTTTAGGTTTGAGTTCAGGTCGGAGTTCGAGTCCTGGTCTGATTTTGGGTTCGTGTCCGGATTACAGTCTAGGTCCAGATCATGCTCCGGGTGTGGGTTCGCGTCCTATGTCTTAGTCTAGGTTGGGTCCGAGTCCCACGTTCCAATCCCGATCTGAGTCTTGATTCAATTCTGGGTCTAAGTCCATGGTTTTAATCCTATTCTGGGTTCGAGTATGGGTCTAGGTCCCGGTCTAGCTTAGGGTCTAATTCTAGGTGTGGGTGTTTGAGTTCGGGTCCGAGTCTGTGTCCGGGTCTGTGTCAAGGTATGGACCCTTATCTGGGTCTAGGTTTGGGTCCTGGTCCATGTCCATGTTCGGGTCCCGAGTGCGTGACCAAGTTTCGGTCTGGGTCAGGATCTCGCTCCAGATATAGGTCGAACATATTTATCAAAGTCTGGGTCTTGATCAGAGTGCAGGTTCGTATCCGGATCCCTATCTAGCTCCAAGTCTGTGTTTGGGATTGGGTCCCAAATTTAGGTCCAGTTCCAGGTCTCAGTTCCGAATTGGGTACACGACCGTGTCCGGGCCCGAGTTCCAGTCTCAGTTTGGGTCTGAGGCTAGGTCTGTGTTCGGTTCTAGGTCTTGTTCCAGGTCCTGGTCACGGTCTTAGTATTACTCTAGGGTCCTGGTTCGGCGATTGTTGTTCAGGTTCTAATTTTGAGTCCCAGATCTAGACACCGACTACTGGTCTATTCCAGGCCCCGTTATCCGAATCCCGAGTCAAGATCTGGATCACTGTCACAGGTCTCGGTCTGGTTCTGGTTGAAGTCCGAGGTCCCATTTTTAAGTTTGGGTTCAGGATCGAGACTTGGGTGCGGTTCTAGGTCCCGACCTTGGTTCTGTGTCCCTAGTCTGGCTTCATGTCTGGGTCTGAGTTTAGGTTCGTGTTCGGGTCCCGAGTCCAGGTTTGGGTTGGGATCCGGGTTCGGCTCCCAATTCGGGTCTAGGTCTCACTTAGAGTCCGTGTCCTGGTTTGGTTACGGTTCTGGATCTAGGTCCAATTTCAGTTATGATTCCAAGTCCAAGTCCTAGTTGAAGTCCCGGTCAACTTCCGGTTTTGGTTCCAATTTTTGGTCACAGGGTACTAGTTCGGGTCAACTTTTGGGTTTGGGACTAGGTTCAGGTCCGAGTGTGGGTTCGGGTTCAGGGTTGGGTCCCAAATCCAGACACCGACTACGGGTTTTGTCCAAGCCCTGGGTCCAAATCCGGATCCCAATCTCGGGTCCCAGTTGTTGGGTTTTATGCCCTAACTAAAACTCCATTTCAATGTAATCCATTTTATTCATCATCAATAAAGAAACAGAAGTATTTTTCATTCATTTGTGTATGTTTTGGTTCACCTTATCAATTGCTTGTCTATTTGATTTATAAATTCATCTGAAACCCTTTTCAGATACTTGATCCTGTTTATTGTGTTGTCAACACTTTGGAAAGTAAACATGACTATGTGAATAAAGTTTCCTAGATTTATTAGACATAGCGTTTTACTGATATGAGAATCTACGACAGAGTTTACTTGCATTTGGAGAAATGATATGCTCTTTCCAGAGCATTGGTTAAAGTAAAGCTCAGGTTGGGTGCATGGAGTATGCATCGGAAGGGACCGATATTGAACTTTGACTTAGATTTATTAAACTTACCGTAATATCTATTCAAGTCAATATCGCCTAGTTGATCCTAGATCAAATGATCTTAATCCTATTATGATTAGGCTCAATCTCAAGAGGCTATTCGTGTTCTTTGATTTGTTAGTTGAGCCTACTTTTAGGTCAGGGTGATACGTACATTTTGGGAACACGGTAGTGCAATTGAGTGGGAGCGCTAACATAAACATGGATTCTATAGCTTCTATCTGGCGAATAGTAAGTAAAGGATGATCTCCTTCGAGCTTGACCAAACAAAAATAAATATCATTTATACGTGGCTAAGTGTTTTAAGGATAAAATACATTGTAGGGTGTAACGGTAATCTAATCCCTTTAAAGTGTAGATCATTCATATAGAGGACCATTGATCAAATTAGGATTATAACAATGGATAACTAATGATGTGTCTATATGGTAGAACATATAGAGCATTCTATATACTGAGAGTGCAATTCTAAGTTCTACGCGTGGATTCAACGAAGAATTAATAAGTCAGTGAATTTAGGTTATAAATTCTTGATCTGCTTATTGGAAGCTCGGTTATATAGACCAATGGTCCCCCCACTAGTTGAGATAATATTGCTTGTAAGACTCATATAATTGGTTGTGATTAATCAATTATAATTCTCAAATTAGACTATGTCTATTTGTGATTTTTTCACAAAGTAATGGCGAAATTGTAAAGAAAGAGTTTTAGGGGGATATTTGTTAATTATGATACTTTGTATGGTTCAATTAATAAATATGATAAATGACAATATTATTTAATAATTATTTATAGTTATTAATTAATAAGAATTGGCATTTAAATGGTTGAATTTGAAAATTGGCATTTTTGAGAAAATGAGATGCAGAAATGATAAAACTGCAAAATTCAAAAAGTGAGGCCCAATTCCATATTGCCTAGGGCCGGCCACTTTTATAGCATTTATCATCTGATATTTTCATTATTTTAATGCCAAATAATTCAAACCTAACCCTAATGGAATGCTATAAATAGATAGTGAAGGCTTCAGGAAATTTATACTTAACTTTCTACTTTTCATTCAGAGAAAAACCTGAGCCTTCTCTTTCTAAACCCTAGCCGCCACTTCTCTCTCTCTCTTCTTCCTTGAGATTTCGAGCCACTTAGTGATTAGAGTAGTGCCCACACACAGCAAGTGATACCTCAATCATAGTGAGGAAGATCGTGGAGAAAGACTTTCAACAAGAAGGAGTTTCAGCACTAAAGAAGGAGAGAAAGAGATCCATGTTCAGATCTTGATAATACTCTGCGACAGAAAGGATACAAGGGTTAGAGATATATGAACGGAAGGAGTCATATTATTCTGATGCACCCAATGTAAGGTTTCTCATACTTTATCTATGTTTATTTCATAATCGTTTTAGAAGTTCATATTTAGGGTGTTAATCAACATACTTGTGAGTAGATCTAAGATCCTGGTAAACTAATTTCCAACACCAGTCGGGTTCGATTTCTGGTGCCAGGTCACGAGCTGGGTCCTTGGTTCAAGTTTGGGTCTGGGTCGGGTACTAGGTCTCGGTCCTAGTTCTGTTTCCCAGGTCCCTATCTTGATTCTGGGTCCAGGTCCCGGTTATTGTGTGGGTTTGGGTCCCGGTCTAGGTTCGGGTTCGAGTCCTAGTCTCGGTTCGGGTTTAGGTCTCTGTTTGGGTTTTGATTTGGGTTCAGCTTTTGGTTTAGGTCTTGGTCATGGTCCTATTCCTAGTTCGATTCTAGTTCTATTTGCGATCCTGAGTTCGAGTTTGGGTTTAAGTTCGGGTCGGAGTTCGAGTCCTGGTGTGAGTTTGGGTTCAGGTCCGGATTTGAGTCTAGGTACAAATCAGGCTTCGGGTGTGGGTTTGCGTCCTGGGTCTTGGTCTAGGTTGGGTCCGAGTACCAAGTTCCAATCCCAATCTTAGTCTGGATTCAGTTCTTGGTCTAAGTCCTTGGCTTTGATCCTGGTCTGGGTTCGAGTTTGGGTCCGAGTCCGGTTCTAGGTTTGGGTCTGATTTTAGGTATGGGTGTTTGAGTTCAAGTCCGACTCTGTGTCCGGGTTTGTGTGTAGTAGGACCCCGATTTGGGTCTAGGTTCGGGTCCAGGTCCAAGTTTAGGTCCCGAGTGCGGGTCCAAGTTTGGGTCTGGGTCAAGATCTTGGTCCAGATCTAGGACCAGCATTTCCATCCCAGTCTCGGTCTTGGTCAGAGTCCAAGTTCGTATCTTGATCCCTATCTAGGTCCAAGTCTGTGTTCGGGATCGGGTTCTAGATTTAGGTCAAGGTCCGTGTCTCAGTTCTAGTCTGGGTACACGACCGTGTCTGGGCTCGAGTTCCAGTCTTAGTTTTGGTTTGAGGCTAGGTCTCTGTTCGTTTCTAGGTCTGGGTCTGGGCCCTGGTCACGGTCCTAGTCTTGTTCTATTGTCCTGGTTCGACGATTCTTGTTCAGGTTCTAATTTTGGGTCCCAGGTCTAGGACTGGGTTCGGGTTTGGTTCTTCGCCTGGGTTCTGGTCCTAGTCTGAGTCCCGGAACTAGACACCGACTACTGGTCTGTTCCAGGCCCCGTTACCTGAAACCCGAGTCAAATCTGGATCACTGTCACGAGTCTCGGTCTGGTTCTGGTTCAGGTTCCATTTCTTAGTTTGGGTTCGGGATCGAGATTGGGGTGCGGTTCTAGGTTCCGACCCTGGTTCTGTGTCCCTAGTCTGGTTCCATGTTTGGGTCTGAGTTCAGGTTCAAGTTCGGGTCCCGAGTCAAGGTTTGGGTTGGGATCCGGGTCCGGCTCCGAATTCGGGTGTAGGTTTGATTTGGAGTTCGGGTGCTGGTCCGGTTACGGTTCTTGATCTATGTCCAATTTCAGTTATGATTCCAAGTCTAAGTCCTAGTTCCAGTCCCGGTCAACTTCCGGTTTGCGTTCCAATTTTTGGTCAAAGGGTACTGGTTCGGGTCCACTTTTGTGTTTGGGATTGGGTTCAGGTCCGGGTGTGGGTTCGGGTCCTTGTCAGGGTTCGGGACCAGGGTTGGGTCCCAAATCTAGACACCAACTAGGGGTTTAGTCCAAGCCCTTGGTCCAGATCCGGATCCCAACCTCGGGTCCCAGTCTGGTTCCATTTCTAGTGCCGGGTCACGAGCTGGGTCCTAGGTTCAAGTTCAAGTTTTGGTCGGGTACACGGTCCAAGTCCTACTTCTATTTCCCAGGTCCCTATCCTGATTTTGGGTCAAGGTCCCAGTTATTATGTGGGTTTGGGTCCCGATCTAGGTTCGGGTTCGAGTCCTATTCTCGGTTCAGGTTTAGGTCTATGTCTAGGTTTTGATCTGGGTTCGGGTTTTGGTTCAGTTCTAGTTCCATTTGCAATTCTGAGTTCGAGTTTTGTTTGAGTTCGGGTCGGAGTTCGAGTCTTGGTCTGAGTTTGGGTTCGAGTACGTATTTCAGTCTAGGTCCAAATAAGGCTCCGGGTGTGGGTTCGCGTCCTGGGTCTTGGTCTAGGTTGGGCCCGAGTCCCAAGTTCCAATCCCGATCTGAGTTTGGATTCAGTTCTATGTCTATGTCCTTGGTTCTGATCCTGGTTTTGGTTCGAGTTTTGGTCTGGGTCCGGGTCTAGCTTTGGGTGTGATTCAAGGTGTGGGTTTGAGTTCGGGTCCGAGTCTACGTCCGGGTTTGTGTCTAGGTCTGGACCCCGATCTGGGTCTAGGTTCGGGTCCAGGTCCAAGTTCGGGTCCCTAGGTCAAGCGTTTCGATCCTAGTCTTGGTCTTGGTCCGAGTCCAGGTTCGTATCCTGATCCCTATCTAGGTCCAAGTCTGTGTTTGGGATCGGGTCCCGGATTTAGGTCCAGGTACGGGTCTCAGTTCCGGTGTGGGTACACAACCGTGTCAGGGCTTGAGTTCCAGTCTCAGTTTGGGTCTGTGGCTAGGTCTGTGTTCGGTTCTAGGTCTCGGTCCGGGTCCTGGTCGCGGTCCTAGTCTTGTTCTAAGGTCCTGATTCGCCGATTCTTGTTCAGGTTCTCATTTTGGGTCCGAGGTCTAGGTCTCAGGTCGGGTTTGGTTCTTCGTCTGTGCTCTGGTCCTAGTCTGGGTCCCAGATCTAGACACCGACTACTTGTCTATTCTAGGCCCCGTTACCCGAATCTTGAGTCAAGATCTGGATCACTGTCACGGGTCTCTGTCTGGTTCTAGTTCAGGTCCAAGGTCCCATTTCTAAGTTTGGGTTCGGGATCGAGACTGGGGTGCAATTCTAGGTATCGACTCTGGTTCTGTGTCCCTAGTCTGGTTCCATGTTTGGGTCTGAGTTCAGGTTCGTGTTCGGGTCCTGAGTCCAGGTTTGGGTTGGGATCCGGGTCCGGCTCCCAATTTGGGTCTAGGTTTAATTTGGAGTCCAGGTCCTGGTCCGGTTACGGTTCTGGATCTAGGTCAAATTTTAGTTATGATTCTTATTCCAAGTCCTAGTTCCAGTCCTAGCAACTTCCGGTTTTGGATCCAATTTTGGGTCACAGGTTACGGGTTAGAATCCACTTTTGTGTTTGGGACTGGGTTCAGGTCCGGGTGTGGGTTCGGGTCATTGTTAGGGTTCCACTCCAGGGCTGGGTCCAAAATATAGACACCGACGACGGGTTTTGTCCAAGCACTGGGTCCAGATCTGGATCCCAATATCGGGTCCCAGTCTGGTTCAATTTTTGGGGCCGGGTCACGAGCTGGGTCCTAGGTTCAAGTTCGGGTCTGGGTCGGGTTCGGATTTCAGTATTCGTCCAGATCAGGCTCCGGGTGGGGGTTCGCGTCCTAGGTCTTGGTCTAGGTTTGGTCCGAGTCCCAAGTTCCAATCCCGATCTGAGTCTTGATTCAATTCTGGTTCTAAGTCCTTGGTTCTTAACCTGGTGTTGGGTTTTGTGCCCTAAATAAAACTCATTTCAATATAATCAGATTTACTTATTAATAAAGATCAGAAATAACATTTTATGTTGCATGGTTCACATGATTTATTTCATGATTATTTATATAATGTATGAATTCTATTTAAGTCCAGAACATATGAATTTGTTAATGATTATAGTGTTGTTAGCACAGTGGAATATAATCTTAATTATATTTTCCAAAGTTTATTCCCGGATTTGTCAATTCACTGGATTTAGACTGGCATGATATAATCAGCGATTGGTATTCTTACACCTTGGATAAGTGTTATGTCCTTTCCAGGGCATTAGCAAAGTTTACCAGTATCGGATGTATGGAGTATACATCGGAAGGGACCGATATTGAACTTCGATTAGATTTGTTAAAATTTACAGTAATATCTATTTAATTCAATATCACCTGTTGATCCTAGATCAAATGATCTTAATCCTGATATGGTTAGGTTTTATCTCAAGAGTATTATACATGTTCTTTGATTTGTAGTTAAGCGTACTTTTGGGTCAGGGTGATACGTACAATTTGGGAACATGATAGTATAATTGAGTGGGAGCGCTAACATAAATATAGAGTCTATAACTTCTATAGGAATTTAGAAGGGAAACGATGATATCCTTTGAGCTTGGCTAAACAGAGATAAATGGTGGAGATCTCATTTCACTTCGCTAAAATATCATTTATACGGAGCTAAGTGTTTTAAGAATAAAATACATTGAAGGTGTAACGGTAATTTAGTTCCTATTCAATGTAGATCATCTACTATTAGAGGGTCATTGATCAAATTAGGATTATAACAATGGATAATATATTGTGGAACATATAGAGCGTTCTATATGACTGAGTGCAATTCCAAGTTCTAAGTGTGGATTCAATAAGGAATTAATAAGTTAGGGAATTTACTTGGTAAATTCAGTTCGACTTATTAGAAGCTCGGTTATATAGGCCCATGGTCCCCATACTAGTTGAGACCATACTGCTTGTAAGACTCAGTTAATTGATTTTAATTAATCAATTATAATTCTAAAGTTAGACTATGTCTACTTTATGAATTTTCACTAAGCAAGGACGAAATCGTAAAGAAAAGAGATTCTAGATTTTATTTATTAATTAAGAGACTTTATATGTCTAATTAATAAATATATGAAATGACAATATTATTTAATAATTAATTTTTAGTTATTAAATAATTAGAATTGGCATTTAAATGGTTAAATCGGAAAATTGGCATTTTTGAGAAAATGAGATTGAGAAATGACAAAATGGCAAAATTGCAAAGTGAGGCCCATTATCCACTAATATGGTCGGCCACTCTGTATAGGGTTTACCATTTATATTTTTTATTATTTTAATGCCATACAATTCTAACCTAAACCTAGATGGCATTTGATGGCTTCAAGAAACAAGGCAACGCATCTTATTCTTTTTCAGAGAAAACCTAAGCCTCCTAGCCGCCCCTCTTCTTCTCTTTTCATCTCTTCAATTTCGAAATACCCTAGTGATAGAGTAGTGCCCACACACATCAAGTGGTATCTCAATCATAGTGTGGAAGATTGTGTAGAATCCAACCATCAAAGAAGGAGAGAAAGAGATCTAGGTTCTGATGTTGGTGATGCTCTGCTACAGAAAGGAATCAAGGGCTAGAGATCTAAACGGAACATGTTTATTTCATTGTTTTAGAATTCATATTAGGATGTTAATGAAACATACACGGTAGTAAATCTAGATCCTGGTAAAATATTTCCAACAAGTGGCACCAGAGCCATGGTAATGATTTACTTTCATGAAATATGAATTAAAACGATGGTTTGTGTTGATTTGGATGACTTCATGTGGTTTATGTGTTATTTGATGAATGTATGTGTTGTACCGAACTCCGAACAAAACTCAAACCCAAACTCAAACTGAGAATCGCAAATGGAACTAGGACTAGTGTAACACCCTAACTACCATAGGCGTATTACGTGATTTTTAAACATGCTGTGCAGCTCGTTGCTAATCAACGAGGTTTATGGAAATCGTGATTAATTAAAATTTTTGCTTTTTAATTAAACTTATAAAATATTTATACAAAAATACTCGGGATCCCGATTACAAAACACTTTGCAAAAGTTTACTCTCTAATATAAAATACTTGTCGCCTAGCGAGTAATTACAAAAGCGCTGCTGTCCCGAGGATCGTACGCTCCAGGCCTAACCGCCCCGACTTGTACAATCTTCATAGACTCGTCCTCACGGTTCCACAGCTTTGGCCTTGCCCTTACCTACACATGAACATAGCACTGTGAGTTGACAGACTCAGTAAGAAAAGCATAATCAAATATCATACATAAATCCCGAGATATGATCAGACGCCCATACCCCTGACCATAACCCTAACTGCCGTGTCCCACACGATACATATGCATACTGTTATTACTAATCTTACCTGGATTTCAAATTCATGTGTGCCGGTCAACCTGAGTGGAACTAACTGCACTACCTGGATTCCGAATTCATGTGTGCCGGTCAACGTGAGTGGAACTAACTGCACGACGGTTTACAGGCTCCTAAACCATAACAATCACAACACAGATAAGTGATACGCTAAATCACTTCCCGGGGACTTAAACTAAAAAACTAAAAGTTTCCCTATCGATAAAAAGCATGGCAATACCCCAAATAACATAAAAACGAGAAAATCTACGGTTCTTGAAAATCTCCCAACCAGCAGACCCGTTGCCCAACCGAAATTTTGGTTCTGGGAATTTCAGAACCCCATCCGGAATTCCGGTTCCTCGCAGACTAATTTCAAAAATTCATAACTCAATCAAATCGAAACCAAAGCATATCAAATCTTCCAGACCTGTTCTAGATACCCCTAAGAACAAATCCAAAGCATTAAAATCGAGCTTCAACCACAGAAACTCATTTCACCATTGGAGGTTCAAGATTGAGTTCAAAAACTCAAAACTTGACAAACCCTCCAAACAGCCACTAAAACAAGTATAACTCAACCTATTTCAACATAATAAAACTCCAGAAAACACCTTTAAACAAAGAAGAACAACTACAAAGAATAAAATTCATCACTTTTCTTCGAAAACTATAGTTTTGAGCTAAAAACTACCAAGCTTGAATCAAAGCAAACAACATGCGTCAAACTAGCTCTAATCTACTCAAAATAACAAGATTAAACCTCTGAAACAGCAACAAAATCAACCTAAACTAAGCATGCAAACCATCAAATTCTTCCAAAATTCCAAGAAAACAAAGAAAAGAAGCTAGAACAAGGTTTACCTCTACTAGAATTACTTTAAACTTGCTGGAAAACACTTGAATCACAAAGGAAAATCCACCTCCTTGCTGCCCAAGGAGGGCCGAATAGAGAGGAAAAGAGAGAGCTTTTTCACAATTTTTCTAACTTTCTTGAAACTTTGAAAAATAAGAATAATGAATTTTAATTACTCACATCAGCTAATAAAACATAATATAACATCCATTTTCCACTTACTAAGTCCACTAAAGGACAAAACATAAATGGGGCAAAATGACCATTTTGCCCCTCCTCACTTAAAATAACACAAAGGGCACTAAAGGGTATTTTTGGGAAATTCTAAATTCCCGGCCAAATCCGACATTCCCAATGTCTAATAAACCGTCCCAATATACTAACATACTAAGTTGTGATTTTACTGAGCCAAACACCGAGTTCCATGTTACCGGGCATCGGAAATGCAAAATTATGAAAATCACTATATGACATAAAATGCATTTCGTAATTCAATAATAACAAAGATAAATAATTATTTAAATATCTATAAGTAATTTTCCATCATTAAACATGATTAACTGCTAATTTCCAAATTAAACTAAGCGGTCTTTACAACTATTCCCCTCTTAAAAGGATTTCGTCCCCGAAATCTAACCTGAATAACTCTGGATATTGAGCTCTCATATCTGTTTCTAGCTCCCAGTGACTTCCTCCACCTTGTCGTTTCTCCGCAGTACCTTGACCAAAGCTATGGTCTTATTCCGAAGGACTTTATCCTTCCTATCCAGGATCTGCACTGGCTGTTCTTCGTAAGACATATCTGGCTGTAATTCAAGGCTCTCATAACTGAGTATACGAGAGGGATCTGAAACGTATTTTCTTAACATAGAGACATGGAATACGTAGTGAACTGCTGCTAAAGCTGGAGGCAACGCTAACCGGTATGCCACTTGACCTATCTTCTCGAGAATCTCGAAAGATCCTGTAAACCTAGAGCACAACTTGCCTCTTTTCCCGAAACGTTTGATCCCCTTCATTGGAGATACCCGTAAAAACACATGGTCCCCTACTCGGAACTCAACATCTCTGCGTTTCGGATCTGCATAACTTTTCTGTCTACTCTGTGAGGCAAGCATTCTAGCTTTTATTTTCTCAATTGCCTCATTGGTCCGCTGCACTGACTCCGGACCTAAGTATTTTCTCTCCCCTGTGTCATCCCAGCGGATGGGAGATCTACACTTCCTACAGTATAACAGTTCGTAGGGAGCCATCCCTATCGTACTCTGATAACTGTTGATGTAAGAAAATTCTATCAATGGTAGATATTTACTCGAGGAGCCTTCAAAATCCATAACACAGGCTCGTAACATGTCCTCCAATGTCTGAATTGTCCTTTCGGACTGACCATCTGTCTGAGAATGGAATGGATCCAGACTGGGACCCGAGATTGGGATCCGGATCTGGACCCAGGGCTTGGACAAAACCCGTAGTCAGTGTCTGGATTTGGTACCCAGCCTTGGACCCGAACCCACACCGAACCTGAACCCAGTACCAAACCCAAAAGTGTACCCGAACCCGTACCCTGTGACCCAAAATTGGAACCAAAACCGGAAGTTGACCGAGACTGGAACTAGACTTGGACTTGGAATCATAACTGAAATTGGACCTAGATCAAGAACCGTAACCGGACCAGGACCCTGACTCCAAATCATACCTAGACCCGAATTGGGAACCGGACCCGGATTCCAACCCAAACCTAGACTCGGGACCCGAACCCGAACCTGTACTCAGACCTAAAAATGGAACCAGACTAAGGACACAGAACCAGGGTCGGGACCTAGAACCGCACCCAAGTCTCGATCCTGAACAAAAACTCAGAAATGGGACTAGGGACCTGAACTAGAACCAGACCGAGACCCGTGACAGTGATCCAGATCTTGACTCGGGATTCGGGTAACGGGGCCTGGAATAGACCAGTAGTCGGTGTCTAGATCTAGGACTCACACTAGGACCAGAACCCAGATGAAGAACCAAACCCGAACCCAGACCTAGACCTGGGACCCAAAATTTTAACCTGAACAAGAATCGCCGAACCAGGACCCTAGAACAAGACTACGACCGTGACCAGGACCCGGACCCGGACCCAGACCTAGAACCGAACACAAACCTAGCCTCATACCCAAACTGAGACAACAACTCGGGCCCCGACACGGTTGTGTACCCAGACCGGAACTGAGATGCGGACCTGGACCTAAATCTAGGACCCGATCCCAAACACAGACTTTGACCTAGATATGCTCCGGATACGAACCTGGACTCGGACCAAGACCCAGACTGGGATCCAAATGCTGGAGATAGATTTGGACCGAGATCCTGACCTAGAACAAACCAGTACTCGGTGTCTAGATCTGGACTCAAACTAGGACCAGAACCCCGACGAAGAACCAAAACCGAACCCAGACCTAGATTTGGGACCCAAAATTAGAACCTGAACAAGAATCGCTGAATCAAGACCCTAGAACAACACCAGGACCGTGACTAGGACCCGGAACCAGACATCGAACCGAACATAGACCTAGCCTCAGACCCAAACTGAGACTAGAACTCGGGCCCGGACAAGGTCGTATACCCAGACCGGAACTAAGACCCGTACCTGGACCTAAATCTGGGACCCGATCCCAAACACAGACTTGGACCTAAATAGGGATCCGGATACGAACCTGGACTCAGAGGAAGAATAAGACTGGGATCGAAATGCTGGACCTAGATCTGGACCGAGATTTTGACCCAGACCCAAACTTGGACCCACACTCGCGACCCAAACTTGAACCTAGACCCAGATCGGGGTCCGAACCTGGACACAAACCCAAACACAGACTCGGACCCGAACTCAAACACCCACACCTAGAATCAGACCCAAAGCTAGACCCAGACACGGACCCAAACTCGAACCCAGACCAGGATCAGAACCAAGGACTTAGACCCAGAGCTGAATCCAGACTCAAATCGGGATCGAAACTTGGAACTCGGACCCAACCTAGACGAAGACACAGGAGGCGAACCCGCACCCGGAGCGTGATCTGGACCTAGACTGAAATCTGGACTCGAACCCAAACTCAGTCAGGACTTGAACTCCGACCCGAACTCAAACCCAAACTCGAACTCAGAATCGCAAATGGAACTAGAACCGAACTAGGACTAGGACCAGGACCAGGACCTAAACCGAAACCCGAACCCAGATCAAAACCCAGACAGAGACCTAAACCCAAACCGAGACTAGGACTCGAACCCAAACCTAGACTGGGACCCAAACCCATACAATAACAGGGACCAGGACCCAGAATAAGGATAGGGACCTGGGAAACATAACTAGGACCGAGACCTAGTACCCGACCCACACCAGAACCAGACTACGGACCTGTAGTCAGTGTCTGACAAGGACCGGAACCCACACCCGGACATGAACCTAGTCCCAAACCCAAAAGTAGACCCGAACCCGTACCCTGTGACCCAAAATTTGAACCAAAACCGAAAGTTGACCGGGACTGGAACTAGGACTTGGACTTAGAATCATAACTGAAATTGGACCTAGATCAAAAACTGTAATCGGACCAGCACCCGGACTCAAAATCAGACCTAGACCCGCATTGGGAGCTGGACCCGGATCACAACCCAAACTTGGACTCGGGAGCCGAACCCAAACCTGCACTCACGCCCAAACATGGAACAAGACTAGGGACACAGAACTAGGGTCGGGACCTAGAACCGCACCCCAGTCTCGATCCCGAACCCAAACTCAGAAATGGGACATGGGACCTGAACAAGAACCAGACCGAGACCCATGACAATGATCCTGATCTTAACTCGGGTTTCGAGTAACGGTTCCTGGAACAGACCAGTAGTCGATGTCTAGATCTGGGACTTAGACTAAGACCAAAACCCAAACGAAGAACCAAACCCGAACCCAGACCTAGACCTGGGACCCAAAATTAAAACCTGAACAAGAATCGTCGAACCAGGACCTAGAACAAGACGACGACCGTGACCAAGACCTGTACCCAGACCTAAAACAGAACACAGACTTAGCCTTAGACCCAAACTGATACTAGAACTCGGGCCCGGACACGGTCGTGTACGTCGGAACTAAGACCTGGCCCTGGACAAAAACCCGAACACAGACTCGGACCCGAACTCAAACACGCACACCTAGAATCAGACACAAAGATAGACCAAGACCCAAACCAAAACTTGAACCCAGACCAAGATCAGAACCAAGGACTGAGACCCAGAACTGAATCCAGACTCAGATCGGGATTGGAACCCTGGACTCGGACCCAACCTAAACCAACGCCCAGGAGGCGAACCACACCCAGAGCCTAAACTGGACCTAGACTGAAATCAAGACCCGAACCCAAACTCAGACCAGGACTCGAACTCTGACCCGAACTCAAATCCAAACTCGAACTCAGAATCGCAAATGATGGAACTAGAACCGAACTAGGACTATGACCAAGACCAGGACCTAAACCAAAACCCGGACCCAGATAAAAACCCAGAAGAGACCTATTCCCGAACCGAGACTAGTACTCGAACCTGAAGATAGATCGAACCCAAACCCACACAATAACCGGGACCTGGACCCCGAATCAGGATACAAACCTGGGAAACAGAACTAGGACTGGGACTTAGTAACCGACCCAGACCCGAACGTGAACCTAGGACCCAGCTCGTGACCCGTCACCAAAAATGGAACTAGACTGGGACCCGAGATTGGGATACGAATATAGACCCAGGGCTTGGACAAAACCTGTAGTCGGTGTCTGGATTTGGAATCCAGCCCTGGACCCGAACCCTGACAAGGACCCGAACCCACACCCCGACCTAAACCTAGTCCCAAATGCAAAAGTGGACCCCAACTCGTACCCTGTGACCCGAAATTTGAACCAAAACCGGAAGTTGACAGGGACTAGAACTAGGACTTGGAGTGGGAATCATAACTGAAATTTGACCTAGATCCAAAACCGTATCCGGACCAGGACCCGGACTCCAAATCAAGTTTTGTGTCCCTAGTCTGGTTCCATGTTTTGGTCTGAATTAAGGTTCGAGTTTGGGTCCCGAGTCCAGGTTTGGGTTGGGATCCGGGTTCGGCTCCCAATTCGGGTCTAGGTCAGACTTGGAGTCCGCATCTCGGTCCGGTTACGGTTCTGGATCTAGGTCCAATTTCAGTTATGATTCAATGTCCAAGTCCTAATTCCAGTCCCGGTCAACTTCCAGTTTTGGTTCAAATTTTGGGTCACAGGGTACGGGCGGGTCAACTTTTGGGTTTGGGACTGGGTTCAGGTCCGGGTGTGGGTTCGGGTCCTTGTCAGGGTTCGGGTCCAGGGCTGGGTCCCAAATCCAGACACCGACAACGGGTTTTTTCCAATCCCTGGGTCGAGATCCGGATCCCAATCTCGGGTTCCAGTCTAGTTCCATTTCTCGTGCCGAGTCACGAGCTGGATCCTAGGTTCAAGTTCGGGTCTGGGTCGGGTACAAGGTCCTGGTCCTAGTTCTGTTTCCCATATCCCTATCCTTATTCTTGGTCCAGGTCCTAGTTATTGTGTGGGTTTGGGTCCTTGTCTAGGTTTGGGTTCGAGTCCTAGTCTCTGTTCGGGTTCGAGTCCTAGTCTCGGTTCGGGTTTAGGTCTCTTTCTGGGTTTTGATCTAGGTTCGGGTTTGGGTTTATGTACTGATCCTTGTCCTAGTCCTAGTTCGGTTCTAGTTCCATTTGCAATTCTGAATTCGAGTTTGGGGTTGAGTTCGGGTTGGAGTTCAAGTCCTGGTCTGAGTTTGGGTTTGGGTCTGAATTTCAGTCTAGATCCATATCAAGCTCCGGGTGTGGGTTCGCCTCCTGGATCTTTGTCTAGGTTGTGTCAGAGTCCCAAGTTCTAATCCCGATCTGAGTCTGGATTTAGTTCTGGGTCTAAGTCCTTGGTTCTGATCTTAGTCTAGGTTCAAGTTTAGGTCCGAATCTGGGTCTAGCTTTGGGTCTGATTCTAGGTGTGGGTGTTTGAGTTTGGGTCCGAGTTTATGTCCGGGTTTGTGTCCAGGTTTGGACCCCGATCTGGGTCAACATTCGGGTCCAGGTCCATGTTCGGGTCCCGAGTGCCCGTCCAAGTTTGGGTCTGTGTCAGGATCTCGGTCCAGATCTATGTCCAGCATTTCGATCCCTATCTAGTTCCAAGTCTGTGTTTGGGATCGGGTCCCAGATTTAGGTCCAGGTCCGGGTCTCAGTTCCGGAATGGGTACACGACCGTGTCCGGACCCGAGTTCCAGTTTCAGTTTGGGTTTGAAGCTAGTTCTGTCTTCGGTTCTAGGTCTGGGTCCTTGTCCTGGTCATGGTCGTAGTCTTGTTCTAGGGTCCTGGTTCTGCGATTCTTGTTCAAGTTCTAATTTTGGGTCCCAGGTCTTGGTCTCGGTTCGTGTTTGGTTCTTCGTCTTGGTTCTTGTCCTAGTCTGAGTCCTAGATCTAGACACCGACTACTGGTCTGTTCCAGGCCCCGTTACCTGAATCCTGAGTTAGGATCTAGATCACTGTCACGGTTCTCTGTCTGGTTCTAGTTCATGTCCCAGGTCCCATTTCTGAGTTTGGGTTCGGGATCGAGACTGGGGTACGATTCTAGGTCCCGACCCTGGTTCTGTGTTCCTAGTCTAGTTCCATGTTTGGGTCTGAACTAAGGTTCGGTCGGCTCCCGAGTCAAGGTTTTGGGTGGGATCCGGGTTGGGCTCCCAATTCCGGTCTAGGTCGGATTTTGAGTCCGGGTCCTTGTCCGGTTACGATTCTAGATCTACGTCCAATTTCAATTATGATTCCAAGTCCAAGTCCGAGTTCCAGTCCAGATTAACTTCTGGTTTTGGTTTCAATTTTGGGTCACAGGGTACGGTTTCATGTCCGGGTGTGGGTTCGGGTCGTTGTAAGGGTTCGAGTCCTGAGCTGGGTCCCAAATCCAGACACCGACTACGGGTTTTGTCAAGTTCGCGTTTGGGTCGGTTACTAGGTCTCGATCCTAGTTCTGTTTCCCAGGTCCCTATCCTGATTCTGGGTCCAGGTCCTAATTATTTTGTGTGTTTGGGTTCCGGTCTAGGTTTGGGTTCGAGTCCTAGTCTCGGTTGGGGTTTAGGTCTCTATCTGGGTTCGGTTTTGTGGTTTAGGTCTCTGTTTGGGTTCGGTTTTGTGGTTTAGGTCCTTGTCCTGGCCCTAGTCCTAGTTCTGTTCTAGTTCCATTTGCAATTCTGAGTTCTAGTTTGGGGTTGAGTTCGGGTCGGAGTTCGAGTCCTGGTCTGAGTTTGGGTTCGGGTCCGGATTTCACTCTAGGGTCAGAACAGGCACCGAGTGGGGGTTCGCCTCCTGGGTCTTGGTCTAGGTTGGGTCCGAGTCCCAAGTTCCAATACAGATCTGTGTCTAGATGCAGTTCTGGGTCTTAGTCCTTATTTCTGATCCTTGTCTGGGTTCGAGTTTGCGTCTAGGTCCGGGTCTAGCTTTGGGTATGATGATTTTAGGTGTATGTTTGAGTTCAGGTCCGAGTCTGTGTATTGGTTTGTGTACAGGTCTGCACCCCGATCGAGGTCTAGGTTCGGGTGCAAGTCCAATTTCGAGTCACGAGTGCTGGTCCAAGTTTGGGTCTGGGTTAGGATCTACGTCCAGATCTTGGTCCAGCATTTCGATCCCAGTTTGGGTCTTGGCCCGAGTCCAGGTTCGTATCCGGATCCCTATCGAGGTCCAAGTCTGTGTTTGGGATCGGTTCCCAGATTTAGGTCCAGGTCCACGTCTCAGTTCCGGTCTGGGTACACGACCGTGTCTGGGCCCGAGTTCTAGTCTCAGTTTGGGCTGAGGCTAGGTCTGTGCTCGGTTCTAGGTCTGGGTCCGGGTCTTGGTCACGGTCCTTGTCTTGTCCTAGGGTCCTGGTTCAGCGATTCTTTTTTAGTTTCTAATTTTGGGTCCCAGGTCTTGGTCTGGGTTCGGGTTTGGTTCTTCGTCTGGGTTATGGTCCAAGTCTGAGTCCAAGATCTAGACACCTACTACTGGTTTGTTCCCGGCCCCGTCACCCGAATCCCTAGTCAAGATCTGGATCACTGTCACGAGTCTCGGTCTGGTTCTAGTTCAGGTCCCAGGTCCCATGTTTGAGTTTGGGTTCGGGATCGAGACTGCAGTGCGGTTCTTTGTCCCGACCCTGGTTTTGCGTCGCTAGTCTGATTCTGTGTTTGGGGTTGAATTCAGGTTCGGGTTTGGTCCCGAGTACAAGTTTGGGTTGGGATTCGGGTCCGGCTCCCCATTCGGGTCTAGGTGAGATTTGGAGTCCGGAACCTGGTTTTGTTACGGATCTGGATCTAGGTCCAATTTCAGTTATGATTCAATATCCAAGTCCTACCTCCTGTCCCGGTCAACTTCCAGTTTTGGTTCCAATTTCGGGTCATAGGCTACGGGTTCAGGTCCACTTTTGGGTTTTGGACTGGGTTCAAGTCCGGGTGTGGGTTCGAGTGCTTGTCAGGGTTCGGGTCCAGGGCTGCGTCCCAAACCCAAACACCGACAACGGGTTTTTTCTAATCCCTGGGTCCAGATCCGGATCCCAATCTCGGGTCCCACTGGTTCCATTTACGGTGCCGAGTCACGAGCTAGATTCTATGTTCAAGTTCGGGTCTGGGTCGGGTAGGTCCGGTCCTAGTTCTCGTTTCCAAGGTCCCTATCCCGATTCTTGGTCCAGTACGGTTATTGTGTGGGTTTGGGTCCCGTCTAGGTTCGGGTTCGAGTCCTAGTCTCGGTCCGGATTAGGTCTCTGTTTGATTTTTGATCTGGGTGTTTGGGTTTATGTCCTGGTCCTGGTCCTAGTCTTTGTTTGGTTCTAGTTTCATTTGCGATTCTGAGTTCGAGTTTGGGGTTGAGTTCGGGTCGGAGTTCGAGTCCTGGTCTTAGTTTGGGTTCGGGTCTGAATTTCAGTCTAGGTACATATCAAGCTCCGGCTGTGGGTTCGCCTCCTAGATCTTTGTCTAGGTTGTGTCTGAGTCCCAAGTTCCAATCCCGATCTGAGTCTGGATTCAGTTCTGTGTCAAAGTCCTTGGTTTTTATCTTGGTCTGGGTTCGATTTTGGGTCCGGGTCCGGGTCTAGCTTTGGGTCTGATTCTAGGTGTGGGTGTTTGAGTTCGGGTCCGAGTCTGTGTTTGGGTGTGTGTCCAGGTCTGGACCCCTATGTGGGTCTAGGTTCGAGTCCAGGTCCAAGTTCGGGGCCCGAGTGCGGGTCCAAGTTTGGGTCTTTGTCCGTGTCCAGGTTCGTATCCGGATCCCTATCTAGGTCCAAGTTTGTGTTTGGGATCGGGTCCCAGATTTAGGTCCAGGTCCGGGTCACAGTTCCGGTCTGGGTACACGACCGTGTTCGAGCCCGATTTCCAGTCACAGTTTGGGTCTGAGGCTACGTTTGTGTTCGGTTCTAGGTCTGGGTCCAGGTCCTTGTCACGGTCCTAGTCTTGTTCTAGGGTCCTGGTTCGGCGATTCTTGTTCAGGTTCTAATTTTGGGTCCCTGGTCTAGGTCTGGGTTCGGGTTTGGTTCTTCGTCTGGGTTCTGGTCCTAGTTTTAGTCCCATTTCTAGACACCGACTACTGGTCTGTTCCAGGCCTAGTTACCCGAATCCCGAGTCAAGATCTTGAGCACTGTTACGGGTCTCGGTCTTGTTCTGATTAAGGTCTCAGGTCCCATTTCTGAGTTTGGGTTCGGGATCGAGACTGGGGTGCGGTTCTAAGTCCCGACCCTAGTTCTTTATCCATAGTCTAGTTCTATGTTTGGGTCTAAGTTCAGGTTCGGGTTTGGGTCCCGAGTCAAGGTTTGGGTTGGGATCCGGCCGGCTCCCAATTCGGGTCTAGGTACGATTTGGAGTACGGTCCCGGTCCGATTAAGGTTCTGGATCTAGGTGCAATTTCAGTTATGATTCCAAGTCCAAGTCCTAGTTCCAGTCCCAGTCAACTTCAGGTTTTGTTTCCAATTTTGGGTCACAGGGTACGGGTTCGGGTCCACTTTTGGGTTTGGGACTGGGTTTAGGTCCGGGTGTGGTTTCGGGTCGTTGTTAGGGTTCGGGTCCAGGGCTGGGTCCGAAATCCAGACACCGACTACGGGTTTTGTCCAAGCCCTAGGTCTAGATCCGGATCCCAATCTCGGGTCCCGCTTGGTTCCATTTCGGTGCCGAGTCACGAGCAGGGTTCTAGGTTCAACTTCAGGTCTGGGTCGGGTACTAGTTCCGGCCCTAATCGTTTCCTGTGTCCCTATCTTGATTCTGGGTCCAGGTCCCGGTTATTGTGTGGGTTTGGGTCTCGTTCTAGGTTGGGGTTCGAGTCATAGTCTCGGTTCGGGTTTAGGTCTCTATCTGGGTTTTGATCAACGTTCGGGTTTGGGTTTAGGTCCTGCTCCTTGTCCTAGTCCTTGTTCGGTTCTAGTTCCATTTGCGATTCTGAGTTCAAGTTTGGGTTTGAGTTCGGGTCGGAGTTCGAGTCCTGGTCTGAGTTTTTGTTCGGGTCCGGATTTCAGTCTAGGTCCAGATCAAGCTCCGGGTGTGGGTTCGCCTCCTGGGTCTTGGTCTAGGTTCGGTCCAAGTCCCAAGTTCCAATATCGATCTGAGTCTGGATTGAGTTCTGGGTCTAAGTAGTTGGTTCTGATCCTGGTCTGGGTTCAGGTCCGGGTCTAGCTTTGGGTCTAATTCTAGGTGTGGGTTTGAGTTCAGGTCCGAGTCTGTGTCCAGGTTTGTGTCCAGGTCTGGAGCCAGGTCTAGGTTTAGGTTCGGGTCCACGTCCAAGTTTAGGTCTCGAGTGCGGGATCAAGTTTTGGTCTGGGTCAGGGTCTCGGTCCAGAGCTAGGTCCAGCATTTCGATCCAAGTCTAGGTCTTGGTCCTAGTCCAGGTTCGTATCCGGATCCCTATCAAGGTCCAAGTCTGTGTTTTGGATCGGGTCCCAAATTTGGGTCCAGGTTCGCGTCTAAGTTCCGGTCTGGGTACACGACCGTGTCCGGGCCCGAGTTCCAGTCTCAGTTTGGGTCTGAGGCTAGGTCTGTGTTCAGTTCTATGTCTTTGTCCAGGTCCTGGTCACGGTCCTAGTCTTGTTCTAGGGTCTTGGTTCGACGATTCTTGTTCAGGTTCTAATTTTGGGTCCCATGTCTAGGTCTGGGTTCGGGTTTTGTTCTTTGTCTGGGTTCTGGTCCTAGTCTGAGTCCCAGATCTAGACACGGACTACTGGTCTATTCTAGGCCCTGTTACCCGAATCCCGAGTCAAGATCTGGATCACTGTCTTGGGTCTCGGTCTAGTTCTGGTTCAGGTCCCATGTCCCATTTCTGAGTTTGGGTTCAGGATCGAGACTGGGGTGCGGTTCTAGGTCTCGACCCTGGTTCTGTGTCCCTAGTCTAGTTCCATGTTTGTGTCTGAGTTCAGGTTCAAGTTCGCGTCCCTAGTCCATGTTTGGGTTGGGAACCGGGTGCGGCTCACAATTCGGGTCTAGGTCTGATTTAGAGTCCGGGTCCTGGTCCGGTTACGGTTCTGGATCTAGGTCCAATTTCAGTTATGATTCCAAGTCCAAGTCCTAATTCCAGTCCCACTCAACTTCGATTTTGGTTCCAATTTTTAGTCACAGGGTACGGGTTTGGGTCAACTTTTGGGTTTGGGACTGGTTTCAGGTCTGGGTGTGGGTTCGGGTCCTTGTTAGGGTTCGGTTCCACGGCTGGGTCCCAAATCCAAACACCGACTACAGGTTTGTCCAAGCCATGGGTCCAGATCCGGAACCCAATCTCGGGTCCTTGTCTGGTTCCATTTCTTGTGCCGCGTCACGAGCTTGGTCCTAGGTTCAAGTTCGGGTCTGGGTCGGGTACTAGGTCCCGGTCCTAGTTCTGTTTCCCAGGTCCCTATCCTAATTCTTGGTCTAGGTCCCAGTTATTTTGTGGGTTTGGGTCCCGGTCTAGGTTCGGGTTCGAGTCTTAGTCTCTGTTCGTGTTAGGTCTCTGTCTGGGTTTTGATCTGGGTTTTGATCTGGGTCTAAGTCCGTGTCCTTGTCCTAGTCCCAGTTCAATTCTAGTTCTATTTGCGATTCTGAGTTCGAGTTTAGGTTTTAGTTCGGGTCGGAGTTCGAGTCCTGGTCTGAGTTTGGGTTCGTGTCCGGATTTCAGTCTAGTTCCAGATCAGGCTCCGTGTATGGGTTCGGGTCCGGAGTTCAGTCTAGGTCCAGATCAGGCACCGGCTATGGGTTCGCGTCCTGGGTCTTGGTTTAGGTTGGGTCTGAGTCCCAATTTCCAATCCCGATCTGGGCCTGGATTCAGTTCGGTGTCTAAGTCCTTGGTTCTGATCTTGGTCTGGGTTCGAGTTTGGGTCTAGGTTCGAGTATATCATTGGGTTTGATTCTAGGTGTGGGTGTTTGAGTTCGGGTCCGAGTCTGTGTTCGGGTTTGTGTCCAGATCTAGACCTCGATATGGCTCTAAGTTCGATTCCAGGTCCAAGTTCGGGTCCCCAGTGTGCGCCAAGTTTGGATCTGGGTCAGGATCTCGGTCCAGATCTAGGACCAGAATTTTGTTCCCAGTCTGTGTCTTGGTCCGAGTCCAATTTTGTATCCGGATCCCTATCTAGGTCCGAGTCTATGTTTGGGATCGGTTCCCAGATTTAGGTCCAAGTCCGAGTCTCAGTTTCGGTCTGGGTACACAACCGTGTACGGGCCCGAATTCCAGTCTCAGTTTGGGTCTGAGGCTAGGTTTGTGTTCGATTCTAGGTTTTGGGTCCGGGTCCTGGTCACGGCCCAAGTCTTGTTCTAGGGTCTTGGTTCGGCGATTCTTTTTCAGGTTCTAATTTTGGGTCCCATGTCTAGGTCAGGGTTCAGGTTTTGTTCTTTGTCGGGTCCACTTTTGGGTTTGGGACTGGGTTCAAGTCAGGGTGTGGGTTCGGGTCCTTGTCACGGTTCGGGTCCACGGCTAGGTCCCAAATCCAGACACCGACTACGGGTTTTATCCAAGTCCTGGGTCCAGATCCGGATCCCAATCTCGGGTCCCAGTCTTGTTCCATTTCTGGTGCCAGGTCACGAAGTTAGACTTCGGGTCTGGGTCGGGTACTAGGTCCCGGTCCTTGTTCTGTTTCCCAGGTCCCTATCCTGATTCTGTGTCCAGGTCTCGATTATTGTGTGGGTTTGGGTCCCGGTCAAGGTTCGGGTTCGAGTCCTAGTCTCGGTTCGGGTTTAGGTCTCTGTTTGGGTTTTGATCTGGGTTTGGCTTTGGGTTTAGGTCCTTGTCCTGGTCCTATTCCAAGTTCGGTTCTAGTTCCATTTGTGATTCTGAGTTAGAATATGGGTTTGAGTTCGGGTCGGAGTTCGAGTCCTAGTCTGAGTTTGGGTTCGGGTCCGGATTTGAGTATAGGTCCAGATCAGGTTCCGGGTGTGGGTTTCCATCCTGGGTCTTGGTCTAGGTTAGTCCGAGTACCAAGTTCCAATCGAGATCTAAGTCTGGATTTAGTTCTGGGTCTAAGTCCTTGGCTCTGATCCTGGTCTGGGTTCGAGTTTGTGTCCCCAGTGCAGGTCTAAGTTTGGTTCTGGGTTAGGATCTCGGTCAAGATCTATGTCCAGCATTTCCATCCCAGTATGGGTCTCTGTCTGACTCAAGGTTCGTATCCGGATCCCTATCTATGTCCAAGTCTGCGTTCGGGATTGGGTTCAAGATTTAAGTCCAGGTCCGGTCTCAGTTCTGGTGTCGGTACACGACAGTGTCCAGGCCAGAGTTCCGGTCTCAGTTTGGGTCTGAGGCTATGTCTGTGTTCTGTTCTAGGTCTGGGTCTGGGTCCTGGTCACGGTCCTAGTCTTGTTCTACGGTCCTGGTTTGTCGATTCTTGTTCAGGTTCTAATTTGGGGTCCTAGGTCTAGGTCTGGGTTCGAGTCTGGTTCTTCGTCAGGGTTCTGGTCCTAGTCTGAGTCCCAGAACTAGACACCGACTACTGGTTTGTTCCAGGCCCGTTACCCGAATCCCATTTCTTAGTTTTGGTTCGGGATCGAGACTGGTGTGCGGTTCTAGATTCTGACCCTGGTTCTGTGTCCCTAGTCTGGTTCCATGTTTGGGTCTGAGTTCAGGTTCAACTTCGGGTCACGAGTCCAGGTTTGGGTTGGGATCTGGGTCCGGCTCCCAATTTGGGTCTATGTCTGATTTGGAGTTCGGGTGCTGGTCCGGTTACGGTTCTGGATCTATGTCCAATTTCAATTATGATTCCAAGTCAAAGTCCTAGTTCCAGTCCCGGTCAACTTTCGGTTTTGGTTCCAATTTTTGGTCACAGGGTACGGGTTCGGGTCCACTTTTGGGTTTGGGACTGGGTTCAGGTCTGGGTGTGGTTTCGGGTCCTTGTCAGGGTTCGGGTCCAGGGTTTGGTCCCAAATCCAGACACCGACTACGGGTTTTGTCCAAGCCCAGGGTCCAGATCGGATCCCAATCTCGGGTCCCAGTCTGGTTCAATTTCTGGTGCCGCGTCACGAGCTGGGGCCTAGGTTCAAGTTCGGGTCTTGGTCGGGTACTAGGTCCCAGTCATAGTTCTAGGTTCGTGTTCGAGTCCTAGTCTCTGTTCGGGTTTAGGTCTCTGTCTGGGTTTTGATCTTGGTTCGGGTTTGGGTTTAGGTCCTTGTCCTAGTCCTAGTCCTAGTATGGCTCTAGTTCCATTTGCGATTCTGAGTTCCAGTTTAGGTTTGAGTTCGGGTCGGAGTTCGAGTCCTGGTCTGATTTTGGGTTCGGGTCCGGATTACAGTCTAGGTCCAGATCATGCTCCGGGTGTGGGTTCGCGTCCTATGTCTTGGTCTAGGTTGGGTCCGAGTCCCACGTTCCAATCCCGATCTGAGTCGTGATTCAGTTCTGGGTCTAAGTCCATGATTTTAATCCTGTTTTGGGTTCGAGTATGGGTCTGGGTCTGGGTCCCGGTCTAGCTTAGGGTCTAATTCTAGGTGTGGGTGTTTGAGTTCGGGTCCGAGTCTGTGTCCGGGTCTGTGTCAAGGTCTGGACCCTTATCTGGGTCTAGGTTTGGGTCCTGGTCCATGTCCATGTTCAGGTCCCGAGTGCGTGTCCAAGTTTCGGTCTGGGTCAGGATCTCGGTCCAGATATAAGTCGAACATTTTTATCAAAGTCTGGGTCTTGATCAGAGTCCAGGTTCGTATCCGGATACCTATGTAGCTCCAAGTCTGTGTTTGGGATTGGGTCCCAAATTTAGGTCCACGTCCGGGTCTCAGTTCAGAATTGGGTACACGACCGTGTCCGGGCCCGAGTTCCAGTCTCAGTTTGGGGCTGAGGCTAGGTCTGTGTTCGGTTCTAGGTCTTGTTCCAGGTCCTGGTCACGGTCCTAGTATGGCTCTAGGGTCCTGGTTCGGCGATTGTTGTTCAGGTTCTAATTTTGATTCCCAGATCTAGACACCGACTACTGGTTTATTCCAGGCCCCGTTACCCGAATCCCGAGTCAAGATCTGGATCACTGTCACAGGTCTCGGTCTGGTTCTGGTTGAAGTCCGAGGTCCCATTTTTAAGTTTGGGTTCAGGATCGAGACTTGGGTGCGGTTCTAGGTCCCGACCTTGGTTCTGTGTCCCTATTCTGGCTTCATGTCTGGGTCTGAGTTTAGGTTCGTGTTCGGGTCCCGAGTCCAGGTTTGGGTTGGGATCCGGGTTCGGCTCCCAATTCGGGTCTAGGTCATATTTCAGTTATGATTCCAAGTCCAAGTCCTAGTTCAAGTCCCGGTCAACTTCCGGTTTTGGTTCTAATTTTTGGTCACAGGGTACTAGTTCGGGTCAACTTTTGGGTTTGGGACTAGGTTCAGGTCCGAGTGTGGGTTCGGGTTCAGGGTTGGGTCCCAAATCCAGACACCGACTACGGGTTTTGTCCAAGCCCTGGGTCCAAATCCGGATCCCAATCTCGGGTCCCAGTTGTTGGGTTTTATGCCCTAACTAAAACTCCATTTCAATGTAATCCATTTTATTCAACATCAATAAAGAAACAGAAGTATTTTTCATTCATTTGTGTATGTTTTGGTTCATCTTATCAATTGCTTGTCTATTTGATTTATAAATTCATCTGAAACCGTTTTCAGATACTTGATCCTGTTTATTGTGTTGTCAACACTTTGGAAAGTAAACATGACTATGTGAATAAAGTTTCCTAGATTTATTAGTGTTGACCGAGGTTTTGGCCAACTATTAAAATATGATTATAATAAAGAGCTGTAAGAAAGTGAGATGAAGATTTTTTACGTGGTTGGGGCGTTAATGAGCCTTAGTCCACGAGCCTCTGTTATTAATGGATGTATTTAATACAGATTCTACACTTGAGAGAATGTTTTTCTCTTAAATACAGAGAATGTTCTTGGTGAGTATTTTCTCTTCTTGCTCTTTTGCAAACCAAGATTCTCGACCCCATTAAATGAGCTTTGAGGGGGTATTTATAGTGTTTTGGTGGGGTAATCCCTAGAATTGTTCTTACACATGTGTCTGTAAGTATCCATAAAGTTGGGCATTTCCGATGAATATACCATGGGTGATGCATGGTCAAATCCCTAGGTGCTGTAGGGCTTTTATGAAGAATGTCCTTTTTGCCTTGTGATTGACGTGACTCTTCGCAGGGTAGCCGTCGCTAGACTTAAATGATCATTACTGTAGCGCTGCTGTTTGGGGGTTGTGCCGTCAGACTTTATTGCGTGTTACAGTCCCAACACGCTTCCTCCCATGCAGCATTAAATGCGACTTGATTGCTCGGGAGAGACCTGACATATCCCGGAGACCCTTCACGCTATACTAGCCTCCTGGAGTACCTTGTACTCCGGGTGCCTCCTCCGGGACCCATGCTAACGGCGCTTCACCGAGTGGCGCACAAAGACTTAGCAAATCTTTCCAAGTTATCTGATCCACGTGTCCCCTCTCGACTGGTCCACGTATTTTGGGCGAATTCTGGAGCAACATTTACCCCCCAAGCCTTGTTTACTTAGTAAAAATAAACCAAGGCTTGTTCAAGTGTCTCCGGTCGACTCCTCGTTTCCCTAGCTCAAGCCTCGAGCGCGTGGGGGCAAATTAAATGATGTCATTTAATGCAGCGATTTGCTTTTTGCAGGAATGTCTCCAGCCGCCTCCTCGGTCTTCTGATACGAACTTGGGGCGCGTGGAGGTGCGTCTGATAATGGCATTAAATGCAGCGATTCGCTTTTGCAGAGGTCGATTCGTTTCACGCCCCATGATTGATGCGGCGCATTAATGGTGTCAGACGGATACTCAAACGTTTCCACCGCCTTAATGGTAGATTGATCTGATCCGTTGATTTTTGGGAATTCGAATCGTGCGTCTCCCGCACCGTGCGATTGGTAGGTGATGACGCCTGTTCCTCATGCGTTTTTGCCTATAAAAGCCACCACCTTTCCTTCATTTCGGTTACTTTCCATTCCTTGCCATTTCTGCTCGAATTTCCTAGAGAGAAAATTCCTCAAAGTAGCACAAACTGTCTTAATACCCAGACACTTCATCCAGTGTTTGATTTCGCCAGCTCTCCTCAACTTTCACTCAACCACATTCAGTACCCCCCGTTCAACGATCTACTGTAAGTTTCTTGCATCCTTAGATAATAACATGCTTATATTTACTTCGTTCGTTTTCTGGGTTCGTACTTAGAGGCTTCTGGGTGTGTGAGTGTTTAAGTTCTTCGAGTTCTGCTTTATGTTTACTGCGTTAGTCGTAGAATCGCCATTATCATGCCCCTGTTGTAGCTATACAGTTCTGTTTGAAGAGGGCCATGTGTTCTTAGTTTAACAGTTGCTTAGGGCATAGGATGGCTTTTCTCTTTTTTTTTTTTCTTTTTGCAAAACCACTTTCTGCGATTTCACTGCACCCGACACTTGTTCAGGGATTCTCTCCAGAGTTTCCCAGGTGACACGTGTCCGGAGGGGGCCTCTTTCCAGCGGTTAGGGGACCCCCACTCCCTTTTTCTTGATTTAGGGTTTGGTATGGGACCTAACTGCTGGACTTTTCTTTTTCCCTTTTTGTTTTTCTCAGAACACAAAATGTCTGCTTCTGGCTCAAAGTCTTCGAAGAAGAAAGGGAAAGGTATGGCCACGCTGGAGGAGGTTTCTCTGGGACCCGTTGCCCAGGAGGGGTATAAGTCCCGCGCAACCGGTTGGGAAGCGGCCGAGCTTCGATCAACCCTGACTTGTCCTCACCAGCTGGAGAACATTATTAATGTGGCCGGGATCAAACCCTCCACCTCAGGGACATTTCACCGTCCTCCTCGCGACTCGGAGACGCCTAATCATAACTATGACGGCTTTGGGGCTTGGAGTCAGACCCATTTGATGACCGGTGCCATGCTCCCGCTCCAAGATTACTTTGTTAATTTTCTTGTATTTGTCGGCCTTGCGCCATACCAACTTATTCCTCAAGCTTACCGCCTGCTCTCAGGCTTATTTATTTTTTACACCGCCCGTGGCTGGGGGTCTCCCAGCCCGGCGGAAATTTTGTATTTTTATGAACTTGTATCCGTCCCCAAGAAAGGGGACAAACTTAAGGATGGTTTTTATGGGTTCCGGATCCACCCTGCTAACGAGGGGGTGGTTCCGTACAATAGGCAGACTCATGTTAAGGAGTACCGCCACCGCTTTTTCTTTTCTTCCGGGTTCAGGGCCGTGGACCACCCGGAGCTTCTCACGGAGTGGGTGCGGATCCCACCTTACCAGCGGACGCTTCCCACTCAGGCTTTCCTTCGAAGGGCCCAAGCCTTCGCCTCCTACGACCACGCCGATCTTGATGTCGGGGGCCTAGTCACCACGGAGAATTGTAGGAAGGCCAAACTTATCCTTTCTCACCAATCCGTGGATGACTCCAACCTCTCACGGGTCATCTGCCCCAATGTGAGGGCGCCGGTTGCGGAGAAGGCCTTCCGGGATGAGCTCATTGCTACGGCAGAGAAGAAGTACCAAGATTATCTCTACGGGAAGGCCCAGGAGAAGGCGTACTCTAAGGCCCAGGCTGCCTCCGGGAGAGGGCTTCGCGTGGGGAGTCCGGTGGTGCGAAGGAGCCAAGCCATTGGCGGGAAGTCCGAAGCTAAATTTTATGACAAGATACTTCAAGAAGAGATTGGGGATCATCCCGCCGGGAGGCCCCTTCGTCTTGAAGATTCTTCTGAGAAGCAGACTTCCCGGCCTCAGCCTTCAGCCCCCGAACCAAACTCGGGTGCTCCCGGTGCTAGCACTTCCGGTGCCGGCGGTAAGTCTCCCTTGATAATTCGCTATGTTCCTTCCGTTGATGAATATACCAGTCATAGGCCCGTAGGGTTCGACGAGCGTCTTCGTAGATTTAAGATGCCGTTGACCCGGTGGGGGGATCGCTTGAAGGAATTTTATTTTACGAACTTAGGAGATTACCTAGGTCGGTCCCGGATGGGCTCCGGCCCTCCGGAACCTATTCCCTTAGGTCCATCAGCTTACATAGCGTCCGGTGGTTTCGGCCCTCGGACGGTTGTCTTGGAGATGATCTTTGCCCGGCATTAAAGTTCAGGACTTTGCTAGGGCCGAATTAGGAAGTTCGGGTAGGAGTAGCTTATTTGCTGTATCTTTTATAAGCGGTTCCCCACGAACTTCTAACACTTGCTTATTTTTTGGAACAGGTACCTCCATGGATGCCATCCTGGAACAGCTTGCCGGGGTTCATACTCCCGTGGCTCCTCCGGCTTTCACCCCCTCTCCCCCGGCCCCTTCCTTGAAGGTTCCTTCCGGCGCTCCCCCCGAAACCATTGACTTAGTGGATGACGAGGAGGTGCTTCCGGGAGAAGGCCAAGGGAAAGGGTGGGACTTCTCGGAGGAAGCCGTTGAGGGTGCAGGAGAGCCTCAAGCCCCTCCGGAGGTAGCAGAGGAGGACGAGGAGGAGCCTGAAGTGGCTCTGATTCGGAAGCGTAAGGGCAAGATGGTTGCCCAGGATGAGCCGAAGAGGCCTCGGAGGGCCGACACTCCTGCTCATGGCCTAGACGGCGGGGTCTCCCCGATGGAGGAAAATCCTGCTCCTCCTCACATCGAGCTTACCCCGATTCCGGGGGATGAGGTGAGGCAGGAGCTTCGCATAGCCAAACACAACTACGCTATGGATGAGTACTCCCGGGGGTATGCCGAAGTGGAGGCCCTTAGGAGGATTCTGCGAGCTGAGGTTGAGGCGAGCATCAACCACCCGGAATACCATGATCCGTGGAACCTCAATCTGGACCCCTTAACGGACTGGTTCCGTCCTCTCCTAGGGCCTACTTTGGCTCCCTTTGCCGCGGAGATGACCGGCGAGTTCGCTTCTCAGCTTACACGTTGCGCGCCCAAGCGGTTTGCCACTTGTGCTTCCTTGAACTCCATCTTCCAGGTCCAGGACCTCAGCCATTCTCTCACGGTGGTAAGTACTTTTGCAATTTTTTTGCGTTTCCTTTTTGTTGTTTGTATTTTGTTTTCTTCCTTTGAGAAATTTTTCCTTATACTTCGTTGTGGTTCAGCTTGCTGCTGAGGCTGGCCGCCTCTCCAGGAACATCATAAACCATGGCTTCGCTCTGTCCGACTTTGGGGACATGAATGACGTCAGGAAGGTCCTCCAAGACCTCACAGCGGAGAGGCAGATCTACCAGGAGGCTGCCGAGCGCCAGGAGGCAGCGGCCAAGGCCAAGGAAGAGGAGGCCAAACGGAGGGAGGCTCAGGCGGAGGCCATGATCCGGGACGAGGCTCAGCGGAGAGACAGGATGGAGGCCCATCATCAGGAGGAACTAAGGGCTCAAACCGAGGCTGCCGAGAAGGCCAGGCGAGATCTCCGGGAGGCCAGGGAGGCTTTGGATGAAATGGTCGCCAAGGTGAGATCTCTAGAGGAGACTCACCAGTCGGACATCGAATCCAAGGCCGCTCTAGCTGCGGAGTTGAAGGAGCTTAGGGATTTCAAAGAACAGTCCACCAGGAAGGCCAAGAGGGCCGAGCTCCTTTCTCCTGCTTCCTGCGCCCAGTGCCCGAAGCGCTTTGATGATGGTGTCTATATGGCTTGGGCCACCAATGATCAGAGTATCAAGCTTACTTTTTATCCCAAACCCGAGGAGATGATTGCCAGATTTCGGGAAAAGAAGAAGAAGCTTGATGCTGCGCTTGAGGCATGGATTGGACCTCGTCTTCCTCCGCGGGCTGACTGAGCTGCCGTATTATTGACCCAGATTCTACCCGTTTCTTTTATAACTCTTTTTTTTTTTTGTTTGTACATATTTGCTGCTGCCTTAGAACAATTTACATATAGGCGGCAGCTTTCATTTGAAGGGGAGACAATTATATTTTAAGGCCTGTCCCCGGGCCATTTATATGTATATGACCTGCCCTTTGGGCTAGGATATTTTTTTTATATATGCGATCTTTATTTGTCACACTTATATATTTTAACCTGTCCTTTGGCTCAGGGTTTTTATACTTATGCTTTTTATTTTTGCGCATACTTTTTGACCTGCCCTTTGGGTCAGGATATTTTACTTAGATTGACCTGCCCTTTGGGTCAGGATATTTTACTTAGTTTGTTTTTGTTTGTCCGTGCGGTATACCCTAGTACCCCTCTGAGTGGCATAGAAACTTTGTTTTTAAGGCACTCAGTTTTATTTAATATAGAGGAGGCATACATTTGGACGGTACAAACCCTTTGAACAAAATCTAAGTTTAATTCGCTACTGGTAATATTTTCTGAGGTGATCGGCATTCCAGGCTCTTGGGACAGTAGTTCGGTCCATTCTTTTCAGTTTGTAAGTGCCAGAACCGATTTCGTCCTCGATTTCATATGGTCCTTCCCAATTTGGTCCAAGTACCCCCACTCCGGGTTCTTGGGTGGCTGAAAAACCCTTCTTAGGACCATATCCCCAATAGCGAATTTTCTATTTTTAACCTTGGAGTTAAAATATTTGGTCACCTTCTTTTGATAAGCGGCCATCCGTATTTGAGACTCATCCCGGAGTTCTTCGACTTGATCCAAAGCCTCTTGGAGCAGTGCCTGATTGGTGGCCGGATCATAAGTCGTCCTCCTGTGGGATGGGAATAATGTTTCCACCGGGACCATTGCTTCGCAACCGTACGCCATTGAGAACGGCGAGTGACCGGTTGTGGTTCTGGGGGTCGTCCGGTAGGCCCACAATACCCTTGGCAATTCTTCAGGCCAGTAGCTTCTTTTTCAAGGTGACCTTTAGGATTTTATTGACTGCTTCCGCCTGGCCGTTTGTTTGAGGCCGGGCTACCGCGGAGAAGCTTTTTACCACTCCGTGTTGGTTGCAAAAGTCATTAAATTCCTCGCAATCAAATTGCTTTCCATTGTCTGAGACTATTTTGTGAGGCAAGCCGTATCGACACACTATGTTTTTAATAACAAAGTCCAATGCTTTCTTAGCAGTTATTGTCTTCATCGGCTCAGCCTCTGTCCACTTGGTGAAGTAGTCCACTGCTACTATTGCATACTTTACCCCTCCTTTTCGTGTAGGTAGAGACCCGATGAGATCTATTCCCCAGACCGCGAAGGGCCAGGGGCTGGTCATCAAAGTGATCTCATTTGGAGGAGCTCTCGGTATGTTCGCGTACCTTTGGCACGAGTCACACTTTTGGACATAGTCTATACAATCTTTTTTCATTGTTGGCCAGAAGTACCCTTGCCTCAATATTTTCTTTGAGAGGCTGGGTCCTCCCGTATGATCTCCACAGAACCCTTCATGGACCTCCAGCATGATTTGTCTAGCTTCAGGGTCCGATACACACCTTAAATAAGGCATGCTGAGTCCTCTCCGGTAGAGAATTTGATCCATCATTACATAACGATGAGCCTGATACTGAATCTTTCGAGACAGTGCCCTCTCTTGGGGCAACTCACCTGTGGTTATGTACTTTATGATGGGGACCATCCAGCTGGGTTCTTGCCCAACCGTTTGTGTGGTCTCTTTTATTTTGATGCTTGGCTCTGCCAAGCGTTCCACTGGTACTACCCCCAGTTCTTCGATTTCACTGTCCGAGGCTAACTTAGCCAGACAGTCCGCATGAGCATTCTTCTCTCGGGGGATTCTTTCTATTTTATAGTCCGTGAACTCGTGGAGCAGTTCCCGGACTATTGCTACGTACGCGGCCATCCGTTCGCCGCGAGTTTGGTATTCTCCGGAAACTTGGTTTAGACCAGCTGAGAATCACTGTAGACTTCCACTCTCTTGGCTCCTACAGCTTTAGCCAATTTTAGCCCTGCTATCAGGGCCTCATATTCGGCTTCATTATTCGAAGCTGTGAAGTTGAATCGGAGTGCCGCCTGGAGCCGCAGTCCAGTAGGTGATATCATAGCCACTCCGGCTCCTGAACCGTTCTCATTAGAAGCTCCGTCCACAAATACTCTCCAAGTGGGGATTGGTGGCTCCGGTGTATTGGCTGTCGCCTCGGCTTCATTGCATTCGGTGATGAAGTCTGCCAAGGCTTGGCCTTTTATGGAAATCCGGGGCACGTAATGTAAGTCGAACTGACTCAGCTCCATCGCCCACTTGAGGAGTCTTCCGGATGCTTCAGGCTTCTGGAGAACTTGCCGGAGTGGATCTGTGAAATCTATACAAACCCGCCAAGTCCCGTTCGGCTTGGGCACCAGGACCGGATTGGCCAGCCATTCCGGATAATACACGTCACGGATCATGCCATTGGACAAAAGTTTATCCACCTCTTTCTCTAAGGCCTCGGCTTTCACCGAGTCGAGCGGGCGTCTCTTTTGCTGTACAGGGGGCATGTCCGGGTTGACATTGAGTACATGGGTGATGACATGAGGGCTGATGCCGGTCATGTCTTCTTGGCGCCATGCGAAGATGTCGATGGCGCCCTTCAGTGTTTTTATTATTTTATCTTTTTCCTCCGGATCCAGGCTCTTCCCTATCCGGAGTACTTTGGTGGAGTCGTCGCCGCACACTGGTATTTCTTCGACGTCCTCCATTGGTTCCACGACCCTTTCGGACCCTATGCGAGGGTCCAACTCGTCCTCTTCAGCCTTCTCTATCTCAGGGGGCCCCCGGACCATGAGTACTGGTAAGTGGGTGGCAACATTGTAACATTGCATGGCCTCTCCCTGATTTCCCCTCACCGTTCCGACTCCGGCTTCCTGGGTAGGGAATTTTAGGCATAGATGTCGGATTGAAGTAATTGCACCAAAGTCGACGAGGGCCGGTCGGCCTAGGATTGCGTTGTAGGCTGTTGGACAGTCTACCACCACGAAGGTGCAATACTTGAATGTGCTTTGGGGGGTATCCGGGCACAGGGTAACTGGGAGCCTGACTTTTCCCATCGGGATCAGCGTCGTCCCGTTAAACCCTGTGAGCTGCGATCCACTAGGCGAGAGGTCCCGGTCGGTCAACCCTATCGCAGTGAAGGCTTCTTTGAAGAGTAAGTTCACGGAACTCCCATTGTCAATCAGGACCCTAGCCACCACCTTATTTGCGATGGGGGTCTCTATGACCAGCGGGTCGTGGTGAGGAAAACGCACCGTCTTGGCGTCTTCTTCCGTGAACGTTATGGGCTGGTCCATTAGCCGAGGCCTTTGAGCCGGGAGTTGAGTAACCTCCCACACCTCACTGTGTCTTGCGGCCTCGGCATATCTTTTTCGCTCCTTGCGAGTGTTTCCTCCGACATGAGGACCTCCGGAGATCATGGCTACCCGTCCATTAGGCCGGGGCGGTAGTCAGGTTATATGCTGGGTGTCACCTGCGGGAGCAGCTGGAGGCAATACTCCTGCTGTACCCCCTGGCGTTCCCGGAGGCATACCCCCGGCCACCTGCCCTGGATTAAGGTGGGGCAACCTATTTTTGATCCACTCATAGAGGTGGCCCAAACGGATCAAATTTTCAATCTCGTCTTTGAGATTTTTACACTCATTGGTGCTATGACCAATGTCGTTGTGGTACTCGCATCTTTTACTCGGATCTCTCCGGGAGCTGTCTTTGTACAATGGCTGGGGTCTCCGGTAGTGTGTATTCTGCCTTGTGGCAAAATATACACGTTCCTGAGAGTCCGTGAGCTCTGTGTACTGGGTGTATTGGGGTGTGTACCCCTTCTTTTGGCGCTTCTCTCCCGTTCGGGTGCTGCCCTTGGAGGACCTTTTGCTCCTCGACCCCTGGGTAGGGCCTGTTAAGCTAGCAGTCGGGGCGGCCTGTGAAGGAGTTCGTCCATTCACCCCGGACGGGTTGCCGTAATGGGAAGATGCCGGTGCCAAAGCTTGACCCTGGTTGTATCCGGGAGTGGCAGAGAACAGTATGCCACTTACTGGTGGAGTTGCGGTCGGGACAGTACCCGAGGGCGACACTCCTGGCATGTATCCCGCTATCCCGGTGGGATAATAGCCTCCGTAAGCCACGATCTGGGCTTCTTCGAGGTTAATATATTTTTGGACTCGCTTCTGGAAGTCCTGAAGGCTAGCAGCGCCTTCTTGCTGCAACTCGTTCCAGAAGGGAGTCCCAGTGCGGATTCCTGCTTGGAGAAGCGCAAGCTGTTGTCCGTCGTCGACCTTCTTGGTCTTCGAGGCTTCCTCTCGGAACCTCTTGATGTAATTCTTCAAGGTCTCGGTGGGCAGTTGCTTGATGTTGGTCAAGGCACTAACCTCCAAGTTGACCTTCCTGGCAGCGACAAATTGTCTCCGGAAGTTGGTTTGGAGTTTGTTCCAACAACCCACCGATCCTGGTTCCAGTTTTTTGAACCATTCCTCTGCCGATCCGCTCAGAGTGAGGGGGAAGCACAAGCATTTGGCGTCATTGTTGACCCGCATGACTGTCATGACACGGTTGAACCGTGACAAGTGATCACTGGGGTCGGAGTTCCCAGTATATGCTGCCATTTCGGGCATCTTGAAGTTTTCGGCAACTATTAAAATATGATTATAATAAAGAGCTGTAAGAAAGTGAGATGAAGATTTTTTACGTGGTTGGGGCGTTAATGAGCCTTAGTCCACGAGCCTCTGTTATTAATGGATGTATTTAATACAGATTCTACACTTGAGAGAATGTTTTTCTCTTAAATACAGAGAATGTTCTTGGTGAGTATTTTCTCTTCTTGCTCTTTTGCAAACCAAGATTCTCGACCCCATTAAATGAGCTTTGAGGGGGTATTTATAGTGTTTTGGTGGGGTAATCCCTAGAATTGTTCTTACACATGTGTCTGTAAGTATCCATAAAGTTGGGCATTTCCGATGAATATACCATGGGTGATGCATGGTCAAATCCCTAGGTGCTGTAGGGCTTTTATGAAGAATGTCCTTTTTTCCTTGTGATTGACGTGACTCTTCGCAGGGTAGCCGTCGCTAGACTTAAATGATCATTACTGTAGCGCTGCTGTTTGGGGGTTGTGCCGTCAGACTTTATTGCGTGTTACAGTCCCAACACGCTTCCTCCCATGCAGCATTAAATGCGACTTGATTGCTCGGGAGAGACCTGACATATCCCGGAGACCCTTCACGCTATACTAGCCTCCTGGAGTACCTTGTACTCCGGGTGCCTCCTCCGGGACCCATGCTAACAGCGCTTCCTGGTGGCGCACAAAGACTTAGCAAATCTTTCCAAGTTATCTGATCCACGTGTCCCCTCTCGACTGGTCCACGTATTTTGGGCGAGTTCTGGAGCAACAATTAGACATAGCGTTTTACTGATATGATAATCTACGACAGAGTTTACTTGCATTTGCAGAAATGATATGCTCTTTCCAGAGCATTGGTTAAAGTAAAGCTCAGGTTGGGTGCATGGAGTATGCATCGGAAGGGACCGATATTGAACTTTGACTTAGATTTATTAAACTTACCGTAATATCTATTCAACTCAATATCGCCTAGTTGATCCTAGATCAAATGATCTTAATCCTGTTATGATTAGGCTCAATCTCAAGAGGCTATTCGTGTTCTTTGATTTGTTAGTTAAGCCTACTTTTAGGTCAGGGTGATACGTACATTTTGGGAACACGGTAGTGCAATTGAGTGGGAGCGCTAACATAAACATGGAATCTATAGCTTCTATCTGGCGAATAGTAAGTAAAGGATGATCTCCTTCGAGCTTGACCAAACAAAAATAAATGGTGGAGTACTCATTTCAAATAAGCTGAAATATCATTTATACGGGGTTAAGTGTTTTAAGGATAAAATACATTGTAGGGTGTAACGCTAATCTAATCCCTTTGTAGTGTAGATCATTCATATAGAGGATCATTTATCAAATTAGGATTATAACAATGGATAACTAATGATGTGTCTATATGGTGGAACATATAGAGCATTCTATATACTGAGAGTGCAATTCTAAGTTCTACGCGTGGATTCAACGAAGAATTAATAAGTCAGTGAATTTAGGTTATAAATTCTTGATCTGCTTATTGGAAGCTCGGTTATATAGACCAATGGTCCCCCCACTAGTTGAGATAATATTGCTTGTAAGACTCATATAATTGGTTGTGATTAATCAATTATAATTCTCAAATTAGACTATGTCTATTTGTGATTTTTTCACAAAGTAAGGGCGAAATTGTAAAGAAAGAGTTTTAGGGGGATATTTGTTAATTATGATACTTTGTATGGTTCAATTAATAAATATGATAAATGACAATATTATTTAATAATTATTTATAGTTATTAAATAATAAGAATTGGCATTTAAATGGTTGAATTTGAAAATTGGCATTTTTGAGAAAATGAGATGCAGAAATGATAAAACTGCAAAATTCAAAAAGTGAGGCCCAATTCCATATTGCCTAGGGCCGGCCACTTTTACAGCATTTATCATTTGATATTTTCATTATTTTAATGCCAAATAATTCAAACCTAACCCTAGTGGAATGCTATAAATAGATAGTGAAGGCTTCAGGAAATTTATACTTAACTTTCTACTTTTCATTCAGAGAAAAACCTGAGCCTTGTCTTTCTAAACCCTAGCCGCCACTTCTCTCTCTCTCTTCTTCCTTGAGATTTCGAACCACTTACTGATTAGAGTAGTGCCCACACACAGCAAGTGATACCTCAATCATAGTGAGGAAGATCGTGAAGAAAGACTTTCAACAAGAAGGAGTTTCAGCACTAAAGAAGGAGAGAAAGAGATCCATGTTCAGATCTTGATAATACTCTGCGACAGAAAGGATACAAGGGTTAGAGATATATGAACGGATGAAGTCATATTATTCCGCTGCACCCAATGTAAGGTTTCTCATACTTTAACTGTGTTTATTTCATAATCGTTTTAGAAGTTCATATTTAGGGTGTTAATCAACATACTTGTGAGTAGATCTAAGATCCTGGTAAAATAATTTCCAACACCAGTCTGGTTCCATTTCTGGTGCCAGGTCACGAGCTGGGTCCTTGGTTCAAGTTTGGGTTTGGGTCGGGTACTAGGTCTCGGTCCTAGTTCTGTTTCCCAGGTCCCTATCTTGATTATGGGTCCAGGTCCCGGTTATTGTGTGGGTTCGGGTCCCGGTCTAGGTTCGGGTTCGAGTCCTAGTCTCGGTTCGGGTTTAGGTCTCTGTTTGGGTTTTGATCTGGGTTCAGCTTTGGGTTTAGGTCCTGGTCATGGTCCTATTCCTAGTTCGATTCTAGTTCTATTTGCGATCCTGAGTTCGAGTTTGGGTTTAAGTTCGGCCTGAGTTGGAGTCCTGGTCTGAGTTTGGGTTCGGGTTCGGATTTGAGTCTAGGTACAGATCAGGCTTCGGGTGTGGGTTTGCGTCCTGGGTCTTGGTCTAGGTTGGGTCCGAGTACCAAGTTCCAATCCCAATCTTAGTCTGGATTCAGTTCTTGGTCTAAGTCCTTGGCTCTGATCCTGGTCCGGCTTCGAGTTTAGGTCCGAGTCCGGTTCTAGGTTTGGGTCTGATTCTAGGTATGGGTGTTAGAGTTCGAGTCCGAGTCTGTGTCCGGGTTTGTGTGTAGGTCTGGACCCCGATTCGGGTCTAGGTTCGGTTCCAGGTCCAAGTTTGGGTCCCGAGTGCGGGTCCAAGTTTGGGTCTGGGTCAAGATCTTGGTCCAGATCTAGGACCAGCATTTTCATCCCAGTCTCGGTCTTGGTCCGAGTCCAGGTTCGTATCTTGATCCCTATCTAGGTCCAAGTCTGTGTTCGGGATCGGGTTCTAGATTTACGTCAAGGTCCGTGTCTCAGTTCCAGTCTGGGTACACGACCGTGTCTGGGCTCGAGTTCCAGTCTCAGTTTGGGTTTGAGGCTAGGTCTCTGTTCGGTTCTAGGTCTGGGTCTGGGCCCAGGTCACGGTCCTAGTCTTGTTCTATTGTCCTGGTTCGGCGATTCTTGTTCAGGTTCTAATTTTGGGTCCCAGGTCTAGGACTGGGTTCGAGTTTAGTTCTTCGCCTGGGTTCTGGTCCTAGTTTGAGTCCCAGAACTAGACACCGACTACTGGTCTGTTCCAGGCCCCGTTACCTGAAACACGAGTCAAATCTGGATCACTGTCACGAGTCTCGGTCTGGTTCTGGTTCAGGTTCCATTTCTTAGTTTGGGTTCGGGATCGAGATTGGGGTGCGGTTCTAGGTTCCGACCCTGGTTCTGTGTCCCTAGTCTGGTTCCATGTTTGGGTCTGAGTTCAGGTTCAAGTTCGGGTCCCGAGTCAAGGTTTGGGTTGGGATCCGGGTCCGGCTCCGAATTCGGGTGTAGGTCTTATTTGGAGTTCGGGTGCTGGTCCGGTTACGGTTCTTGATCTATGTCCAATTTCAGTTATAATTCCAAGTCCAAGTCCTAGTTCCAGTCCCGGTCAACTTCCGGTTTTGGTTCCAATTTTGGGTCATAGGGTACGGGTTCGTGTCCACTTTTGTGTTTGGGACTTGGGTCAGGTCTGGGTGTGGTTTGGGTCCTTGTCAGGGTTCGGGTCTAGGGCTTGGTCCAAAATCCAGACACTGACTACGGGCTTTGTCCAAGCCCAGCGTCCAGATCTGGATCCCAATCTCGGGTCCCCGTCTGGTTCCATTTCTGGTGCCGCGTCATGAGCTGGGGCGTAGGTTCAAGTTCGGGTCTTGGTCGGGTACTAGGTCCCAATCCTAGTTCTGTTTCCCAGTTCCATATCTTGATTCTGGGTCCAGGTCCCGGTTATTGTGTGGGTTTGAGTCCCGGTCTAGGTTTGGGTTCGAGTCCTAGTCTCAGTTCGGGTCTAGGTCTCTGTCTGGGTTTTGATCTGGGTTCGGGATTGGGTTTAGGTCCTGGTCCTAGTCCTAGTGCTAGTACGGTTCTAGTTCCATTTGCGATTCTGAGTTCGATTTTAGGTTTCAGTTCGGGTCCAGGGCTTGCTCCCAAATCCAGACACCGACTACGGGTTTTGTCCTAGCCCTGGGTCCAGATCCGGATCCCGATCTCGGGTCCCAGTCTAGTTCCATTTTTGGGGCCGGGTCACGTGCTAAGTCCTTGGTTCAAGTACGGGTCTGGATCAGGTACTAGGTCCCGGTCCTAGTTCCATTTCCAAAGTCCCTATCCTTATTTTTGGTCTAGGTCCAGGTAATTGTGTGGGTTTGGGTCCCGGTCTTGGTTCGGGTTCGATACCTAGACTCGGTTCGGGTTTAGGTATTTGTCTGGGTTTTAAGGATAAAATACATTGAAGGTGTAACGGTAATTTAGTTCCTATTCAATGTAGATCATCTACTATTAGAGGGTCATTGATCAAATTAGGATTATAACAATGGATAATATATTCTGGAACATATAGAGCGTTCTATATGACTGAGAGTGCAATTCCAAGTTCTATGTGTGGATTCAATAAGGAATTAATAAGTTAGGGAATTTACTTGGTAAATATAGTTCGACTTATTAGAAACTCGGTGATATAGGCCAATGGTCCCCATACTAGTTGAGACCATACTGCTTGTAAGACTCAGTTAATTGATTTTAATTAATCAATTATAATTCTAAAGTTAGACTATGTCTACTTTATGAATTTTCACTAAGCAAGGGCGAAATCGTAAAGAAAAGAGCTTCTAGATTTTATTTATTAATTAAGAGACTTTATATGTCTAATTAATAAATATATTAAATGACAATATTATTTAATAATTAATTTTTAGTTATTAAATAATTAGAATTGGCATTTAAATGGTTAAATTGGAAAATTGGCATTTTTGAGAAAATGAGATTGAGAAATGACAAAATGGCAAAATTGCAAAGTGAGGCCCATTATCCACTAATATAGTCGGCCACTCTGTATAGGGTTTACCTATCTAGACACCAACTATGGGTTTAGTCCAAGCCCTTGGTCCAGATCCGGATCCCAATCTTGGGTCCCAGTCTGGTTCCATTTCTAGTGCCGGGTCACGAGCTGGGTCCTAGGTTCAAGTTCAAGTTTTGGTCGGGTACACGGTCCAAGTCCTACTTCTGTTTCCCAGGTCCCTATCTTGATTTTGGATCAAGGTCCCAGTTATTATGTGGGTTTGGGTCCCGGTCTAGGTTCGGGTTCGAGTCCTAGTCTCGGTTAAGGTTTAGGTCTATGTCTAGGTTTTGATCTGGGTTCGGGTTTTGGTTTAGGTACTGGTCCTGGTCCTAGTCCTTGTTCAGTTCTAGTTCCATTTGCAATTCTGAGTTCGAGTTTCGGTTTGAGTTCGGGTCGGAGTTCGAGTCTTGGTCTGAGTTTGGGTTCGAGTCCGTATTTCAGTCTAGGTCCAAATAAGGCTCCGGGTGTGGGTTCGCGTCCTGGGTCTTGGTCTAGGTTGGGCCCGAGTCCCAAGTTCCAATCCCGATCTGAGTTTGGATTCAATTCTAGGTCTATGTCCTTGGTTCTGATCCTGGTTTTGGTTCGAGTTTTGGTCTGGGTCCGGGTCTAGCTTTGGCTGTGATTCTAGGTGTGGGTTCGAGTTTGGGTCCGAGTCTGCGTCCGGGTTTGTGTCTAGGTCTGGACCCCGATCTGGGTCTAGGTTCGGGTCCAAGTCCAAGTTCGGGTCCCGAGCGCAGGTCCAAGTTTGGGTTTGGGTCACGATCTCGGTCTAGATCTAGGTGAAGCGTTTCGATCCCAGTCTGGGTCTTGGTCCGAGTCCAGGTTCGTATCCTGATCCCTATCTAGGTCCAAGTCTGTGTTTGGGATCGAGTCCCAGATTTAGGTCCAGGTACGGGTCTCAGTTCCAGTGTGGGTACACAACCGTGTCAGGGCTTGAGTTCCAGTCTCAGTTTGGGTCTGAGGCTAGGTCTGTGTTCGGTTCTACGTGTCGGTCCGGGTCCTGGTCGCGGTCCTAGTCTTGTTCTAAGGTCCTGATTCGGCGATTCTTGTTCAGGTTCTCATTTTGGGTCCGAGGTCTAGGTCTCAGGTCGGGTTTGGTTCTTCGTCTGTGCTCTGGTCCTAGTCTGAGTCCTAGATCTAGACACCGACTACTTGTCTATTCCAGGCCCCGTTACCCGAATCTTGAGTCAAGATCTGGATCACTGTCACGGGTCTCGGTCTGGTTCTAGTTCAGGTCCCAGGTCCCATTTCTAAGTTTGGGTTCGGGATCGAGACTGGGGTGCAATTCTAGGTATCGACCCTGGTTCTGTGTCCCTAGTCTGGTTCCATGTTTGGGTCTGAGTTCAGGTTCGTGTTCGGGTCCTGAGTCCATGTTTGGGTTGGGATCCGGGTTCGGCTCCCAATTTGGGTCTAGGTTTAACTTGGAGTCCAGGTCCTGGTCCGGTTACGGGTCTGGATCTAGGTCAAATTTTAGTTAAAATTCCAATTCCAAGTCCTAGTTCCAGTCCTGGCAACTTCCGGTTTTGGTTCCAATTTTGGGTCACAGGTTACGGGTTCAAATCCACTTTTGTGTTTGGGACTGGGTTCAGGTCCGGGTGTGGGTTCGGGTCATTGTTAGGGTTCCAGTCCAGGGCTGGGTCCAAAATATAGACACCGACGACGGGTTTTGTCCAAGCACTGGGTCCAGATCCGAATCCCAATATCGGGTCCTAGTCTGGTTCAATTTCTGGGGCCGGGTCACGAGCTGGGTCCTAGGTTCAAGTTCGGGTCTGGGTCGGGTACTAGGTCCCGGTCCTAGTTCTGTTTCCCATGTCCCTATCTTGATTCTGGGTTTAGGTCCTGGTTATTGTGTGGGTTTGGGTCCCGATCTAGGTTCTAGTTCGAGTCCTAGTCTCGGTTCGGGTTAGGTCTCTGTCTGGGTTTTGATCTGGGTTTGCGTTTGGGTTTAGGTCCTGGTCCTGGTCCTAGTTCTAGTTCGGTTCTAGTTCCATTTGCGATTCTGATATGAGTTTGGGTTCGGGTTCGGATTTCAGTATACGTCCAGATCAGGCTCCGGGTGGGGGTTCGCTTCCTCGGTCTTGGTCTAGGTTTGGTCCGAGTCCCAAGTTCCAATCCCGATCTGAGTCTTGATTCAATTCTGGTTCTAAGTCCTTGGTTCTTATCCTGGTGTTGGGTTTTGTGCCCTAAATAAAACTCATTTCAATATAATCAGATTTACTTATTAATAAAGATCAGAAATAACATTTTATGTTGCATGGTTCACATGATTTATTTCATGATTATTTATATAATGTATGAATTCTATTTAAGTCCAGAACATATGAATTTGTTAATGATTATAGTGTTGTTAGCACAGTGGAATATAATCTTAATTATATGTTCGAAAGTTTATTTCCGGATTTGTCAATTCACTGGATTTAGACTGGCATGATATAATCAGCGATTGGTATTCTTACACCTTGGATAAGTGTTATGTCCTTTCCAGGGCATTAGCAAAGTTTACCAGTATCGGATGTATGGAGTATACATCGGAAGGGACCGATATTGAACTTCGATTAGATTTGTTAAAATTTACAGTAATATCTATTCAATTCAATATCACCTGTTGATCCTAGATCAAATGATCTTAATCCTGATATGGTTAGGTTCGATCTCAAGAGTATTATACATGTTCTTTGATTTGTAGTTAAGCGTACTTTTGGGTCAGGGTGATACGTACATTTTGGGAACATGATAGTATAATTGAGTGGGAGCGCTAACATAAATATAGAGTCTATAACTTCTATAGGAATTTAGAAGGGAAACG